>NW_017803905.1:0-53571 GCF_001625305.1 Branchiostoma belcheri | reverse complement strand
ACCCACCCTGCCAGAACCATAGCACACCCAGCACAAAGTATTAAATATCTACTCTAGTGTGCCCTGCACTTTGGGCCCAGTGTGCTGTGAGTCTGGCATCCAGGCTAATCTAGGATAGGGTCCAAACCTGACTTTTTTTATGTCTTCCACCACACAGCTTTTTTTTTTAAATAGAAAACAGTCCTTCCAAAATCCTTGTTAAAATTCTAATCCTTTCTTGTTCATAAGCTGAATCTCCTGAATCCAGTTGGAATATGTTTTCACATGGAGGTACACTGTAGAACACTGGTTTTCAACAAACTGCCCAGGCCTCTGACAGTACTCCCCAAGGATAATTCCTGTCAACTTGATAATTGGGCAGTGACAATTTGCAATGTCTAAGAACAATAACTGACCTGACCGACCTTTGTTTGAACCCGCATATCAAAGGTCCCACTGCAGAATATTTACATTGGAATTTCCTACAGGATTGTGCTTGTGCGCTCCTTGCTTACTAGTATTATTAGGCTCATATAGTAGGATTTTGGCACATTTCAACTCGTAGACTACAGTATTAAAAAAAACAAAAAACTGGCAGTGCTGATGTAGCAACCTGACCAAAAAAAAGAAAAGAAAATTAAACAATGAGTAGGCCTAGAAAGGCAACCTTTAGTGTATTTATTGATGTAATCAAGAAGGTTTAAAAACCTCCTTGATGTAATGTTGTAATTTTTAGATGTACAAATGCTGCGTAACCCTACATCTGCTTGGAGTTGAATTTAAAACTCCTTGCTCCAATCAAGCTGTGTGTGTAAACACCACCACATTCATTTGCACAACATGTGGTCTGGAGCCTGCCAGTCTTCAGCCACCAAAGACATCAGCCCTGAGCCAAGCCACCCAGGGAAGCCACCAGCCCTGACCAGCTAGTACAAAATGTACCATCTGTGCATGGAACAGCAGAAGTGAGCTGGGGTATCTTTGCTGTAAACCACCCATACAAAAAGTCAAAACTAAATCTTTTCACATTTGCCAATGGACTCTCTACACCTTTTAGTCACCAGGAAAGTCATTATTGAAAATCTGGTAGAATTTTGAATGTGTATTTGAAGTGACCTTAATATACTATTCCTAGCCTACCCCCTCAATGAAGTTGGTACTGTCCTCAGATCTGGCTCAACTCAATCAGCTTGTCCCTAGGCCCATCAGAGGCCTAACCTGTGTCTGTAAAGAGGACAGTGGACTGTTGTAGAAAACAATCACTATCATAATTGACTGTTAAAAGGATTATCAACCAAGAAATCCCAACTTTTACAGTAGTGCTAACAGAAAGCTGCACAATTTTTTTTTTTTGAAACTGAAAGTGTGAAGAACAAGGCTACCTTGTCTTCAAAAAGGGGATGCCGAGATTGGTAAAATGGTATTGTTGCTGTTAGCAATGTTCTTGTGCTCCATTTATAGCCTGGGTACCATCCTATCAGCCTACTGCCTCTGTGGTGTATGCAGCAGGGAATGTCAGCAGGGAACACAGCTGGTCTCAGTAGATCAGATTCTATATCATATATGGTCTCCTTGATAATTTCAAGGAGGTTAAATACAACTTGTATTTAACCTCCTTGATCATTTCTAGTCTCTACCAAACTAACTCCACTGCCTGGTATATAGTATATAGGAGAATATTTGCCACTTGCCAGGGAAGTTTGGCTGCCTTGGGGTTTAACTCAGGCCGTGCAGTTCGGACGGAAACAATCTTCCGCGGCCGGACTCCACTGGCCAATTTTACTTTCTTTTTGGCCGAATTCTACAATCCGTATTCCCGTAGAAAGGCTTCGGTGGAGGCTAGATAATTTTGCATAAAGATCTACAGAAAACATGGCCATAAGAACATATTGCTTCAAGAAATAGTTGTAGTAGTACTCGTGTACAGGACACAATTGTGTAGATTATAGATAGATAATTTCTGACACTTGCCATAACAAGGTCACATGTACAATGGACCAGTCCCACTATGACCATGGAGGTAGATTACCTCCATGCTATGACATACTAGTACATAATATCCTACCTGAGGGCAGACTCTGCACAACAGTACATGTAGTACTCTACTTCTTCTTATAACAGTATCTTTTAAATAGTTGTCTTGAAACCTGCTAGTAGTCTAGTTTCAAGCTAGCCTGGTTATCATGCTAGTTTCAAGCATGGGATAACACAACACAGTGATCTTGAAATTTCATCTGTGTTATTAGTGCAGTTTAGAAGTCATTCCTTGACAAAATATGGTCCAATTTCTTATGTTGCAAATTACAGTTCAAACTTCGTATTTATGGTGCTTGTTGGGAATTTATACCCCTAGCTAGCCTGGGAGGGGGCAGAGACAGTAGCTGCTGACAAAAAGAAGTTGAAGCTTGCTGCCTTATGTGCCAAGATCTAAGGTCTAACTCTAAGGCTAGCCTGGATGTCAGATCTATAGCACAATGGCACCCATAAGCACACTCAGGCTGGTAATATCCAGTGTGTATACTGGATAAGTGTGGCATGGGTCTGGCATCCCTAGCCCACCTAACCTGGGGATGCACAGCTGGGGATGGTTGGCCTCCAGAGCTGTGTTTGTTTTGGTAGATTAACTATGGCCCTTGGGACAATGAGGGAAGCCATCCTGTAAGCATAGGGAGGGTGTGACAAATTAGTTCCCCTCCCACTAGATTAGCAGGCTACTGTCAATTATCTCTATCAACGTTTGCTGGACACTGTAGATGCTGGTGCAGCAAAGTCTGTACTCTTTAGCAGACCAGGTTCCCCTGCATGATATTCTGTTTGGCCAGTTTCTACTCTTTTTCATCCACCTCCTGAAGCCTGGTAAAGGCTACCCTCTACCCTCTTCTGAGTCTACACAGGAGACAGGGAGGAATTGAAAAATACAAAGGAATCAAAGGGTTTTTGTATAGTCTCTAACACTTAATATGTCTATAAATTGATTAGCATTCTGAGAATTTGGGACATCTGGCACCCAGGCTAGGGAGTTGAAGTAGTTTGGATCAAGGACATTAATAATTTATATCCTTGTTTGGATCTAATGCTTGGCTTGGGGTTGAACTGAAAAAAAGTATTCTGTACTTCACTGATTATTGTTGAATTCAAACTGAAAATATTAGAGCAACCTATTGTACCAAAACAGAAAGAACGTTAAGAAAGAAAATTAAAGTTTGCTAGCATTGTGAGAATAGATCATGACATAATAAACCTTTTGTACCATTGTTTAGATGAAATGATGATTCCCAACAAAGCTCAAAATTCACATCATGCATTTCTGGCAAAAAGATTCTAGCACAAGCCAAGATGTAGCCTGGGTGCCATTTGTACATACATTTTCATGATAGTATATAGACTGTCATAAATTCTTGTAGACTCTCCTTTCAACAATTCCAGGCCAATATCATGCTTTTATTGTTGAGATCCCTATAATGACATTCAACTGATCCACATGACCTTTTGATACACAGGCCGCACAGATCAATCCGCTTGTACCCGCACCCTCAAATGTCTCCACACCCAAAACATTTAAATAAAACGTTTGAGATAAATTTCACCATATTCCAAGAGACAAAACTTTCCCATTTGTGACAAAACTCTGTAGGAACAAAAAGGCATCTTCCCATTTTGCTGCTACACATACCGGTACATGTATGCCTGTGTATATATTGTAAATAATTCTTGTATGTGTCTTTGTATATGTTTTTAAGTAGATGTGTTGTGTGAAATATTTCAATGAGGGCAATGTGAAAATTTGTACCCAATTCAGAGGGGGTGCTTTTTGTACTCCCCCGTGCTGATGTACATTTTTTGAGTGGAGAATAATAAAGATAATAATAAATGCCGTCAGCATAACTATGTTGAAAACCCTCAAAATTACATGTAAGTTAATGTCCCGAAATAACACCTTTAGCCCACAACTGCACATGAGACAGGTGTAAGTTATCATGAATCAAAATTTACAAACTGTTTTGGCCAATCTGTTACTTGTACCTGTCAATTGTGCTCCTAAGGACAAGTGTGTACTTGCTCTGGACATGTCTATATGCACCAGGAAAAACATGCAGATTTGCAGATTTGGAAACACTTTGAATTGAGTTTTCTTCATTAAGATATGTTACAGCCTGCTTTCTTCTCAAAAAACAATTACTACTAGTCCTTGGAAGCATCTTATTTGTTCAAAATACATTTGTAGCAGTGCTTATAAACAACTTGTCAATAGCAAAGCAGTGGCATATTATACAATTTATTACTGGATAATGTAGTGAACCGTAGTTGATCAGCTTGTTTAACTAATGGGGATTTTTTGGGTTTGGAGTCATCCATCATATAAAACCTGAGTACAGTCAAACCTGCCTAGGCGACCACCTCTTCAACTAAACCACCTGGCCATCTCGGCCGCATTTTCTTGGATCCACAAATTTTCCCCATTGATGCAAGCATGAAGCGATCTTCCCAGTGCGGCCACCTGGCCAACACGACTGCCACGAGTTGGGTCTGCCCTTGGCCCGATCCCTTCCCATGGTGACTGGACAACGGGATCATAATTCTGTAAAGCCTTCAATCAGTGGAAACATAGATTCTCAAACCAACCAGTTTGTCTTGGGTTTCCACTGCTACATGATGTTTTCGACTAAGGACGAAGTAGGCCGCCACTGGTTCATTTTGGATCAATGGATATGAATTTCTTGAGTTTAAGCCCATTTACTGTGCGTGATTACTACAGAGGGTTTTTTAACGATTAAAGTTTCTGTACTACAGTTTGTATCATCCGTGGTGTTGCTGTACAAAATGTATGTACTGCACTGTACACCTCGTAGATGGAAATCCATTAAACTGTGAATACATTCGCTTGGGGCTTACAGCCAGCATCCCGTCAGTTGTCTTTCAAAGTGCTTGAAAATGTTGATACCGCTGTGCGTACTCAGAAAATTCCTACGTGATTGAATTTGATGAATCCCAAATGTTCAAATACAGCTGTATTGCTTTATTTGCCAGAAATTGTGAAGTTTAGGACCTGATACCTGCCGTATCGGAGACAATTAACTCTCAGTCATGTTGTGAGTCAGGAGAATAAACCCACTTCAAGCAGACCACCTGTCCAACCCGACCGTTTTACTCCGGTCCCCTGGGTGGCTGGCTTGAGCAGGTTTGCCTGTATTGAGTTGAGTTGTAAACAGGTACATGTATGGATGGAAATCATTGCAAATAAGACTCCCTGTGCTTCTATTCAGAAGTATAATCCCAAAGTTATGGATAACTGCATGATATAAGTGCAGGGGTTATGTATATGTAATGGTCATAGACATTATGTATAAATATGTATAATTATGTATAATGATTCAAATTGTTATGTATAATTATGTATAATGGTCTAAAGGGTTATGTATAATGGTCCAAAGTGTTATCTATAATTATGTATAATGGTCCAAAGGGTTATCTATAATTATGTATAATGGTCCAAAGGGTTATGTATAATTATAGATAATGGTCCAAAGTGTTATGTATAATTATAGATAATGGTCCAAAGGGTTATGTATAATTATGTATAATACCAAAATCCTTATGTATAATTATACATAATTATAGTATAATTATGTATAATTTGACTATTCCCAAGGGACTCATCAACGCTTTCCGCATATTCATTACCATCTAATATGTTACCATAAAAAGTATTAAGACAGTTGGGTTAAGCGTTTGGGATTTATGGGCGGGAGTCCATAATTAAAACGTTTTTCCATAATTATATCGCGGCTTGTTATTTCTGATGCCTCTAGGACCTGTTTTCATTATTTTTTTCGCCCTTTTGCTTCATATTTTTTATTTAAAAAATCCGAGAACCAACAGATTAAATTGGTGTGGCCTAACTATAGAGTCCTTGAGAGCTACTGTACCACACTCACATGATTTGTGCAATTTGTGCAGCAGCATATCGACTTTAAAGAGACCAATTATGTCCAGCACCAACTAATGCTGCATGCATGTAAAATGTAATAACTGTTCAGGTGTGAAATATCAATGTCCACAGGAATAACAAATTATTACATCTATTATTTATCGTCAGAGGCATCAGATGTACTGAATATCAAATTGCACGGCCACCCACTGAAAAGCCGACGGATAAATAGATTAAAGTAGCCCATAGCGACTGTGTGAATGTAGTGCTTTCCTTTATGTATAAGTGCAGGTGGTTAGTAAACCTGTACATTATATAATATTGATGTGGTATTAGTAGTGGATTGAGGCTCAGTGTTAGGAATGGGTAAAGTGTGTGTAGAAATTTTAAACTTTTAAAGGAGCATTATGTAACTGTAATATGTTTGCACCAAAAATTATATTTTTACAAAATTATTCAGATATGCCGACCCCCAGAAAAAGGCTAGGATTCCTAGTAGTCAGGGCTCAAAATTCATTTTTGGGAATAGGTGCACTGGTACACCCAACTTAAAAAATTGGGTGCACAAAGAATATTTAAGGTGCCCCTGTCCATATACATGTAAGATAAAATAAGTAGAATGTCAGCAAAAACTAATTAATTATGTTTTATGTCAAGAAAAGTATGATAACAATGATTTGTATTATTTTTTCTAACACTTAGATGTAAAGAATATGCTGTAACTACTACAATTTAACATATTTACATACGTTAAACCAAAGAAAATATTTGGGTGCACTGGTACACCCACAGAAAAAAATTGGGTGCACAGCTCCAAATTTGGGTGCACTAAGGTGCACATGCACCCAGTATTTCCAGCCCTGCTAGTAGGAATGGGAATTTTGGTAGGGTCAGTCCAGTAACTGGAAACATAACATTGTTTTTCCCTAGGCCTTAGTAAAGCTCTTGAAAGTTCAAAGGAAACAAGTTCAATTGATACATCAATCTTTTATTTAGCTTCAAAGAAGAGATTTATAGTGAAACTTGACCGTGTATCTGTCAACTGGACATACGTGCAAGACGTAAGAATACTGTCTGATTTTGATGCATCAAAGGCATTCATCATTTTATGGTACAATCTTTTTATGTTTTCAGTTAAAAGCTGGCTTCTAGTTATTATGATCATTATAACTAGCAACACTTTCAGAGTCCTGAAGGTCTCAATTAATAATTTTATAACATTAATCTGAAAATCCACTGTGAGGTCAATAAATGCCTGTGTGTCAAAAGGTCTCGTTTTATAAAGCTTCCTGTTGAAAAGCCTCTTGGCTTTTATGAAAGTTTCATTTATGCCCTTTATAGATGAAAGAGTTAACACTCTCTAAGGTCCACTGCTAGAAAAGAAGAGTGATGTATATGTTAGCCAACATTGGCAGAGACTAGTGAGTTGTCATGATAGATAAGTTAAGCCCTGGTCACAACCCGCCGTACATGCTTTTTGTCCGTACGTTTTTTGGGAGGCTACGTCTGCTACGTTTTTTCAGAAAACGTGGGGAAGGAGTGGCGTCGACGCACGTCACTCGCACGTCACTTGCACGGTTGCGCAAGGTGTAAGAGTGGGGTCTGCACGTCACGTCTGGCCATGAGCGGTTGCGTGCATCGTACGTTGCACAAGTGGTGAGTTGTACATGCGTACGATCGTACAACGTACGATCTCTGTGCGATTGCAACTTTACCGTAAGGAGGCCGTACTCACACCTCCGTATGACAGGTACAGAGCACGCGCGTCACTCGTACTCGCACGTACGGGTGGTGAATCCGCAGACCGCGCGTAGAAAAAGTTTTACATGCACTTAAAGTTCTACGGCGTGTCTGTGTGCTCCCAAATCCGTAGGATTCCGTACGGAGGTGGTACTCACTACGCACGGACCCCCTACGTTTGCCCACGTTTTTGCACGCAGACAGCACGCAGAAGCGCGTACGGCGGGTTGTGACCTGGGCTTTATGGATTGTGCCTGGCTAATCCCTGAGTTCAATTCCAGCAGTCTTTACTTGATAATGTCTACTTCAATTGTTTCCTTTATCAATCGATTATCGGGTTTGTTTCAGCCTGTTGTTACATTGATATGCAATGTGCCACTCTCTTCTACATTGTATGACCTTCATAATTACATATTATGTAATCGAAAAATATGTCTATTCCGTGAACAAAATGTACAGTGGACATCGAAAATTTGGAGGTACGTAATCTACCTTACAAAAAATACAGTCACTGATCGAAGAATTTCTACTACCTGTTAATTCTACGTGACTGATGAACCTCTTCAACGAAAAATATGTCTATATAATACATGTATCTTGGAGATTCAGAGGTGAACATAAGATTTGACATTTCTCAGACTGGAAGACTGCACAAGATATATTAATAAACTTGCCCTTGCCAAGAATTACGAAGACTGTATAAAGTCTTGGCAGAGGCACAGAATTTTGTGTGTGGCTTTTTTTTTTCTTGGTCTCAACTTTTTATCAATTGACGTAAGATTTACGGAACTTGCCTAAGCTGGCCTGTTGTCCAGCGCTACTGAAATATGGCCCAGCCTCTGCCTATGATGACTGCAATATTTTCATTTTTTTTATAAACTCAGAGCGAGAAATCACGATGGAATCTACCAGTTTGCCATTGATTTTGACAGCATGACATGTCTTTTGCACAATGTAAAATGGCGCCAGCTGGGTCACTTTGGGTTTTTGTTCTGACAGATCAAGTCTATAATTGTGAAATGGGTGGAAATTTTTACCGCGGTATTCTAGTTTTCAGTCTTGTCATGCTGTTTATATACCTGTAAGAAGACCCAGGGCTCAAACTTCATTTTTGGGAATAGGTGCACTTGTGCTCCCAACCAAAAATATTGGTGCACAAACATTTTTTTGGGTGCACACTACACCATATAGAATAAAATAAGTAGAATGTCAGCAAAATTATATATTTTGTTTCAATTCTAAAGAAAAGGACTGCAACAATTATATTTTTTCTGACACTTAGATTAAGTTAGAAGTTAAGCATATGCTGTATACTACCATACATTTAACATACTTAAAGTTACGAAAATATTTGGGTGCACCTGAGTGAATCCACAGAAAAAAATTGGGTGGACAGCTCCAAATTTGGGTGCACTAAGGTGCCCATTCACCCAGTATTCACCCAGTATTTTGGGCCCTGAGATCACTTGTCTAAGATTAAGAACTTTCAAGACTACTTTTTGTTAGTCCCCTGTGTGATCTTCTTAGACGTAGTTTGACTGTACATAAAAAAAGCACTCAGCACTAACTTGAGCCACAAAATTTACACTATTAGGAGGATGACATTCTGGCTCCCACTAGTCTGCTCCTCATTTCTCCTCTCTACAATTTATGGATAAACAATTTCGTGACAGACTCAATATTCAGCATAGTTAATCAGGTTAGATATCCTCTAATGAAGATACATGTACGGGATATTGACTCCAACATTTGTAGCAATTACATTTGTAAGGGTCCGCTTCAGAAATAATAGGGCATGAGTAATATTTTAATGCTGATTTGTGATGATGAGTGCAGCATTAAATCTGCTTCTTACAGTATCTCAAAATGGAGAAGTGATGCACTGATGCACAGTCATGTACAATATACAATGCTAAGGCAAAAGCAATTTAATTTGTTAGTCAGGGGTCTCCCCAGAAATTCATAGGGGAGAGGTGCTCCCCAATCGGTTGATGAAAAATCATTGAATTTTCTTGAAAATACGAAGAGAACATTTTGGGTAGAGTGCTAGGAATTTTGGAGAGTGGGAGCATCCTTGCTTCATTGCTTATATTAGGGAGAGCCCTGTTAGTTATTGGATTTTTTTAGAAGAAATATGAAAGCCACAGGCCGAAAAAAAAAAAAAAATTAAAAAGGCTTAAATGCATTCGAATTCTATGATAGCCCCAAATGTTACGATTATCATAGGAGCCATGAAGTCAACATATTCATACATACATACATACCACGCTGGTCTGTTATTTAAACCACACATTGAATTGATAGCTGGTAAAACTGTAACATTTTAGGAAGACATACAGGGACTATCCTCAACTGCACCAAAATACATGTACATTGTACAAGCATTTCAGAGTTGATATAGGACCTGAATTGTTCTTTGTTGTTGCAAATGAAAAAAAAAATGAAGCAGGGAAATCTGAGAACCAAAATATAGAAAAGCACCATTAATTAGTATAGAGCACAATATACACATTGAGCAGTCATCTTGACAATGTTACTCGTTGTAATGAGTGGTTATGGCCTTTGCATCTTTCAGAGTTGCCACCACTTACCACATGTTGCATGCAATTGCTGCTGCTTTTTTATTAGCCAAATATTCTATTAGCCATACTGAGTAAGTAAAGAAGTTGCACTGCCTGACAAACAACTTGTAAATTTGGCCCGTTGTGTCTATTAATCAGTGCAAGTATGGATACATTAGGCCACACCAAGTAAATTTTATGGATGACGTCCTTTGGAGACCCTAAATCTAATGCGAGAGGGCGAAAAAATAACAAGAAGGGCCCTAAAAACAAGATGCCTAGATTAGAAATATACTATTAAGAGATGACAAATGTTAGGACACAAATTGAATGAGATGACAAAGTGTAACAAGCAAGAAGTCTTTTATTTATCATCAAAACAGCAATAATATATCAGGTGGAACAGCAGTTGTCATCTTGTGCTTTGGGGAGATAGATGGAGCGGTCAGCAAGTTTCTTCAAATGTGGCAGCATGTACCAAACTGAAGTCCTAATTGAAGTCATGATTTCCTTGCTTGATGCTTCATATTAGCTTTGGTCCGTACAAACCTATTTGCGGCACTGTCGTGACTCTTTGGTCATAGTTACAGGAAGCGGAATTTCTTGGGTTTTTTTTCTAGGAACAGGCCAAAATCAATGCGCGCGCGGACGTCATCCATAAAATTTACTTTGTGTGGCCTTACAGAAGATACAGGATTAGACTGTCTGACTCTGAGTTAGTCCATAATTTGTTACAGGTAGTCGCTTCTGTCAGTTTCTTTAAATCCTATATCAGATCCTGATGGTGATGGTGATCTATAATTCGTACATGTAGCGGAACATAATAATTATTGTTGTTCGAGTTAGATTTTCCAATAATATCCTCCACAACTTGTGGGATTGTGTGGTGTAATACTATTATAGAATTATTATATATCATTACATTTTATATTAACACTTTATGTATTATATATTATTATAATGATTGTAACTGTTCAAGGTTGTTTGATCCATATACATTGTAGGTTCTAGGTTCTTTTTTTTTCAGATGACTTTCCTTCCTTCGTTCAGTTGCAAATGAGTACCTTTAAGCTTAATTGCTTGGTTAATTAGGGATGTCCCTCGGATAGGACATAACATAGAGGTCCGGTGTTTGGGAAGAAGCACATTCTTAAAGAACCCACCACACCTTTCAAAAGGTGTGGTTGCATGCCCTGGCATGCAATGGTCCAAATACTACGAAAAGTTGGTTATTCACTTACAGGAAGAATATTGTGAAATTTACACTAATTTTCATCCTAATTATCTTAATCAAATGAACAAAACAACATTTTTTTAATGATATCTTAAGTTATGAATGCTGCATAACAATAATTTTCCTATTACTACCGTATACTCGTTACACCAATAGCTACATAATGTACTGATGTCAGTTGAATGTTATATCATTCCTTTTTTTTTGAGATTCCAAATGGCTAGTGATTTTCCAAAATTAAAATGACCAATGTTAAACCAAACAACACAATGTGATTTTTTTCCTTTATTGCTTCCTGTTGTAGATACTGCCATGAGGGCTGGCTGGCCACGGGGAATGCCAAGGGCGTGGTCGGCGCGACCTTCACCACATCACACTGCAGGAAGGAGTACAAGGCCCCTCCCCGCAGTAACTTCAACCTCCGCGGACACAACAGTGAGGTCAGGGTGTTTGTTTGCTTGTGTTTCTGTTATTAATAATTATTTCCACATGCTAGCTACACACATGAGGAACACTGACAGTAAGTTAGGTCAAAGGTCCCAGAAAAGTTCCAGAAAAAGTCATTCCATTTCCTGTCTTCAACTTGTAGGCTATATGCATTTCTATTTTAATGATTAAATAATTCACAAATTTGAAACACCTTAAATTCACTGATCATGAGATATGAAATCTTTGATATCGTGTTACTATTAGTGTGTGAAACTTTTAAGAATGTTTGCCAAAAGCAGTTTAAACTGACTGAATTGAATGTGGAAGTGGTCTATTACTAGCACCACTGTAGCGGTACTTTAGGTAAATAATTTAAGACTCAAAATGAAGAATGTACAACTCAACATTGCAATCACAGCACACCCACATCACATCTTCCCCAGGGCTGAATAGCCTAAATGTGGCTGGTTGGACACCATAAAGCAATTAGGACACATTGATGGCAGAAGGTATCAAAAAGCCCATTTATAAAGAGAATATGGCCACTGCTTTCCTTTGCTGAAAGATTATGATAGGAAAATATTGCCTACAACAACAAAGATGTCAAAAGTGGCCCCATTTTAGTTTTAAGTCCAGTGTCATAAAGTTTCTTCCCCTTCTAAAGTAGCTCACAGTAGTTAGTGTTGTGTGGCGTAACAGTAATAGGCCCAGAACACAGAGGTCCTAGGTTCAAATCCATCTTGAGAAAGGTGACGTTGTGCACTTGGGAAAGGCATGTGACACGACTTTCTTAAAGGTAAAAATGAGTACCTACATGTATGACCAATGACCCTAAATGGAACACGTAAAACGATCATAAGGACATACAATATAATTGCACTTGTCAAGAAAAGTCATGATACATTTTTAGTTTACAAAACTTATCAAAATAGTTACATGTTACATGACATCGTATACGTAATATTATAATAATATTAATGACCCACCTGTTTCTTGGTGTACAAACTGTTAACTTAAAGATGCTGAAAGGCCTTGTCAGCGGTTATGAAAATAAAATAAAAAATAAAAAATACCAAAAAACAGTTACTCAAGCAACTGGATATGATTTTGAAAACGTCAAAATCATATCAGACTTTCAAAATCAAACTGGATATGATTTTGAAAACGTCAAAACGTTTTCAAAATCATATCCAGTTGCTTGAGTAACTGTTTTTTGGTATATCGTATTACCTGGATGTCTAACCTTCATCGACGAAAAAATAAAAAAGTTTGTATTAAAAGCTAGATTCTATATTCAGGGAGCACACACATGGTCACTTTAGACCTTGGTCACAACCCGCCGTACGTGCTTCTGCATGCTGTCTACGTGCAAAAACGTGGGCAAACGTAGGGGATTAAGGTAAGTGGTGAGTACCACCTCCGTACGGAATCCTACGGATTTGGGAGCACGCAGACACATCGTAGAACATTAGGTGCATGTAAAACTTTTTCTGCGTGCGGTCTGCGGATTCACCACCCATACGTGCGAGTACAAGCGACGCGCGTGCCCCGTACATGTGAGTACGGCCTCCTTACGATAAAGTTGCAATCGCACAGAGATCGTACGTTGTATGCACGTACAACTCACTTACCACTTGCGCAACGTACGATGCACGCAACCGCTCACGGCCAGGCGTGGCGTGCAGACCACACTCTTACACCTTGCGCAACCATGCGAGTGACGTGCGTCGACGCCACTCCTTCCCCACGTTTTCAGAAAAAACGTAGCAGACGTGGCCTCCCAATAAAACGTATAGACAAAAAGCATGTACGGCGGGTTGTGACCGACACTTTACAGTACAGATCTCGGGATAAGCATCAAGTCCCGCGGGAGTTTGCGGGATATCACGCGGGAGTTTGCAGGATCTCCTGCGGGAGTTTGCGGGATCTCCTGCGGGAGTTTTCGGGATATCCTGCGGGATTTATCGGGATATCCCGCGGTACGAAATCCTCTCCCGCAACCCCGATCTTCGGTGTGAGACCATAGGTTTCTGAAGGGCCGGCGCCGCTGTTACTTGAAGTTGAACCGCGTTGACTACAGATTTTTACGCAGACGATGCGTGCATGTTTTAGTATGTTTTCAATGCATGCAAATAACAATAGAGCAAATAGTATTTTTAACCAAACATTTCTTTTTTTTAATATCGGAAATCTGGTGGCTTAATAAGGTACAGAACGATAACAAAGTAATACAACCTTCTTGAACAAGTTTTGTGTCCGGCCTTGCGACGTGGACGGCTTTATTTTGATGTCACCCGACCCGCGCTATTTCAGATATAATTTTAAAAAAATCTAACGCATCGACGTGCCAAATCGCCACTCGAGTTCTTTATTTTTCTCCTAGATAGGGGAGGTTGACCTATGGAGTTACGGAAGAGAGATTAAACATTGTGTAAAACAAGGGGGCGAAGCATAATTCAAGGGTTCTTTACGCCTCAAACTTTGATACATTTCGTGCGTCATGCAGTGTTCAGGGCCTGCATGGGGGTTACTGATTACGAATTACGCAAAATTTTTGCTATAAAGTTAAAGTTTCAGAGCTGATTACGACTTTACGCTTTGCGGCTAATGTACTGATTACGAATTACGTTGATTTTTGGGAAGGTTGCCTTACGGTTTACGAAGACAATGAATAAAAAAAACGCCTGATTACGCCTTACGAAAAAGGGCATGCAGACCCCCAGTGTTGGGCCGGGCGTTCCCACGCCGCGTCGCCATAGAAACCGCACGTCGCCAGCAGCGGCGGCGGCGCTGGCAGACTCCCCGGCGCCGACTGACCACGTGGCGTTCCGGCGCGCCAATCACAGCGCGCAAACGGGGACCCGCCCACCAGCCAGGCCGCGAATTCAAAGAGTTGAGACAGATGCACCGCCCCACAGAAACACCGCCTGACGATTGTTATACGTACGTCGGATTGTAGCTTCTTTTTCCGCCCTGCACGGCCTGCGGCATTGTAATTTTCTTATATCCTGATTTCATCCCAAAACAACGTTTTTCACATGTGAGGAGGCTAGTTCCACGGAGTGTATATATACGTACCGAGTGAATTTCAAGTTTTATGGTCTGAGAAGGAATTAATTTGCGTCAAATTTTGCATAAACACGTTTAGTTCGGGTTCTCCCGTGTTTATTTATTTTTCGGGTTCTCCCGTGTCTTGGACGTGCGCTAAGTTTATAGCGTTGTTTAAATCGACTCCGTTTTCATTTAGTTGGCTGACCCCGCAGCTGACAGAAGTAGAATGTTTTCCTACCGAAAGAAACTTTGCCAGCCGTGTGGAAGTACTTGCTTTCAGGGTGATAGCAATCTATCGAAATTAATTATGGACATGGTCGTTGTTGATGCAAGGGTTTTTTTGGGGAGGGGGGAGACGCACGCCCCGGGATTTTGATGGGCAAACTTTTAATTGTCGCAATTGTTAATACTAATACGGAGACCTCTTGACGCAAGCTACCCATGAGAAGACAACAGCTACAAGATTATGAAACACAACAACCACAAACTACTGCCGGTACGCCTCATAATTTTTATCTCTTGGTAACAATCTTGCCGAATTTACCGGAGACGGAGGGATTACTACACGTTACATTGTATTCATTCACGGTAGTTTCTTAAAGTTTGCGCTGAACAATAGCTTTGAAAAAAAAAGTAGCAGTTTTATAATAACTATGACCGCGTGAGAAACACCTTATACACATTATTTTCGTACATTCCTATGCTTCAACACCATTAAAATTGTAGCAAAATTGTAGCAAAGTTGACTGGCGTCAGATCCATCGGCTCGGCACAGCTCGCCCGGCAGGACGTAAAAATAAACATTTGGCACGCCGCCATCGCCGTTCCGAGCCGCGGCAGACTTCGGGGTCTCGCACCAAGTTTTTTCGCTACGCGGTACGCGGGACACGACAGGCCTCCCGAAAGAATACCGCGGGATATCCCGCAATCTCCCGCGGGATATCCCGCAAAATCCCGCGGGATATCCCGCAAAATCCCGCGGGATATCCCGCAAAATCCCGAATCCCGATGATGCTTATCCCGCGATCTGTACTGTAGACATGGATTATACAGGGGTCATCAAAGCTGAGCTCCCATCTATTACAGAGCAAGCTGACCTAGTTTATGGTGTTAAGTTTGGTAGAAACCCACACCCAGCAGTATTTGTCTCAATATTGGATTTTTAATACCAGATGGGCTACTGGTAATTACTGAAGGGTCTTCAGACACTGACATGGATACAAAATCCAAGAATCTATTAATTCTAATGGAAAAAACTTTCCACGTAAAGTACTACTTAGACTAGAGGTAGACCTTCATACAATCCAAGCATCTGTCTTTCTGCCATTTGATGCAATTTTGCCACTTATGACACCATTATTTGCCATTATTTCTTTATACTTTATACTTTATAGGTGGAGCCATTCAATACAGCATGTTGAAATCCACATACACCTACATTTGTATACAAACCCAGTATAATTTTATGGACTGGTAAAGGTTAGAAACAAGGAACTAGAATCAGCCCCAATTTTACCTGCATTAACCTGCATAATTATGCAATTTCCAGCCCTGAATAGTAAAATAATCAAGTGGAAATAATCGAAATCCAAGCAACTGTTGGATAGGTTTCTACCGGTAATAAGTCTATCTGATAATAGAGATAAGAGTATAGGACATGGGGTCTGTTCTGTGGTGATTTATTGAAAATTTTTCACAAGATCTGTTTTTTTTTCACAAAAGGTACTGAGTTTCTAGACAACCCCAACAATACCATGATGATTGTTCTATGATATGATAAACATAGTCAATCTGTTTGATGTTTTAAGTTAAAACTTTTGATCCAACACAAAAATTCTCTCACCTAGAGCTTTCGACCAGTCACTCTGGTCTTCCTGTCAATCTGTTTGAGTTGAGTTGGAAGGTGACAGATACATGAAATTAATGTTGTAAATGATTGATCTTTAAAGGTTCATTATTTGTCACAAATATTGTACCAACTAGACAACACATTGCAGACTGCCACCTCCCCATCAATATTATTGTTGTAGTAGACACTACACTGTGCGCAGTCTGTAGTGATATCACATTTATTGATTTACTGTCAAACCTCCAAAGTCGGAGTATTCTGCCCACGTTTTTTACTTTAGTTTAGGCCACAGCAAGTAAATTTTATAGATGACATCCTCCACAGACTACAAATCTAATGTGAGCAGGTGAAAAAAAAAACAAGGCGGGGCAAAAAGAACAAGGTTCTTACATTTTGAAATTTTTACTCAATCATTGTACAAATGGTTTTGATTCAGTGGGAACATCACATATACACAGCCAACATCACATAATTATGTACTGCATCAAAGTAAGAAACAAAACCTTAACTCAGAGCCTTTTCTCGTCTCCTATCTTCATAGTTATCTGCCATCCACCTTCCGGCATGGCAACAGACATCTTTGCCCATTTTCGGCATGGTGACCTGACTGATGTCATCCATAAAAATTACTTGCCGTGGCCTTAAAGAAAACTGCATTGACACCAATGCTCCAGCCAGCCTCAATTTTGTGAGGGGGAGGGTCGACAATTCGTGGGCGGTGTCCCTCGGGAAAAGTTTGAAATCTTGACCCTCTGAAAAGCCATTTCCTGCATTTGGATTTGAGAGGACGCATCCTGCTGGTAGACTTTAGCGCTTACTTTAATGGCATCTACATCTATTTTCTAGCTCCTATTTTCATGTCTTTAGTTGCCTAAAGTCTATCAAAGATAATGGATTGGAAAAATGTTTGTCTGTCGAGAGTGGCAAAAAGGTATTTCTGATGTGTACCTCCACCTTTATTCAAAATGTAGGTGTATGTGGATTTTAATCTGCTGCGTTGACTGCATGGACCTACATGCATGTATGAAGGCATATAAAGGAAATTGTATAATTTTATATTCCGATAGCAATTAGCAATCTGATCGAGTGGTGCAGGTAAAATTTTTATTTTGCAACTTATTGTCTTGTGCAACTAAGGCCACACTAATTTAATTTCTTGGTTAACGGATTCGCTCGCTTCAGTTTTTTTTCTGATTTGCAAAAAAAAATTCAGAATAACTGCAAAATGCTCATATTTTGCCCTGAACAGTTGAAAACAGTCCTTTTCTTCCTAGTTGTTACAGTTATTCCATCATTCAATCCAGTGGTATCATTAATTAAAGTTCAAAATTCATTGTTAAAATTTTGAACCAGCCTGGTGTGTTGACTTCATGGCTCCTACCATTTGGGGCCATAATAGGTTGCCTAGGCCTGTTTTTATTTTTTTTCGCCCGCCGGCTCCATTTTTTTTCTACAAAAATATGTTAACCAAGAAATTAAATTGTTGTGGCCTAATTTTCAATGTTATGCAGGTATGTAGAATTTCGAGCCCTGAGACTGCCCAATGGCTATATCCCAATGTCAAAAGCAAGGTACTTTATCCTTCAAACTGCCATCTTTGAACTACCGTACAGCCATGAGAGAAACTACGTCAAGCTTCCTGTGCCTTTGAACTCATCTTGCCTTCTCGTAATCCCCTTGCCTCCAGCCGCCCTGCCAACTCTCTCACTAACGCCCATGCATTGATTCCTATCTTTTACACCTAGTTGGTTGCAGACACCAGTTCAAATACCACAGGTCGGGGGTGGGTTGCTTGCGGCTCTTTTCATACAGTGGTGGGCAGACCACACACTCTATCTCTGTCTTATCTCGACTTTTAACACCCTTTAAGGTCTACAGGAACCCAGGCTGAAGAAGATTGATGACCGCCATTTCAGGAACTGTAGTTTCAGAGAAAACTTTCTTCTGACTGCAAATGCATACTGACTCTCATTTTGAATTGTTAAAGAACCACAATTCAGCTTAATATGTAAGGCTGTCAGTGCTTTTATTCTCAATAAACCATTTCCATCATTTTATGGAACTCTCCTCACCTTGCATTCATCATTCTTAGGCAGTGTTAGAAAATTTTTTCAGTGTTCTGCAATACTGCAGAATGTCAAAATTTTGCTCTGCAATTTGGTAAAATAAATACTTTCTGCAAATACTGGACTATACATACATACACTTACATGTATAAGCCTTGACCTAAACCCATACAAAATTGCATGTTGGCCAACATTTTACATGCGATTTAAAAATACAAAAAAGACACATTTGAGTCTTCTGAGGAAAGGGCAGGTCTCCTATTGCATGTTTGTGCAAATTCCATTATTGAAAAAATACATGTACATGTATGTGTGCCAAAAAAATAGCAAGATTTAATTTACTTTTGATTAATCTTGGATGTATTCAGGTTGTTGCTAAATGATTTGTAAGTTGTGTGTTAAGTTAGCATAGCTACATGTACACAGTCCCCAGTGCCTTATACTGTTGATAAATGCTGTACACAGTCCCCAGTGCCTTATACTGTTGATAAATGCTGTACACAGTCCCCAGTGCCTTATACTGTTGATAAATGCTGTACACAGTCCCCAGTGCCTTATACTGTTGATAAATGCTGTACACAGTCCCCAGTGCCTTATACTGTTGATAAATGCTGTACACAGTCCCCAGTGCCTTATACTGTTGATAAATGCTGTACACAGTCCCCAGTGCCTTATACTGTTGATAAATGCTGTACACAGTCCCCAGTGCCTTATACTGTTGATAAATGCTCCCATAGGCAGCAATTAAGTATGACTTATAGTTCCATGGTGTGTTCTAAGATAAACTGGGGGAACTGTGACAGATACAAATGACTAGGCTGTGTCGTAGTGTTTCTTTTGGAGCTGTATATACATGTATGTTGAAGTTTTCACTGACACTTTATCATGTAACATTCATTTGGTAACTATATCTCACTCATGCATGCAGACATGTATGTACAGTCACATTGTGCATTTAGGACTGTTTTCAACCTAGGAAGATGGTGAAGATGTGGAAACAAACTGCCTATTGTTTGTTTGTTTGTTTGTTTGTTTGTTTGAACCATTCTTTATTCATGAGAAGTTCAAATTGCCCTGCAGGCCGCTTTTCATTGAGGCCATGAGGGAAGAGGCCAGAGGGTATGGTTCAAACAAAATATATTTTTGTCGTCTTTGACAGACAAAAAATGGCATATTTACATCTGGAAAGAAATTTCTGTAAACTAAGCTTAAAGTCTACCAACAAATTTTCCCCTCAAAATGCAGGAAATAGGATATCAGAGTCAAAATAAAATCAAGATTGTCCAGATTGCAAAATTTTTACAAGGAGAAATTGCCCCTGAATTGTTGGGCTTTCTGATGTTACTTCAAACGAAATTGATATGATGGGGAAAAATTCAGTCTGGCAAGGATATTGCCACATAGTTCATACAGTTCATCTACATGTAACTCTTGTGTCTGAGGATAACCCTGTTAGGCCATTTTGATTTGATTATATGGATGACATCCTCGTGTGCATGAATTTTCAGCCGTTTCCAACAAAAAAAGTTTTCAACCATACTGTGAATCATCCAAAACAGTTGCAAAAAAAATATTTAAAAAACGCTACCAATGCCATTGAATGCCAAAATCAAAGGAAAAAGACGAAAATGTAAAGAAATGAATTTGAAGAGTAGATTATTTGCCATACCATACTCTGTGTCATTTGTTCAACCTTCATGACCACGTAGATTTCATAATTTTTTAGGCAAACTTTTTTTTTATTCGCACGCTCGCATCATTTTTAGAGTTCCCAGAGGATGTCATCCATATAATCAAATCAACATGGCCTTATCTACATGTATGTACAGTAACTGATACTGGAAAGGACAACTGGGAAATTTCTACTACTAGTACTAGTACATGTACTTCAACTAGAAGATGGATTGGAGCTAGGAGTCCCTAGCCACATGCACAACACTGCCTACCTACACACACACAACGCTAGCAGCATACAGAACATCCCTGTTCTCCCACACTGCTCATAAATCTGGTATTAACGTGCAACTGTTTTGCCCGTAAAACCTGCTCCCTTTCCAAATGAATTATGCCCTATGGTGTACTAAGTCTTGTATCATTAGTTTCCATAATACTGCTGTTAAAGGGAATATTCGTACAGGGAAAAACAAGAAAGGACCCCTGCGGGTCTAGTATTACCGTAAGGCCACACCAATTTAATTTCTTGGTTAACGGATTTTTCTAGAAAATTAATGTAGCGGCTGGGGGGGAAAAAAAAACATGCCTAGGCATCCTATTATGGCCCAAAATGGTACGATAGGAGCCATGAAGTCAACACACCAGGCACACTAAACAATGAATTTTGAACTTTTAATGATACCACTGCATTGAAAGATGGAATAACTGTAACAACTTGGACTAAAAGGACTGTTTTCAACTGTTCTGGGCAAAATATGAGCAATTTTGATTCTGAATTTTTATTATTTGCAAATCAGAAAAAAATGAAGTGGGCAAATCTGTTAACCAAGAAATTAAATTGGTGTGGCCTAAAACACAAAATAGTGAAAGGGCATAGTTTAAAGAGCAACAGAGCTGGATTTTCTAAGGCAATTCTATGGTCACCCTTTAAATGTAGTAAGTTGAAGCAACCCTATCCCATATGTAGCATACTAAATATAAATGTGACATCACTAGCGGAAAATGGTTGCTTGTTTCGTATTATATTCTGGTTCTAGCTACATATTTATAGGTGGTACATGTACATGTACTATCCATTTAAGGACTCCTCACAATCTTCTTTTGGGGCTATTTCAAATGCTTCAAATATAAAATGACGACAAAAACCCACTAAGAAATGTAATAAATGAAATCAATATTGTAAATTTTGGTTTTGCCGCCCTTAAAATGCAAGTGAAGAGATGTTCATAGTAGCCTGTCCTTGGTGCTTAATTATGGGTTCACCACACCACGAAGTGGTGGTGAACCCATATTGCTTTTTCTGATGTTTCTTCTTCTTCTCCTCCTTCTGCTGCCATTTTTTAAATGGATTCAGCTTCTTCATTTTAGGGCCTAAGGTCCTGAAATTTGGTATGGAGGTACAGTGGGCAAATACCCCTAGGCGTTTTTTAAATTTTTGTGATACAGGCTTTTAGGATGGTTTTATTTGAGTTTTTTGGCTGTGTTATAGCAAATGTATTACTGTGTTAGTGTGCCGTGTTTACCACGTCTGGGCATGAGTCATCACAATGGAATGCAGGGCATCAACCAATAGGCATGCAGCTTTCCTCTATACTTCTTGCTGATTGGCTGTTGGGATTTAACTTGATTAACACCTGCACAGAGCATTTCCACCTGCACAGAGCATTTCTTGCTGATTGGCTGTTGGGATTTAACTTGATTAACACCTGCACAGAGCATTTCCATACTGACAGTATGTCTTTATTCAAGTGTTTTGGTAGGTATTTCAAGCTTTTCTGCTCCAGCATTGGAATGCGGGGCATGAACGTTTTTTTATTTATTTTGAAAATCAACAGTTTGCATTATGGAATTAAAAATCCTAACCAATAAAGTAGGGAATAGCTATCCAACTGTTGTTTTAGTTGTATGTTACTTCATATTATAGTTATATCAATGTAAATCATTGTTTCCCTTGTGTTTCTCATTCTTTCCCTGCCATGTCGTAAAATGTGGTGAACCCATCGCTGTATTTGCTCCAAAGCAAATATGGCCTTTCTAGTTTATAGTAGCTCTAGAAAGTCTTTAAGCCTCCCATGTAACAAGTTATGACAAAGCATTGAAGCAACAACATTGAAATTAAAAGGTGATATGTAGAGATAATAGACCTCTCCGTGCTTTTATGGCTACAAGATTGACTGAATAGACTACTGACAGTGCTGATAAGGGTTATTACCTACAGTAGTGCCACATGTTCAACTGGAATTACCCCATATTTCAGATACCTATCACATTATGCAACGATGTGTAAGGGACAAAATGAAGCGGGCGAATCCGTTAACCAAGTCTTAGAAATTAAATTGGTGTGGCCTTATGTAAAATTTTCTTGATGTTGAGGGTTTTTGTCACATTTTGGCCATCTTACTTTGCAAGATGTGCCTCTGGTCTAGTCCATCAGTCCACTACAATCATCATGTAGTCATTATATCCACTCTTCCTCAAAATTTAACATAAAGAGTACTGTCCAGGCTTTTAGCTAGGATTTTTTTGTTGGGTGTCCATTTTTTTTTATTGTATGCTATGCATAGTGAAGACGCGCGGTGCGCAAGCTTTTTAGGGGGGCTTTTTTAAAAATTCATAATGCTCTCAAACACTACTTTCTGCATTTTGAGGTGCAAATGTGAGTTTTTTTCCATCAGTAAACCATTTTTTTTATTTATAGTAAGGCTGAAGGGAGGCATGTGTGCATGGGAGTGGGAAAAATAGGGCGTCTTTAGGGTGTCCTACCAAAAAGTAGGGCGTCCAATTTCTTATTATTTTCAGTACAGGGCGTCCAAAAGACACCCTGGACACCCCCCTAGCTAAAAGCCTGGTACTGTCTGTCTGGTCTTGTCAGATATGTAAGTATCCATTTACACTAAAGACAGCCGTCTGGGCCCCAGTTGTTTCATGTAGACTGCTGAAGATTACAGTTTCTGTCTGTAGTGATGATCAAAGGTCCAGCACCAAAGCACGGCATCTGACTGATGTATATCTTTGATCTACAGTCATGTAACATACAGCTAGTCTTGAATCAACCACTTTGAATGTGAGGCTTTTAAGTTGAGTACTTCAGTCATTATCTCTTAAAAGCTTGGCTGGGATAGAGAGAGAAAGTAAGATGTACTGTAGAGGCAGCAGAGAATGGCTTATTATGTTTCTCAGGGCTCGAAATACCACCTGCATATGCAGGTTAGTGCAGGTAAAATTATAGGAGATGTAAATTTTGTAATGTCTACCTGCACCTAACCTGCACTGGTCCATGTACTGGGTATATGCAGGTTAGTGCAGGTAAAATTGGAGCTGTGCAGGTATTTCTGATGTCTACCTGCACCTAACCTGTACTGGGCCATGTACTGGGTATATGCAGGTTAGTGCAGGTAAAATTGGAGCTGTACAGGACTGGTATTTCTGATGTCTACATGTACCTAACCTGCACTGGTCCATGTACAGGGTATATGCTGGTTAGTGGATATACCCAGTACATGGACCAGTGCAGGTAAGGTGCAGGTAGACATCAGAAATACCTGTACAGCTCTAATTTTACCTGCACTAACCTGCATATACCCAGTACCGGTATATGGACCAGTGCAGGTTAAGTGCAGAATCACCTACACAGCCCCAATTTCGAGCCCTGGATAGGTGATATAATAATTATTATTGTTGCGGAAGCTCCAGTTTAGCATGAAACACGTACATGTAGGCAGGAGTAGAATGAGGAGTACACATTTTTGTATTTCCCACATGGCACAGGTAATTCTAATTGTGACTGTAATGCTCATGGAAGCCAGTCAGAAAACAGGATTTAAAATTTGGATGAAGATGGGAAATGGCTGGCTTAGAGAGTGTACTCAGATTTAGAGCAGAACATAATGAATACAAATCAGGATTCAGAATTGTTGTTGACAACATTGATTGATTGATTGATTGATTGATTGATTGATTGATTGATTGATTGATTGATTGATTTCAAGAAAAAGTACACACTCCAGGAATGAAAAAGATCTTGTCAAAGGTCAATATATGAATTTTGAATTTATTTAGTAATATGTTGTCAGTGTTCGAAATACCCGTCTGCAGTCTGCAATTTGCAGATAGATTTTCAAGATTGCAGAAGAAAAAATCTTACAATCTGCAATTTTGCAGAAGGAAAAAATAGGCTCCGGATTCAATAGTTTTCAATTAGCAAAGCAGTGGCGCTGTGAATAGATCGAAAACCTGCGCCGCACGAACCTGCCGGCGTTTTCCAGCAGACTGTAATGTTCCCATATAAGGGAATTTGGGGTCAAAGTTGAACGATTTCGACAAGGCGACGAAAGGCGACGATAACCAAATATGGGCACTCGCCATTTTCAGATGTTAGATTTCGTCTCCCGGGAGGACCCGACAACTGCCTCGGCAATTTTCGGCAGTTTTCCCTGAGCATTTCCCAGCAGGCAATACGGCAAAGGAAACATGGCTACTCCGAAAAACCACACTCGCCTCGGCGTTAATTTGCCGAAATTTCGATGTTTTTCCTTGGTATTTTGCACGATTCAAGCAAAGAAAACAAGTTGATCACATGAACAAAAGATAAATACAGCACTGGGAACCTAATGGTCCGTTTTGTTGGGCGGTAATTTCTCATTTCGTGTGCAAATTTACGTGCATCACATTGTGACCATATTGTGTAAAATCAGTGATTTTCGGCTCGATCCGAACCAAGCACGGCCCGTAGACTTGTCCTTTATTATTTCTAGATGACTATCGGTACCAAAATACGGGAAAATATTGTTGCAAAATGAGAGAGACGGAGACTAAGGTAAACTTCTTTTATTTGAAGGCTGGATTTTCATTTTCCTGGCAGGCTTCTTTGTATGTAGTGATCATCAGTTATTCAGTAACAACAAATATGGATTTTTGTTCCGGTCAAAAAAACCGGTCCACCGACCTTTCGGTTTTTTTGGACCGGACCGATAAAATTTTACGGTCCGAACATATTTAAAAGAGTGATATTTTGAAGAATTTCAGTAATGCTACAGATTTACAAAGCTATACCGTTATATATATATGATGTAAAAAATAGGCATTATTGGTTTCAGAATGTTGTAATATGGGGGCTTGTGTATTTGCAGAAAGTATTTCCAAATTGCAGGACGAAATTTTGACTCTTCTGCAATATTGCAGAGCACTGAAAAAAAGTATTTCGACCACTGGTTGTACAATGATATCATAATATGAAAATTATACAATGTAGTAGATTTTTCTCAAGACTTGAAAGTCATTTCACATTATGTCTCTAAAATGGGAGCAGTCCTGAGCTGCCTAACATTATACCATATTTGTTCATTACAAGCCATATTAAGGCACAGACAAGAGCAATGAATTTCAGAAACTTTAAACCAGACTTGACAAATGATAAGAAAATTATTACATATTATTACATAATGCATCTTTAAACTGCCCTAGCCTGTATATTCTTACAGGACTGCTTTAGATGGGTTGTTCTCTGAAGAAAACTAACTAAAGATTATACCCAACACTGCTCTTAGACTAATAATGTTACTGAATGCAGCTGAGTTATGAGACAAAATTACTGGCGTGTATCTAATAGCTCCAGAAGAGCGGGCAGTCATTTGTATTATTCCCAGGTTAGAATTCTGCACGGTGTAAGAACAATTATGTTTACAAAGCAGGAGCTCCGTCAAACTAATTGCAGCGGGCCTTGGTTCTAATCAGGACTCCCACACCATGTTTCTCGGGTGGTATGATGAATTTAGAGGATGCCCTGGCGTCACACAGCTCATTTCAGCTATATGAATGAGAGGCATTTCGTTTCATGGCTATTCGGCTATGAAATGATTTGACACAAAACACGAACTGTATAGTGTGCACGTTCCTAATGCGTAAGGTGAACTACATGTATAATGAACATTCATTTTTGGGAATTGGTGCACTAGTGTACCCAACCTAAAAAGTTGGGTGCACAAATTTTTCTGGGTGCACCATGTAAGATAAAATATGCTACAATGTAACGATAAGTAGAATGTCAACAAACTTATTATGTTTCAATTTTCTAAAGAAAAGTACTATAATGATGATTTTATTACTCCGTGAAGGAGGTCAGGACCTCCGGACGGAGTGTTGTGATCGACTGATTTTTCATGTTCGCAGTCAAAACACTGGGTTCTCTTTGTGTAATCGGCAGGCAATTTTATACGCCGTCTGCGGGCATGCCCGTGTTGATGCACGAATGTGTATTTTTGCCGTTGCTGCTTTCGCGGTCAATGTAATATTGCAGACGCACCCCTACGATTGCGAGGCGAATTGGAATGGTCCAGAAAAACGCGTTGTTTGGAATAGCAGTGAGGGGGTGGAACTTCATGTAGATACGGGGTGGTTTTTATAAGTGGTTCCAGATGTTTTTGCCCATGGTTAAGAGATGCCAAGTTTTTTGGAAGATGTTCGCAGCCAAAACGCATTCTTCCGTACGTCGCATTTCTGTGTAATTTCGCATGTGGTGTGGCATTATGTCCGGGATGATGCACGTCTTTTATTTTTACCGTAGCTGTTTTGATATTGAAGTAAATGCATATTTTAGAAACATCCCTACTTTTACAATCCTGTGGAATAGGCCGTAGGTTTAGGCAGTTGTCTGGTAGCAGAGGTACTATAAGCAGATATCCTGGTTATCTGGCCGGCGGTAGTAACACTCGCGGTGCTTACCGCAACTGTTGCTGGAATTTGTCCTGTTCCAGGCGCGCTTAATTAGGTACAGGCACGGTAAGACGGTGGGGCTATCTTTGTTACTAGACACGACCATGATAGTCCGATCTTTATGTGAATGCAATGATTGTGTGTGTGTAATTAAAATGAACTTCGAACTTGAAGCACAGTATCTTTACACGCCCTGGGAGCAGTAATGGATTTAGCTCTTTGTATGTTTTATGCTTGTGACGCGCCCTCATTGTATTAACCGTTGCCTAATTATAATGTCTGCACAGTAGGTCTGGCGTTGACGCTTGGGATTTTGTTGAAATATATAAAACTTCACTGATGATTGTCACCTATGGCTTCTTGTTTTTTTTTCTGGATTCTTACTAGCAAGAATATGCTGTATAATACATTTAATATCTTTACATACCGGTAGAACATGTACATGTACTATGTACCAGTATATGTCGAGCCTTGTCCTACCACAACAATAAATGAATGTACACTCAGTAAACGGAATATCTAAATCCCAACAAGACTATGAAGAATTATTGTAGCGCGCAGCATGCATATCTGTATACACAGAGGACAGCTGCCATAAACCAACATTATGTGTGGAAATATAATCTCTGTGGTGGAATATTAGTCCATATCTCCTCCTGCAGAACGTGCCTGGAACCATCCATTCCGCCCGCCGGCCCTCTGGTACCAGAGATAGAGCAGGTTTACAACCTTTACTCAGCCATTAACAATCAGGTTTTACTGCAGCAGCATTTTAAGTAGACTTGACTGCATCATGCATTCCTTTACATGATGCACTTTGGAATTGTGTAGCTATTTATTAGTAATAACTAATTCTATAGCTGCTGTCAAAATGTATGCTTTAAGATCTTGACTGTGTTATATTTTTTCTGGTTAAGGAAAGGGTAAATTCCTATACTCAGAGGCTACGGAATAAACTTGATACAAACTCACTATATCAAAAGGAACTGATTCAGAGTCTCTTTTAAATCTTATATATTATTATACAATTGTATATATTATCGAATATACAAGCACAAAAGGGCTGCTACAAATGTACATGTGCAAGACTTGTAAAGATGACCCAATGTCAAGCTTGTGCTCCCTTCAGAGGCATTTAAAGGCTCAAAAATATACTGCTGCTGGTGGCAGAAATATATGCACCTTAGTGCAGGTAAAATTGGGGCTGTGCACTGCCACTAGTGCCAGATATTTCTGAAGCAGATAATATTATATAAATGGTGTATGTGGCTTTGTATTTGCTGCATTCATGATCACTGCTGCCAGCTATATGAGATCATAATAAAAGAAACTATGGCAGTAGATTCTGAACAGTTTTTACTTCTCAAAGTGTGAGTGATGCAGGTAGAATTTGTCTGGTAATTTTTCATGTTACCAGCACCAGTGCAAATACGCAGAAAAAAGTATTTCAAGTCCTGATACAGTATACTAATTTTAAGCATAAATGGGCTAAAGCTATATAGGCTTCTTATATGGCTTGTAAAGATGACCCAATGTCATTGTGCCTGAAGGAAATACACACAACACACAAAGTAGATCTTGGGAACTCTTAACAACGCCTGAAGGTGCTTTCACTTATATAATGATTCAGTTACATGTATTTCAGATTTCAGGTAATGACTAAACTATTAAACTTTTTAAAGGGTTTAATTATGAACATTTTGCATCTACCCCCCCCCCCAAAAGTGCTCATGCAGGCTATGTATATTATTAAAAAACCCTTGTCCTGCTGTGCGCAACATATGTCGCGCGGCACACACAGTACCATCTATATAACACCCTGTATAGGTACAATTTGGGGGTATTTCTCGTGCAACGCATCACACCGCAGCGAAACGCAACGAATGCGGAAGTAACTGTGCCACTGCAGGGCAAAAAAAATTGGGGGTCTATGATCTAATTAAGACATGAAATTATTGAAAAATATTGTGCCAGGAATGCCAGCAGGACAAGGGTTAAGCAACGATGTATGAATTGCCAGTTCCCTAAGGTCTGGATGTTCCTATTTGTCTGTGTCCTCTATCCACCAGATTATTCAAGCTTCAATCTAAATTATTACCACGGAGATGGTTTCTAATATGTGCTGTGATTGGTTGTTAAGGAGACCAATTTATATACTTCAGGAGAACCTCTCTAAATAATCTACCAGAGCAAATTAGATTGAGGTATTTTGCACAGTGCACCACCCTGTAAAGTATCTACTATAGAATGATCTAACCTTTATAGCAACGACCTTCTTCCAAGCCTTTGATTTATCGATTTAGTTGTCATGGTGACTGATGAGATCAAGCAATTTGTATCCAAGGGTCTTTTATTGAAAAGGGAATCCCTTTCGCTTCATTGGTCAGAACAGCTAAGCCCCCGGGCGTCTCGCACGTTGGTTAATTGATAGTGACTTGGTGAGGGCCAATAGGATTACGGTAATTGATGTTTGACGTCAGTAACGTTGGTTTGCGTATCGGAGCTGTTAAACACGTTGGTGCTCGTGTTAAGTCTGCGTACACAGATTCTATCTTAACTTCCTCTGCTGAGGGATTAACTCCAGTCACTAAATATAAATGGTGCTGCTTACAGCATAAGTCAGAAGGGTGAGTGGTGTTGCTTAGGCCTGAAGGAAACAAAATGTTGTGTTTCCATTTAAAAAAAATCAATCTTTTTTTGGTGTCCGCTGCCAACGGCACTAGATTTTCGGTCTGACATAGTGGTTCGTATTGGACCAAATCAGAATTGAACCAGACCTAATGTTTCGATTTTAGTCCACCTTTCATCAGATACAGTCAAACTGTATTCGTTGGATAACTTTGCCTGGATTATAAATTAAAGATAATTTTTTTTAAAAGTGCATCCCTACCTACCATCCCAAAATTTTTTTCAGGACCGTTAGGCCATACCAATTTAATTTCTTGGTTAACGGATTCGCCCGCTTCATTTTTTTCTGATTTGCAAATAAAAAGAAAAATTCAGAATCAACTGCAAAATGCTCATATTTTGCCCTGAACAGTTGAAAACAGTCCTTTTCTTCCTGGTTGTTACATGTACAGTTATTCCATCTTTCAATGCAGTGGTATCATTAAAAGTTCAAAATTCATTGATATAAATTTTGAACCAGCCTGGTGTGTTGACCTCATGGCTCCTATCGCACCAGGCCATTTTGGGCCATAATAGGATGCCTAGGCCTGTTTTTATTTTTTTCGCTCGCCCGCTCCATTATTTTTCTAGAAAAATCCATTAACAAAGAAATTAAATTGGAGTGGCCTAAGAGGAAACACAACATTATTTTTCCTAGGCCTTATCTGTTGTGACAGTTCCTGTGTAGAACATGACATGTATCAACTGCAGCTTATTCAGACTCCCTATTCTACACTCCTACACATGCCTGCACCATGGAGATAGCCATGAGTATGACGCCAAACGCCACACAGTAGTAGTAAAAGCAGGATTGAATGGAAGCCAGTCTGCGTACACACACCCTATCTCAACATCTGTACTGTGCTTTTTATACCCATTAAAGGCCCTTACTGCAAGAAGTTTGGACAGATATATATATACACTGTACATGTAGATGTGTATCTGCCTCCTACTATACAAAAACACCAATTTTGTGTTACCATTTCCAAGTCCATACATGTCTTTTAAGTTATCGAGAGATAGTATTATATTTGTCTTGGAAGTTCATCCGTCAGTTGGTTAAGTAAATTAAATGATTTATCACTAAAAGTAAGTGATATAAACTCCCTGGCACATTTGCGCAACTGCTTTATGTGACGGTATCAGCCAAGTCTAGTGTGATCAATATTAGGTCATGTGTCTGTAACTGTCGCAAGTTTATGTGCAGAAGTGATTGGTCAGTGATTATTCTGATGAAGGCAACAATCTGGTCATTGAAAATTTGACCCCTAGTGTTGGAATAAAGACAGTTTACTGTTTGTTGCATTTCATCTCCCACTGCCTCCACTGAGAAGAAGTCAAACTTCCTAACAGCTTGGCTAGAATAGTATACTACATGTAGTAATAGAATAGAATAGCAATTACCATGTTTCTTATTTATGTAAAGCATATCCACTCCTTACCCTGTATTACGTTTTATTGGTTTTAAAGTAGATAATATAATTAGTTAGATATATTAAGCATACCGTATAATGTAGAACTCCATGTTAGCATATACTTTTAAATCACCACATTCTGTATTCATTGTTTTTGTCAATGTCTGTTTGCAATTAGCCCTCGGGCCCTCAATTCTGCAGAATTCTGGCTCCAGTTCCCAGAATTCTGTAGAATTCTGCAGAATTGGGTTAATCTGCAGAATTCTGGGAACTGGAGCCAGAATTCTGCAGAATTGGGTTAATTCGCAAGGGGCCGATGGTCACCGATGGCTACTATTTCTTACATCATTTTTACCTACATGTATATCTTAGAATATTAGCCCATCTAGACGTAAGGTTGCTGAGATATGGGAATTAGTCCGGAATTAAGCTGGAATTCCGGAATTAAACTGGACACTGTTATTTAAGAACTCATTATTTACAGTCATGTTCTTGTCTGCCTGCACAGGTAGTCCTGGTGAGATGGAACGAACCCTACCAGAAGCTAGCCACCTGCGATGGCAACGGTGTTATCTTTGTCTGGATCAAGTACGAGGGCAGATGGTCCATAGAACTGGTCAATGACAGGGGCAGCCCCGTAAGTACTACATGTACATGTCATGGATATATTATATAGAATACAACACGGGGTATTCCGTATCGCCCAAGGTATCGTCCCGACCAGAGGGCGATCTGACTCGCGGGAGGGCCGGGACCGAGGCATACCCACCCAAGAAAACACGCCTTTCAATGCAACATGAGCCAAAAGTTGGTGCAACTTAACCCTATATATAGAATGCAACAACATCAATTCTAACGTCCGGATTCTGTATTCAAATTTTCGTGGCTTCTTTGAAGTGTGACGTCAACACTGGGTCAAAGGTTTCTTGAGAGGGGTGAAGGAAGCCCCGCATATACATCAGGGCCCATCACCCTTCATTGAACCGCGACGGGGGCCGACATCGTCCCCCAGATACCTTTGACCCAGAGTTGACGTCACACTTCAAAGAAGCCACGTGACAAGCTTCACTGGGTCAGTCTACTGAGGAAGACCAGAGTGACTGGTCGAAAGCTGACTAGATGAGAGAATTTTTTGTGTTGGAACAAAAGTTTTAACTTTAAACAGATATCAGGTTTAGTAACAGTCTGATCCTCCTGCAGGTTAGCGACTTCAACTGGAGCCACGACGGGCGGTTAGCGCTCATCTGTTACCGAGACGGGTTCGTGCTGGTGGGGTCGGTCGCCGGACAGCGGTACTGGTCCTCCATGTTAAACTTGGAGGAGTCCAACATCCTGTGTGGGGTGTGGACCCCGGACGACAAACAGGTAAAGCACCTTCAAAGGCCTGCCCGCCTTAGCCTTGACCTCCTCTCCCCCCCCCCCCTAACGGCACCCCTTGCGGGGTTATTTGGGGGTATTGAAGACGAAGATGAAACAAAGGCTCATCTGTGTTGTTAACTAATACTTATATAGTGTAACAATATGTATTGTTAGTATTAAAGCATTTGTATTATCGCCGGTTCTATCCCCTCCCTTGGGCGGTGCCGCGGTCGCCTGTTCGAACACGTGCCAGCACACGTGCCAACGTCGTGTTCGAACAGGTGATCTATACCGGTACCGTTCGAGGGAAGGGGCTCTAGAACCGGCCGGTTACAGATTGAATAAAGGAGTTGAGATAAAGCCATTGACGAGTGAAGACGTGCGTCCCTCTTCGTCCTGTTACAATAGTAAACTTTTAACTTTGATCAGCAACATATAGTGAGGTCACGACAAGCACTACTCCAGTCAGAGGCTCTAAGGGACCTGTTAATTTTACTAAAATCTGACCCCAAGTATGCCACAAGCAATGTCTGATAGATACCAAAATGTATCCTATGCAGGCCTTGAAATTAATTTTTTTTTCCTATTGTCCCAGCACTGTCCCAAAAATAAATTTCAATTGTCCCGAAGTGAGGATGAACTGTCCCAACCTGTTTTTCAGGAAGTGAACTTGAAGTCAGCTTTATTTTGCCTACGTTCTGATTTCCATGCGCGATATAATTGCAGAGTAAATGGGAAATTTGGGGAGCTTTTTCCAGAGCCAAATGAAAGAAGGGTTGACATTCTGATGTTGATTATTTTTTTTATTGTACCAAAAATGTCTCAAGTTTTTAGCTTAGATTTTAGTGGTCACTAGCCATCAGGACACCGTAAGTTTTGAGCCCTGCGCTATGTTGTACAAACCTGATTTTGTGACCAGTATCCTGTGTGGCAGGTGCTGTTTGGCACTGCGGATGGCCAGGTGATCGTCATGGACAGCCACGGTGCCATGGTAGCACAGTGTATCCTTGACGATGATGATGAGATCCGCTCCCTCGCCTGGTCGGGTGAGAAGTTCCACATGGTCAACACCAGCGACTCCGAGAGTGAGGTGGAGGAGAGTCCGTCCACTCCCAAACAGAAAGGTACTAGACTCTGCTGGTTTTCAATAAAGCACAACTGATCAGCCAACGTTTTGGTAATCGTCTGTCACCTTCTTCAGGGCAATTCTGACTAGTTCACATTGCACCACATAGGGAATCACATGCTGCTATTATCAGAGACACCTGTGCTGTGCAATGTGAACCAGTCAGAATTGCCCTGAGGAAGGTGACAGATGGTCACCGAAACGTCGGCTGAATAAAACACTTGGTTGGGAAAAAAGAGTATTTTTATTTAGCGAACATGAAAGTGTTCACTAGTGTGGTAGTACTAAGTGTGGGTTTGACATACATGTAAATAGAATACCACACAGTATTCACAGTGTTCACAGTGTTCACTAGTGTTCACAGTGTTCACTAGTGTGGTAGTACTAGTGTGGGTTTGACATAAATAGAATACCACACAGTATTTTTATTCAATGAACATGAAACTGTTCACTAGTGTGGTAGTGTGGGTTTGACATTATATTATATAGAATACCACACAGTGTCCCAGCCCAACCCCGGGTGATGCAGAAGACACCATGTAGTATGATGTACTAGTATTTAGCATGAAAGTTCATCTGTGTTGGTACAAGTCATTATGAAATAAAGACTAAGCTTTACTTAGTCGTGACTAGTAGCGGGTCATACGTGCCAGATAACTTGTGTCGCCCCCCGTCTCTGTTCAGGGTAGGTCTGTGAGCTCTTATGTAGACCATGTAGTATAGACTATGATTAATCCTCTGTTTTGGTCCTCCCAGGTCAGAGAAGGAGGCATTCCCAGCGGCAGGCAGCCCTGAAGAGTGGACACATCCTGGCTGTGGGGTTTGGTAGTGGTGATGTGGCACTCATGAAGTCTTATGACGACATGGCACCTGTACTCATCAGAACCAACATGATTGGTGAGGCATAAATTTAGCCCCGTGTTCTCACCAGGCCCTTTGAGCATAGGGGCCCCTTGTGCTGTATTTTGGACCCCCTATGCAGTGATTTGAACCCCCTATGCAGTGATTTGAACCCCCTCTGCTATGATTTGAACCCCCTATGCTGTAATTTGGACCCCCTGTGCTGTGATTTGAACCCCCTGTGCTATGATTTGAACCCCCTATGCTGTAATTTGAACCCCCTATGCAGTGATTTGAACCCCCTATGCTGTGATTTGAACCCCCTATGCAGTGATTTGGGCCCCCTATGCTGTCTTTAAACCACCATAGGGGTATTTTTTGTCATAATAAGTTTTATTCTGACTGGTTCTCTCCATCCTTATAACCTCCTAAAGCGACCAAACTGGAGTGGAGCAGCTGTGGTTTGTTCCTGGCCGTGGGAGGCACACACCGACACATCACCGACCCTGACAGTGTCAGCGCTGTCAAGTACTACGACACCAGCGGCCATCTTAGATTCACTCTCAACATTCCCTCACAGGTCAGGCAACTCTTCCTTTTGTAATAAATTACTGCTGACCAAATCTAAGAGGCAATCTCTCAATTAGTTTGTTCTCTTTAGCATTGGTGATCTCTTTAGATTTGTTCTCTTTAGCTTTTTTTTTAGTAATCTCTTTAGATTTGTTCTCTTTAGCTTTAATAATCTCTTTAGATTTGTTCTCTTTTAATTAGCTTTGGTTATCTCTTTAGATTTGTTCTCTTTAGCTTTAGTAATCTCTTTAGATTTGTTCTCTTTAGCTTTGGCAATCTCTTTTAGATTTGTTCTCTTTAGATTTGTTAATCTCTTTAGATTTGTTCTCTTTAGCTTTGGTAATCTCTTAAATTCTATTCTCTTTAGATTTGGTAATCTCTTAAGATTTGTTCTCTTTAGCTTTGGTTATCTCTTAAGATTTGGTCAGAATATTGGTGACCAGCCCCTCCAACTTGCTACATAATGTAATCCAACACCACATGGTGCAATAGCATCAGTCTGGTCCAGGTCATTGACCTTAACTGCTGTGGGTGATTTAATGAGGAATCAGTTTTTGCTATATGTTTCTTCATCTTCTTCCTGTTCTTCTCCAAACAAATAAAACCTGAATCAGATGTCACCTTTGTAACTTATGCTATAGCATACATGTACAATGTAACACCTTGTGGTGTTGGGTTACATAGCATAGCAGAACAGAGCTGAGGGGAGGGGCTGCTCACCATACATTGACACATTGTATATTATATGTTTGAGTTTGAGTTTGTCTAGCCCAACAAAGTGAATGTAAACATTATACATTTGCTTTGGAAATGTTACCTTAGTTTTTAGTTTTCTTCTGAATTATCAAATTATCCACAGCAGTTAACCATTGGCAACATTTGATTTCCTAACTGTATGTACCTGTGGCTGTAAATCTGCTACTTTCTGACTTTCTGTCTACAGAGAGCACTCACTGCCATGACTTGGGGCCACAACGACAAGAGATTTTTTGTTGCGTCTGGTTCGAGTCTGTTTGTGGCGTGGGTGGAGAAGGAGGTGGCGCCGCTCCAGCTGCTCTGTATGGAGGTGGTCGGGACGATGATCAAGGAGGAGAAACAGGTTGCTAGGCTACCGTTGCCAAGCCGCATCAAGACCTACGTCACTCAGGCCTTCTCACCCACCATCAAGGTTGGTTGTCATGGCAACTGGTTGTTTTGTTGATACCCTTGGCATGCTTTTTTAAAGCACTTTCAGGGCTCGAAATTCATTTTTTGAAGGTGCAATGATCCATAAAATTTTTGGGGTGCACCATATGAGATAGAATATAATTATAATAAGTAAAATGCCAGCAAAATTAATTAGTATAAATAATATTTTTAATTAATTAAATACAAATGTATAGATAATATCTTTAATTACTTGATATAAATATTTTTATGTATAAAATAATATTTGTTTCATTTCTAAAGAACACAGTATTTTGACACTCACATGTTAAGAATATTACATTTGAAAACTTAACATATGTCAACCTACAAAAAATATTTGTGTGCACTGGTGCACCCTCAGAAAAAAATGGGTGCACAGCTCCAAATTTGGGTGCACTTAGTACACATGCACCCAGTATTTCGAGCCCTGACTTTTGTCTCAGGACTTTCTTGTCATGTTGTGCTCGATGAAAATCTACTTTCTCCCAACAGCAGGGATGTATTCCAGATCCAAGCAAGTTGAGAGAATTTGTCAGTCAGACTAGCGTGGGAGCAGAGAGACTACACTGCACCATGGTCAGGACTGATGATGACGGTTACACGCTGTACTTGGAGTACCTAGGGGGCCTTGTTCCACTACTGAAGGGCAAGAAAGTCAGCAAACTCAGGCCAGAGTTTGTGATCTTTGACCCTGAAGTCTGCACTAAAGATGGTGGGTTTGTTATTTGCATGTTAATACTGTAAATTTATGTTGACGGTAGCAAGTTCATGGTCTGAGAAAAATGGACAATTTGTTCATGGAACTTAACAGTACAGTGAAAAAATTGATTTTATGGATGACATCCTCTGAGAACCCCAAAACTGACGCGAGCGTGCAAATGAAAAAAAGTTTGGCAAAAATGGCAAAAAAATGTTTCCTTCATTATGAAATCTAGGTGGTCATGAAGGTCAAACAAATGACTAGATACACAGACTCAGTAATAAATTATATTATTGAATTTATTGACCTGGTGAATAATAGACTCTTCATTTTCATTCCTTCACATTTTGCTTCTTGTCACTTGAAATGGATGTAGGTATTCTGCCACATAAGTATCGTTTTCCAATATTTTTTTATTTATTTTACGGCATATATATCTGCTCATTTTTGCAGCTACTTTGTACAATATACAGTATGGTTGAAAATTTGTTTGTTTTTTTTTAAACGGACGAAAAATTCATGCGCACGTGGATCCATGTAATCAAATCAACATGGCCTTATACTGCTTTAAAATGAATACATGTATTTGTTTTCTCCTCAGACAAGTCAGATGACGATGGCGGGATCTTCAGCGGGCTGAGCAGCAGCGGCTGCAGCAGCGGCAGTGACTTCAGCGATAACGACAGCGACGAGCTGCAGAGTCGGCGCAGGTCGCCCGGTCAGCTGGGGAGGAAGGGCGGCGAGAAGGAGCGAGACACGGTGTACCTGGACAACCTGCCGCAGGTACAGCTCTGCAGTACTGTACATCTGCATGGCTCAGGGGCGCCCTCTATTGGTGTTATAAAAAACTGCACTCCGTTTAACTAGAAGGGAAGAGAAATTACATGTAGAAATACTGTACATCACTACAATACTACAGTATATATCTGCATGGCTCAGGGGCGTTAGAAAAAAACTGCACTCTATTTACTCTGACTTGAAGAGAAGAGAAATTAGAAATACTGTACCTCACTGCAATACTGTACATCTGATGTCTCATGGATGTGAGATAGTATAGTGCAGGGGTGCCCTCTGTTGGTTGGTTGTATCATAAACTGCACTCTAATTGACTTGCTTCAGGTGGGAGGGCAGTTAGAAATACACAGCTGTTATACATCTGATTTCTCTCAATCCCTGCCATAACCTCACACCGCTGCCCCTCAGTGATACTAGTTGTTAGAGGGTAACGAAGAAGAAGAAGCATAAAGTTGACTATCATATCTTTTCCTCAAACACTCCTCAGGAGAACCGGTTAGTAGAAGAAGAAGCATAAAGCTGACTGTCATATCTTTCCTTGAAACCCTCCCCAGGAGAACCGGTTAGTAGAGGTGACCTCTAACATCTGGGGCACCAAGTTCAAGGTGCACGGCCTGGCGCCCTTCCTCCCGGCCTACATGGGCGCCGTGAACTACAAGACCAGCCTGCTGCACCTGCAGCCGCGCCAGATGACCATCTACCTGCCGGAGATCGGGAAGGGGATGCGGCCGCCCAGGGACACCACCTTCAACCCCAACATGTTCAGTGAGGATGAGGAGGAAGGTGAGGATTGCTGTTTTTAACAACTTTTTACTCTCCAAGCAGAGGTTGTGGGGGAATGATCGTTACCTTTTTATATATGGCCGTTTTTTTTGTCATGATCCCCACCCGTTGGTGGCCGTGGAGCTTCTCTGGCTAATGGATACTGCCTGGCCAATTTGATACAGTAACTGTCTTTTTGCCACCGAGAGGGATCTGCTTGGAGATTACCAACTTTTCACTTTTCCAGGATTGTTGGTTTGTCATACTCTCCAAGCAGAGGTTTGGGTTTTGGGTTATATTTGTTGGAGTGTTTTTAGACTTTTTTATCAGGGTTTCTTTTTTGTACTGGAATTTTTCTTTCACCCAAACCCAACCTCTGCCAGCAGTCAAAAGCATTATAAACCTAATCTCTTCAACACATTGCGGTCGTTCTGCAAGTAGGTGCGACCCAAACGCATGAATAGGCACAGTCAGCAGGAGGCGTGTGGCCAAAATAATGCCTTTCTGACTAGCTAGATGTGTAATAATCCAGCACAGTAAAATGGATATCCCTAATGATAATTTGATGGTTCCCGGGGAGGAGCACTGTCACCTTTCTTGAATTATAGGTTTGCCCCGCCCCGGGGTGAGTGCCGGCAGAGGTTAGGTTGGGTGAAAGAAAAATTCCAGTGCAAAAAAGAAACCCTGATAAAAAGAGTCTAAAAACACACCAAAAAATAACCCAAACCCAAACTTCTGCTTGGAGAGCAGGTTTGTCTGGTAGACTGAGGAAATCCTGTTCGGAAGATGTCAAGTAGGACATTAGAGAGTGCAGCCTTGCCAGTTTTGACCTGCTGGACGGAGTTGCTTTGAAACTGTGTGAAGATTAACCGACTGTGCCCACCTGTGTTAGGGACCCAGCAGTATAATGAAACACTGGATACTCTGTTACAGTAACTACTATAATTGATAGTTTAATCAAAATGAATTTTTTTTTTTTATTAAAGCTTCAAGTATAACCAAGTCTACTTGTCACCTCTTATGAATTTTTTTTTGTGTGCAAATGTGGTGAGATGGCTGGGGGCTAGCTAACAGCAGCTGTGGTGTAAGTTCTGATAAATGTATTGAATGTGAAATTCAGACAGAAGACCAGATCTTAGTAAAGTTCGCATGTTTTTTCCTGCAGGATCTCCAGGCTGCAGGGATAGTGGGATCTCCAATGTGGAACCCCCTCCAGAAGAAATGGATGTTCCCATCTGCCCTGTCAGCTGTGCAGACTCCCTCCGCTCCGTCAAGAAGGAACTTCTCACCACACGGATGAACCTCGCCAACGAGGACATCTTCTCCTCAGCCAATCAGATCACACTACCCGGAAAGTATTTTGTAGAGGTGCACCATGGGAACTCAGAGGTGCACCACGGGAGCGGGGTAGAGGTGCAGCGTGGGAGACAAGAAGCCCAGTGCATCAGACCAGACTGCTATGAGAGAAGAGAGCTCTCTCCCAGTGAGAGAGAACAGTACATATCACAAGGGGCCATTCCTAAAGCGTACAATCAGTTGAGGCACTTATAAAAACCTAGAGGAGTTAGACGGACAGACAGAGTGTGATGGAGAGATCTTAGCTGCAGAAGAACCACAGAAACTGCTAGAGGAAGGGGTGGTAACCAACGGGGACGGGGGAGTTGCAAACGAGATGTTTGTGGATGGAGAACTTGAGGGGGAGAGATGGGCAAAGGTCGCCACAGAAATCATCGAACCGAGTGTGGAAACGTCTCTGTTTAGTGACGATGGGGACGAGACAAAAGTGTTCAGCGAAGGAGCTTCGCTACCGCTGGCCCCGCGGGAAAACCGCTGCAGACGGCTGGGCATGTTATCTTCTGCTAAAACCAGCATCATCAGTGAGAAGGCACGGCAGCTCTTAGCTACTCCCAAGAACAGTCTCCGCGAGCCCTCACGGGGACCGCCCAGCCCCAAAATGGAGCCAGAAGACATCTTTGAACCCCGGGAGAGCATTGCGAGAAAAGCCAATCAAACGCTTGACAAGCACGTGTCAATCAAATTGACGGAGAGACCAGGGAGCCCGCGGGAGATTGAGTCGAACGCCTCTCGCTGCAGAGGGCCGTACGAGGACAGAGTTGTGGACAAGGGAGTGAGGGGGATCGCCGAGGGGGGGAAACTCATTCACCAATTGTGTACTAAGTGCAATAAAAGCCATGGAGTCAAGGGTCAAAAGGTCAAGTTCAGGTCGAGGTCACAGGCGGAACAAAGTTCAGACAGTGAAGGGGAGTGTAACCTGAGCGGGGATGAACTCGGGGCCCTGAGAACAAAAGGACTAACACGGAGAAAGAGCAAGCGAGTACGATCCAGAAGCGAGGGAGACGAGATTATAGTGCAACATGAGTATGTGCTGACCAACAAGGCTCCACTGTGGAACGAGAGCACACAGGTATACTTACACACGGTATTTATTTATGCCTGCATGGGAGGTCCCTTCAGCGTAGAACGGCTGATTTCCAAGGGAGCCCATAAAAAACAAAATACAAAGGAAGTAATGGGCGGGATATAAAATAGTGCAGATTAAACATAGGAATGCTTAGTCATGCTAGCAAATCCCATTTATCAAACAAAAGCAAATCATAATCATAACACAATGACAGTGATCTTAGGGGGGGGTTAGGTTAAAATCCCAAATAATAGAAAACTTAGAGATGATAGTCAATAAAGTTGTAATATTGTGAAGTTGGACATAATTGATAATTATAATATTATGTACTGTGCTCTTCAGGTGTACCAGCTGGACTTCGGAGGGCGGGTGACACAGGAGTCAGCTAAGAACTTCCAAGTGGAGTTGGAGGGCCAGCAGGTAAAGCTGCTTAGCTATTCACTGGGACTGTCAGGCTGTTCTCTGGGACTGTCAGGCTGTTCTCTGGGACTGTCAGGCTGTTCTCTGGGACTGCCTGGCTGTTCTCTGGGACTGTCAGGCTGTTCTCTGGGACTGTCAGGCTGTTCTCTGGGACTGTCAGGCTGTTCTCTGGGACTGTCAGGCTGTTCTCTGGGACTGTCAGGCTGTTCTCTGGGACTGTCAGGCTGTTCTCTGGGACTGTCAGGCTGTTCTCTGAGACTGTCAGGCTGTTGACTGTCAGGCTGTTCTCTGGGACTGTCAGGCTGTTCTCTGGGACTGTCAGGCTGTTCTCTGGGACTCTCAGTCAGGCTGTTCTCTCGACATTGTAGATTGTTTCATTTGCAAATGAAAGTGCATTTATTTATTGGATGTTTTGTTTGAGAAAAAAAGAAGGCAAATCTCCTTTAAAATGGTATCTGTGTGGCATTTTCAAGACACACAACTTATGGTATTATTTTTCCCTTAGGTGCTGCAGTTTGGGAGAATTGATGTGAATGCCTACACTCTAGACTTCCAGCATCCATTCACAGCACTACAGGCCTTTGCCGTGGCCCTGGCCAATGTCACACAGAGACTGAAGTAACCCACGTCCACCCTGCTTCTCACACCTCTCAGCATCACAACTCTAATGCTCATCCTACAGTTTCTGGAGGATACTAAAGGACAAATAAACTAATTTCAGTTTCGGGGCCTTTAAACCCCAAATTCTGTTTCCAAAAGGTGATTCTGGTTACTACCAGATGGCACTGCCAGAAGACCTGTTATGTAGGTTGTCTACTTAATCTAATTTTCACCTTTTGCAAACAGAATTTGGGGTCTAAAGTCCCCAAATCTCACATTAGTTTGTCTTTTCAAATGGTAAATTGTCCTTTCTCATTCTACCAAGAATACACATGACCACACATACCCATATAAATGCAGTGACGACCACCATCTTGCCATGTGAAGACATCCTCAAAATGTGGTATGCAGATTTTACATTACTTCGTACGAAGGCTGATTATGTAAAGTGTTATGGTGCCATTCAATGTTAATTAATCTAAATACAATGATGTACAGTAACACTTTTTCCTTCAGCAGTGAACTTACAACACTAAGACATGGTCAGTAATATTTAATGGTTACAGGATACTGTGCTTCTTACCTACAAATCTTAAGACTTGGAAACTCATCAGTAGTTGCAGTAATAGGCAGCATCTTCACATATAACAACCTACAACGTAGTATTGGATCATAATATATACATTTGTACAGAAGGGACTCAATAATACAATGTATTTACAAGTATGGTACCACAATTTGACTTTTCTTGACACTTCACTATTACTTAAAACCATAAAGGAAAGGCCAGTAGTCAATTAGAGTTGTTTTAGCCCTGGTGGCTTCTTTCAACTCATTATACATGTACCCGTGCTTTGAACTTACTGATGATATTGAGATTCTGAAACATTTTATATTTGGGACTGTACTTGTTAGTTTTCAGTACGAAACAGGAGCTCTGTTGTATTGAATATTTGTGCTTTTTTGGATTGGAGATGTCCTATACTTGCCATACAGGAGGCTTTGTACTTATGTAAAGGTTTAGTCTTTTTGCTGTAATAAATGTCAGACTTGGTGCACGGAGAAGCAAAGTAAGGATGGTTCAAGACTTTGGAAGTCCTGATATCTTAGTGATTTTATAGAGACATCCGAGATTTGATTCTTTATCATAGAGTTTGTGGCACGTTTAGTGAGTTAGTCCTAGGAAAAAATTAATGTTGCGTTTCTGGTTCCCCCACCAACCCTAGCCATTTTTTTTATCAACCACTGGTAAGTCTATAAAGTTTTCCATCTGACATCTAAATTTCAAACCCACTGAATTCTGAAACGCATTTAATTTTTCTTCAGTAAATCTAGTAAAATATTTGTCCACAAGCACACAGGTGAACGTCCTTGAGACATTATTTGTTGGATCATTTTAGCTGAAATGTAAATAGAAAAATAAAAAAGAAGACAATCCCTATCTACCAACCCTAGTTTTTTTTCAACCCTAGTTTTTTTCAGGGATAAAACCAGGAACACAACATTAATTTTCCTAGGCCTTATACTCAGAAGACCTGTACTTGTGGACATGTGACATTTGAGGTAAAAGATGTGGATGGAAGGAGTGTATAGTGGTATGTAATGTGAGGTAAAAGTACCAGATTCACTGTACGTGTGTCTTGTGGTTAGTTTGGTACAGTTTTAATGTACCCATGTAATACTTTGGTTCAGTGCACACTATTTTATTTCGAAAAAAAAAGATAAGTCTTGTATGTTGTGAGTACTGTATGTTGAGTGCACAGAAAGATGTACTTATGGTTTAGGTACAGTGCCAAGTAAGCCTGTATGTGCCAGAAATGATCTGGGAAACATCATACTTCAACCTCTGTTAAAAGGATGGACCGGGACGTGTAAGAAAGAAAAAAATTGCTCCTGAGGATGACTAGGAAGTCTTAAACTGCAACAAGAAAATTTCACCCAGAAGAGGTCCCCATCAGAAAATTTTTGGGGAGATGTGCTCCCTAATCAGTTGCTGTCGCGAAAAAAAGCGAATTTTCATGACAATACTAAAAGAAAACCCTAAATTTGAACATTTTGGGAGAGGTGCTAGGATTTGGGGGAGAGGGGAGCACCCTAAGCTTGCTTCATTGCTTGGGGAGGGCCCTGTCCAGCAATGCACTGAAGGTGAGAAAGAGGAGCACAAATTGTTGACCAAAAGAAATATTATCAAGTTTAAACTCCAACACAAGAAATTGGACTTACCCAAATTTTCAACTGTACAACTCCAGTCTTTGTCAAGGAATGAGCAACCCACCTGACATTATACAGGTAACACACATGACTTGGTGAGCAGTGGATCATAGGTTGCAAAAAGTCGGTGGCGCCCCCGTCTCTGTTGAGGCATGGTCGCAATGCCTTCATGGAGATAGCCTCTTTAATTTCCTTGTGCTAAGAAGTTGTACAATCGAAAATTTGGGTAAGTCCAATTTCTTGTGTTGGAAATTAGCTTAAACCTGCTTCATGATGACTTCTACATGTATCAATGCAAAAAACTGATGATCTTTCGAGATAAAAGTAAATACAGTATTGTAACAACATTTCCAGTCCTTGGTCATACACAGGTCACTTCCTATGTATCAGAAGTCTAACATGAGGACTATACAATACTGCATGATTGCTAAATTTGGACCCGTGTGTCAGCCAGTTGGAAGGTTGTGATGTTGTAAGGGTACTGGTGTATACAGAAAACTGTAGCTGATTTGTTTTCTTGCCATTATTTATATTTAGTGAATTACAATGTTATGTAAAGTGTAAAGTGAAGTGTTAGCCTGGGTTCCAGCTAATTTGTAAGGGCGCTCCTTGCACTCTCTGGTCATTTTTTTTTCACCAGCAAATGCAAGGAGTCCCCTTACAAATCTGATGTCACCCAGGCTAGTTAAGTGTGGGGAGAATTGTTTATTCTTTCCTACACTTAACCATGACAGGATTGGATGCCATAGTCAATAATGACTAGTGCTTGGTAAGCACAGATATGTGATCAAGTTAACACTAGTTTTAGGCTGGCAATGTGCTTGTGATGCTGCAGAATCATGTTAGAAATTTAGTGCCATTTTGTTGTGAAAACCGAAACCAGCCAGGGTGCTGGAAAAGCTGAAGGTTTGTACACCTCTGTTGCCAATTCTTTCCTTTTGCATGGACTATTTTGTTGCGGAGCTTAACGTGTTAATTTTGTTGTATTTGTGATTCGTTCTATTCAGCACACTGCTTAGTGGTAGTGACTCGGGTTGAATAAGTTGTGGTTCAGAGCCACAGAAACCCTCTATCATGTGAGCCAACTTTGTGACTGTCATCAGATTTTACAATTAGTACATCCCACACTTATGTTTTGTTCTTGACCCAAGTTACCCTGTCAGCAACAATGTTTCGCTTAGTTCACATCCTAGCTGAAACCTGTTACGGAACTTGCTAACGTTGCCCTAGTATCGTGGCAATCTGCCTTAGTACTTTGGCAATCCCTAGATTATATTGAAGAATGATTGTGATCCCATCAGTTATACAGAAAAGTAGCCTAGGTGCCGTCCTTCAATTTCATAGTTACCGCTAGCTCACTCCCTTTTGCCTTGCTACAGGGAAAACCAGTTGTAACTATGGAAAACGGCATCCAGCCTAAGAGAAGGCTCTACTTGGGCACTTTTTAACACAAATCTAGCAGTCTCTGTATGTTTTGTGGGTGATTTTTTTTTCTGGAAGCTTGAATACCATGTCGACATACATGTATAGCTCATGGATATGGAAACTTCATCACATGCAGACAGGATAACTTGGCACCAGAGAAAGAGAGTTGGTTCTGATGTACGTATATGTTGGTTGGTTGTTGCAATACCGTTGCCTATCTGTAACGTGTAGGTGCTGTTAGTGACTTGGATACAAGTTTAATGTCAAATCATGAGTGGACAAATTCTCCCAGCCCCGGAGCTGCTGCTTGGAGAGGCTGCTGACTATGTGATGGCAGCCAGGAATAAAAACTACTGTGCACAAAGGGATGTGTTTTGTACTCATTTCTCATTAGCCCATGTTGATTTGATTACATACATGTGTATATGAATGACATCCTCTGGGAACCCCAAAACTGATGCGCACGTGCGAATAAAAAAAAGTTTGGCAAAAAAAGTTGCTTTCATTATGAAATCTACGTGATCATGAAGGTTGAATAAATGACACAGTATGGTTTGCCGAATAGTCTATTCATCAAATTCATTTCTTTACATTTTCGTCTTTTTTGCATGCATCCTTTATAGCGCTAGAATATGTTAGATTAAACATGAGATGAAAATACTGAGCAAGTACGTTTTTTAGACTGGGGTGTATCATTAGTCACATTGATTATTCCCATTCGTTCATTCCTTCAGTATTTATTCGTTTATCAATCCATTCATTCAGCAGGGAGCCTTCAAATAAATATCAACAATGTAACGTTTACACCGATGTAGGTTTATTACTAAGTGTATGAAATATTACAATTGATGAAGCTTCTTCCTACAGTTTTCTAACACCAAAGTGATATTGACGTTTGTGCCTGGGAGCTAAGTCTTTCGAATAGCCCTGTTCCAGGCTATCAGTTCCTTTTGATTGCCATGCGGCTAAGCCTGTTCGAATCTATCAGTTCTTTTTAACAACTACATGACGAAGCCTGTTCAAGGCCATGATTTTATTTTGAATGGCAACACGGCTAGGCCTATTCGAGTCTATCACTTCCTTTGAAGGGCCACGCGGCTAAGCCTGTTCCAGGCTTTAAGTTTCTTTCGAAAGGTCACACGGTCAGGCCTGTTCCAGTCTATCTGTTTCTTTCTTAACTGTCACGTGAAGCCTGTTCGGGGCTATAAGTTTCTTTTGAATACCTATGGATCTGGCTGAAAATGCTATTTTTCTAAAAATGGGCGTGACCTCATAACTATTGATGACGTCATTGTGACGTCATAAAAATGTGCATAAATTATCATCTTGCAACAAGACACTTTGTGACAAAAATTCAAAGTCGGTACTTAACTGCAACATGTACTTTTAGAACACCCCAAAAGTCCTCAGGGTGGGTTATTTAGTAGCCTCCTTCGCAGTCTTGTTGGGCGTGGGCGTAATTTTCCGCGAGGGACGATTTGCTGCCGAGGGACTTTTGCCACGGAGAGAAGGTTGTTGGAGCGCGGAAACCTTCTCTCCGTGGCAAATGTCCCTCGGCAGCAAATCGTCCCTCGCGGCGGCATATTACACGCGTCGCTCAGAGAAAAAATTACGCCCACGCCCAACAAGACTGCGAAGGAGGCTAGTTATTTAGTACCTTAAAAGTACACACTTCCGTCTTTAATTTACAGGCTATGACGGCGTCCAGGTTTCACTCTTTTAAAGCCTGTTGTTGTTTCCTCTGAGAACGGTATCTCTTGGTTCCAATACTTGTGAATAGAGACTTTGCCCCATCTCCAATGTGACTGGTAGGCCCTATTGTTTGACCTTGAGACTGAAACTCTTGGCGTTTGGTACGCGCTCGTCCGCCGGTCACTGAATCTCTTAGCCACATCGTACGAAGTGTTGTCTCGTTCTTGTAGCCTGACTCTCCAGCCTACACGTGCAGCCATGTTCTGACCCCCAGACTCTACCGTTGAAACTGAAACTCTCCTTGGCGATTGGTACGCGCTCGTGCGCCGATCACTGAATCTCTTAGCCACATCGTACGAAATGTTGTCTCGTTCTTGTAGCCTGACTCTCCAGCCTACACGTGCAGCCATGTTCTGATCCCCACTCTCTACCGTTGATGACCGTGACTCAGTTCCGTACCCCCCTATCACAATCACGTCCCGAGACCTTTGCCTTTTTGTAGTAGGTCTCCCACGGGCAACGGCGGAAGGTTGTCGCGACCAGCGTCCAACGTTCTCGTATTTAACGTTTTCGTACGTCGCTTCAAGTGTCAGTGGCAGTGAAGATGGGCGCCAGTTCGCCAGACTTTCGGTGTCCTCATTAATTGGTCTCCCAATGGCACCTGCCTTCTTTCCTACCTTCCCAGTCATTGGTGTATAGTCAATATCAGAACGTTGCCGTTGCCAGCGTCCGACATTCTCGTATTTGGCGTTTTCGTACGTCGCCTCAAATGTCAGCGGCAGTGAGGACGGGCGCCAGTTCGCCAGCCTGTCGGTGTTTTCGTAACCGTAGAACTCGTCCAATATCTGCCAGTAGTTGTGGTCATCCGGTGGCAGCGAGTTACGCTGATACCGATATCCAGGGTTGTTGAAGCTGAAGTAGTCGTCTGGGATTTCCGAGTAGCTTGAGTCGTCGTCCTCGGCTGTTCCCGACGTGGAGGCCTGACCAACCCCCCGTGTGTCGGATACAACAGGCCGAGGTGGAGGACCGGCTAGGACATCGGGTATCTCATGGTAGACATGTGAGATATCGGTGTTCTCGTAGTCATTCTCGTAGTCATGGCGACCGTCGTCATGGCGACCGTCGTCATGACGACGGGAAGGGCAACGCCTCTTTACCAGCATTCTCACCACGAAGGTGGTAACCACCGCGTCTAAAAATATTCCAGCTATGATCACAAATATCATACCGTCAGAGAGAACCGGTTCATCTTGATCTGGTAGTTCTGGTCGCACCGTTACAGTCACGTCAGTCTCAGTAGGCCTCAGTGACAGGCTTACATCAACTGGCGAGTGGAAGGTCGTACTGTTTTCTATTGGCTCGCCATCTCTGACGAGATTTGTCTTGTTGACGGCGGTGTTGTTGTTCCAACTTTGGTCGCTGACATTGTGGCGCACGTGCACGGTCTCTGACTCTCCGCGTTTTGGCACAAAGTACGACTCGGATTTATTCATCTCACTGAGCATTACGCACGTCACGACCCTCGTGCCTGTACTGTTGGCCTGTTTCTGGTTATTAACATATGAGCTCTCTTCATCAGGAGTCCAAGCGGGGTTGAACAATACGGAAATCAGAGTTGTTGTATCGTTGTCTTTCTTTGTAACAACGGCAGCGAGCTGTACCGTAGTTTCTTTGCTCGCTCCCAAGGTTACACTCACTGTACCTTCCCCGGCCCAGAATCGCTCACACCAGTAGTTCATTTTCTCTATAGACGCCATGTCTTCTCCCTCCATGGCAGCTATGATCAAGAAAGGGGCAGGATACTTCTGCTCTTCCATGGTGTAACTCTGGCTGAACGCTAATGATCCGTACCCAATGCCGAAACCTGAAGATGTTAGTCGGGTACCGTCTCTTGTCCGTGTTTCATACCTGAACCACTTGTCAGCATGTGTTGAGTACGTACTCAAACCGCTGACACTGATTTGTACCAAAGACAAATCAGACATCACGACTCCGCGCCATTCAAACGTGGGGTCACGCGCACCCAGCAACCCTGTCCCTGTAAGAAGGTACATGGGATTTTTCTGTGGCCAACGAAATCCCTTGGGGAGGTTTAAGAGCTCGTTTTCTCTCATGTTCAACTGCTTCAATTCGGTTAGGAACACAAACGCAGTCTTTGTAAGGGTTTCAAGCCGGTTTGAGAACAAGTTAAGTCCTGTTAAGTTTGTCAACCCGTAAAACCAGTCGGGGTGCAAATTCCGGAGACGGTTATGTTCAAGTGACATCATTCTCAGCATGCCTAGTCGTGCAAAGCTTTCTGACTCGATGTCTACGATCTTGTTGTGCGACAAAGACAAGACTACCAGGGCGTCTGGACGCCTTAACGTGGAGAACCAATCTTTCTTGACGTGAGACAAGTTGTTGTAATCCAAATACAGAAGCTGCAAGTCCAGAAACACACCGAGACTGGTGGTTTCTATATCTGTGATACCTCCTTCTACAAGGCTGAGGTAGTGAACTCCCGAGCTGTTACATGCTCGAAGCCCCCTTGCTGATAGCATACCAAAGGGATAACCTCTCACAGCTAGTAAGGGACTCGTGGTTGGCCATGTGTAGGTAACAGTACTCTCCTGTAAACCAACTGACCACTTGGTATTCACCGAGGAGGTTGAAAAAGGCTCATTGGCATTTACTGAACATAAGACACAAGACCGCTCTTTTAGGGGACTGTTATAGTATGATGGTGGTATAACACTGAAGTATTTGAAATGCCTGTCCCATGAGTTTTGTAGTTTATCATTGAAGTATTTGGAATGCTTGCCCCATGATTGATCACTGGGAACACACCGCTGAATGTCTGTCACTTTGCAATCCGGAAAACAGGATTGGGCAGATATTACAGAAGCCGCCGCTAGAGCAAGAACGATAAAGAGTATGGTATGCCCCATTGTTTACAAGCGTGGAAAAAACAACTTTCACAATCTCGATGAATGCAGGCTTTAAGAAGTTGATTCACTGGAAATTATTCCGCTACAAATGTGTAACAGCAGTAGATATAGGACGGTGAATCTTCCGTGCTTCTGGTAGATAGTACTGTCCTACACTGATGGTAAAGCCCGTGCCGCACAGTCCAAGAGCTTCGGTCGTATTTGTTGATTACTATAAGGTTGCCAGCAATTTGAAAAATCGCCAGAGAGTCAAGCGTAAAATCTACCCTGTCATATTGGAGCTAGCAGGCTTGGTAGCCTGCAAATATCATATCGGCCGATCGCTAGAAAGCGGAATGGTCAAGATTACGGCCAGGCGTACTATATAGTCTGGGTGCGAGACTGTTTTCAGGGCCAGCAAGTGCTAGATCATCGGCTCCATGGCCAACATATATAAAAAAAATATACCACAACACCTCTCAGTTCGACCCTGATCAACCATGCACGCTGGGTAACTCTGGGCCTAGCGTGCTGGGAGTCTGGCCTTCAGGCTATAGGTGAATATGTTAACGTAAACTCGCAGACTCGTCTGCCCCACGCCCAGGGCTGTAATGTGACGAGGTATAACTGACAGAAAGAGCTAAAACAGGAACAGTTGTTCTGACTGTTCTATCTGAACCGCTGAAGTTTGATAGAACATATGATTGATACCTGTTTGTCGCTATGTTTGAAGCCTTGCCGACTAGGCCGTGGTGACGCAGCGGGCCGTGGCTCAATGATTGTCCCGCTGTCCGTGCCACTTCAGCCTGGAAGTTTGAGGACTCCGAGAGACAAGCCGGTAGTATGCACACGTTAAGAAACCTACCCCACGTGCACTTATTAATATATCAATAATCACGGAAAGAGTGAATCAGACCAGGCAGTTTGGCCTTATATACGCACTTCGTACTTACTGTACAGACCTGGTGAGTTAACGGTCCGCCCTACTGACTTGGGAGACTGAATGTGCGCGATGTGAGGAACTCTCGTCCCACACACAGCAATGAAGCCAGACAATCACCAAGGCTAGTCTCCACCAGACTCCTTTGCAGGATGAATAAATGGTAGAAATCGGCCCCCAAAAAGAATGTAGCTGGCCAGGGGAGATGGTCAGTCATAGAGGGTCTGGTGGAGACTACACCAAGGCCAGCTGCACTGGCCATGCTGATTGTCTGGCCTGTAGATATTGTCTGGCTTCCTTTCGCTGACCTACAGAGGGATTCGCAAGAAAATACCGGATTGACCGACCGGCTAACAGTATTTCAAACAACCAATCACAAAAAGTGCCACATACGACAGGGAAGGAAGTCATCTACGACAGAAGCTCTGTACGTATCCTCTCAATAGATGTTTCCTGGAATCTGACTTAGCAGATGATTGGAAACTCGAAAAACAATCAGGAAAAAAACAAGTTGCTCAAGGGGGCACAACGTTTATTTGGCGTCTCTATTCGAAGCTGCACACCCTCAAATCTAGCGACCGTCTCTGGCGTGGAATAATTCGAAAGGAGAATAACTGTATATGGGACGAAAGGATATCTCTTCAGCTACAAGAACCAGCTGAGTTTGGTTTCTTCAACCTGGTAAAATCAAGTTTTCAATCCAAAATTAATGCCCAAAATTGCGAATTTTCGCGTGGGATCCCATAGAAAAAAAAAATTCCGGCAGAAATTACTGATGCTGGCAGACAGACCCAAGCCTTGACTATACCCGAGTAAATTATAAAGAAAATTCTAGTACTGAAATTTTCTAAACCGTCCACGGCGCGAGGGGTTACACTTGGCGCGCAAGGATACCCGGAAGTTAGGTTCGGAGCCAAAAGGAATTTTAACCCCAAAATCACCATTTCTTACACTCTTCAGCCATGTTAATGTTTAATGATATATCGTGGCAGTTTATGAGAAATGTCACCTCAAACTTGGACCCTCAAAACACTTTCATCACTTTTTTACAACGGACTATCACTCAACGTGCACCGTTAAGCCGGCACCAAACTGTCAACAACGTTCGCCCTAAAAAAAATGATCTGCCAGAATGCGAAGGTCGATCGCCAGAATGCGAAGGTCGATCGCCAGAATGCGAAGGTCGATCGCCAGAATGCGAAGGTCGATCGCAGAAGCAGTAAAGTTGCCAGACAGCGCCCTATTGGACAGGCGATCTAGTGGAACAAGTGATATCAAATATACAAATCAGAAATGTTCTGTACATCTGTACTTGTCGGGCGAACTGTTTTCCTGCTTGTCACGGTGGCACTAATAACAACTTAGAACTTGTGAAGCGCACTGGGCAAGGCTTTTGGGAGAATCGGTTAAGACTTTCACATTACTCCTTGGAAAACTATATATAACTCTTTATTTGTCATAGGAAAACAACCTTAAATCCATGTACAATGAAATCTCTTATTATGCAACTCTGAAGGAAAACACACACACACGCGCGCGCGCACGCACGCACAGATATATGTATATTGAAACACACACACTGTTTACTACTATACATATACTAGTATGTCTAGACAGGACAAGAACGCCGCCCTGCAACGGCCAAACCATATTGTTCTAAGGAACGTCGCAAGCGACATTTCGTTCCAGAAGGCCTCCTTGTTCGGCAAGAAAGAACGCGTTCAGACTTTTATTACGTCAGAATAAACTTGACTTGTTTTTCTTTCTTTCTGTTGTTGTGCGTTGCAGTTCACGCATGGATCGGTGGTTTTGTAGCTAGCTGCGGTCACAGGTTAGTGATGTGTACATGTGTATATTGTCGGAGTGGAGAGTGTGATTGAAACAGTTCTTTTGTGAGGATGTGGGTGGCCTTGAAAAAGGCCGGGGTTATGTCGAGCAAGCAGCGGCGGTCGATCTACTTGGAGCTGGTGTACTTGGTGACGGCCTTGGTGCCCTCGCTGACGGCGTGCTTGGCCAACTCGCCCGGCAGCAGGAGTCTGACTGCGGTCTGAATCTCGCGGCTACTGATGGTGGAGCGCTTGTTGTAGTGAGCCAGACGGGAAGCCTCGGCGGCGATGCGCTCGAAGATGTCGTTGACAAATGAGTTCATGATGCCCATGGCCTTGCTGGAGACGCCGGTGTCGGGGTGCACCTGCTTGAGCACTTTGTAGATGTAGACGCCGAACGTCTCCCTCCTCTTTCTCCTCCTTCCCTTCTTCTTGTCTCCGACTGGCCTGGCTTTGCCAGCTTTCTTGGCGGCTTTTCCACTTG
>NW_017803904.1:155073-179199 GCF_001625305.1 Branchiostoma belcheri | reverse complement strand
TGAAAAAAGAAATGCAGGTAAGGCCATGTTGATTTGATTAATGGCTGACATTCTTTAGGAACCTCCAAACTGATGCGCACGTGGGAATAACAAGTTTTGCAAAAGAGTTACTTTTATTATGAAATCTTCGTGGTCGTGAAGGCTAAACAAATGACACCAGGTATGGTTTGGCGAATAAAATTACCCTTCAGATTCAATTCTTATTTTCGTTTGATTTTGGTATTCTACGACATGGGTATCATTTCTAATTTTTTTTTGGAACTCACCGTATATATTTGCTCAGTTTCTGACTGTTTTGTACATTTTACAGTATGTTTGAAAACGTTTTTTAAACGGCGCTGATGTCATCCATATAATCAAATCAACATTGCCTAATACTTTTCAATTTGCACTTGAATATACCTGAAAACCGAAGAATGGCTAATCTTTATATTATTGTTTTTCGAACTATAAAGGTTTGTAAAAACTTGTATTCCCAAGCCATTTAGAATATTTAACAGCTGCTGTATAATTATGTAAATGATTGAGCATTCAAAATAATTGAAATAGTCGTTACTTTATTGATAACAATGCAGAAAACCTCTACTAAAGGAGCAGCAGATGGTGTAGCAATTGTAAAATATATTTATAAAGAAATTCTAAGATCCACATGTTTTCTAGAGGCAGAGGATCTGGCATCGGAATTTACTTTTGTATCTTTTAAAAAAGCAAAACATTGGATGTTAAAAAGAAAATGTAAAAGATTACATGTTAAATTTGTTTAAAATGTTGAAATGGTAGAAATTATAAAAAATTTTAAAATTTTAAAAAATGTTAAAATTGTTGAAAATGTTAAAATGGACAACATCATATATTGCTTTCTATTACTAACCTATAGTTTCATTTTACCGTGTGATTTTTTTAAATTTATACTACACCATGAAGTAAACCCACCTTGTCTCTTTAAGCTTATACATTGTAAGTGTGGGGATGTATTGTGGTTTTTAATTTTGCGAGATCGGTTTGACTTACTTTATTAGGTAAAATAATCCATGCATGAGGGAAAAAAGAATCTGATATGCAATTTTGGACTACCATACTCCATCAGATCGGATCTAGATAATGTCAGATGGTACAAGCCGAAGAACAGAATAGACAAACATATGAAGAAACGCCCAACGATGTATGATTAGACGGCCTTGGAATGTCCGCACCTGACGGGCTGTGCACAGAAGTCATCATCGGAGACGATGGACAACCAGAGAGAGAGGAATGTCCGCATGCGCCGGAAATGTCAATCTGTTGAATGAGCGAGCGGCCTCAACTGGAAGTAATCTATGATCTTCCTACCTAGCCGAAATAATAAACCATCTTTTACACGTAATAGACAGTAGCTATAACAAGTCCATAATTGTATCAATATGCGAGGGCATGCAAGAGGGAGCTGGTGGAAGTGATCGAATAGTAGTTGAGGTGATGAAAGTTTAGCGATGTAATACTAGTAGTGACCGCTTAAATCACCCAAATACATTGCAAAGTCCTTGGTTTTTAATTGGAAATACACACCACAAATATTCTTGGTGGTGGTCAATATGTAATGAAATAGCCTAGTCTAGATAATGAAATAACGTCGATTTCACATAGTACCCTTGAACTACTGATGCACGAGTTCGCAAATCTGAGTCTTACTACAGTAACTCTCACAGAAAGGCGCGAGAGGCTGTGTCTGAAATTTGCTAGATCTCTTTTCCCTCTTTCCACTATGAATTTAAACACTGGTTACCGAGTCGTAGTCTCATGTCAACGTATACCAGAAATGGACGCAAACTGAATATTCCGAAGGGAAACACACAGTAATACGGTCACTCCTCATTACCATATCTCACATATTGTTAAACCAATATAGTTTCCATTCAGTGTCTTAGATGCGAAATTTTCGAACATATTTTATAAAATAATATTGTCGACCATTGTATATCCGCGTGGTTAAAAAATGTTTATGAGGGTTCTTTCGATGGCGGTTTTAAAATAAGTTTTTATAAAAGAACGGTTCAAAAACATTAGAGACACCTTGTGTCTTGCAATCAGCCAAATGAATTCTGTGCGTGCAAAACAAATGTTGACCTCCTGATGATCAGTATCTCTAATTGCGAGTTGACCTAAGTGATACGTCGAACACTGGGCAGTCTAGGATATGTACAAGACATATGTTAGAAAAAGTTAAAGGTGAACCGTATAGAATCATTCGTCATAATTGAATTGCTAATGACATCTTCGTTGATACTTGATACTTTATTAGGATATCCGTTAGTTTTTTGTGCGACTAATCTTCCTGGATTCCAACAACATAAGACGAAACAATACAGAGTAAAAGACTTCACAATAATATAAAAACGACATTGGGAATCTACGCCTAGACTTCTACACAATTTTCATCCAACACATGCTTAACGGTTTACAATCATTAAAATGACATTCAACTTTACAGTTTCAATAAAAGAATTACAACTTATTTTACATTAATTACAACTTATTTTACATTCATATGCTTTTACTTCGTGAATAAAAGGTGTCTACACGTATATATATACCTGCCGCTACTGTACAGTTCTCAATCTATTCATCAGAAGTTGGGCTCGGTCTATAACATGTATCGGGATCGCAGGCCCACCGAACAAGACAAACCAGTTCGGAGGATCTCCTGATTTACATAATTACAAAACACAGTGACGAAAGAAAATCATCCAATCACACAGGAAAGCAGACAACTTGAGCCACGTAGACTATCTGGTTATTCGGGGATTTCCGTCTCTTCAAGATGACAGCATTTTTCACTCTTTTCGCCGATCGCCTTGTTGTTGGTAAGTAGCTCTGGAATACTAAGAGTTATGGATGCCTCTGTACAGGTTTGGACGTAACCATTGTATTTATACAATAGTAGAGTGAGTTTAAGTTGTATTTTAACTTTGATTTGCATGTGGTACTTTTTGAAGAGTCCATTCTTACAGGAATGGGGCAATGTGGTAGTGCTACCCATTACTTTAATCAATGCCATCCTGTTTGTAAAGAATAGTACAATTTTATTCTCTCTGAAGTTTGTATTTCCCCCAAGTTGTGACCTCTTGTTTTCCACTCGTTTTTTTTTAACGGATTAGAGGTTTCATTCAACCCATGCCTGTACATGTATGTGGTGATCAGGTCACCCCTTAGTCTCCTATAGACAAGTGTTGGAAGCTTAACCCTTGTCCTGCTGGCATTCCTGGCACAATATGTTTCAATAATTTCATGTCTTAATAATTAGATCATAGACCCTATTTTTTTGCCCTGCAATGGTATAGTTACCTTCCCATTCGTTGCGTTTCGCTGCGGTGTAATGCGTTGCACGAGCAATACCCCCAAATCGTACCTATACATGGTGTTATATAGATGGTACTGTATTTGCAAAACAACAATTGTTGTGCTCCACAGGACAAGGGTTTTAAGAGACTTCAGTCTGCCCTTGTACAATATTAAGTTCTTATACTAAGAGACTAGCTCCGTTGCCCTTTTTTGATCTTGTTATAGCTTATAACTGGTAGTGTTCTGTTTGTACAGATAGAGGAGTTCCATGTTCTAGGTGCTGTCTAATCAAGGTTTTAAACAAAAATATATAAGAACGTTTCTTGGTCAATGAACTAAGATGATCTCTATATAATAGTCCTGGCAACTGGTTTGCCTTGTTTTGTATAACGTGGATATGCGTTTTAAAATCTAAATCCTTGTCAACCAGTATTCCTAGATCATTTTCCAGGGAGGTACTCGTAACTGGTCAAGGAATTTGTTAGACATTGTACATCCCAAGACTGTGTTCCCTTTTGCCAAGGAAACTATTTTGTAAAGTTGTCAATTCACATCGATGGTTGAAAACACTGGAATAGAATAATAGACATGATTTTAGAAAGAAAAAAAAAACATCATTTGATGCTGCTCAAAAATTAAATTACTAAATACTAATTGTCATAATTACTACCTGAAGCAAAAAGCCAGTCCTACCAAACCTGTAAGACTACATGCAAGGTACGTATTGACGGAGGAGCTTTCGTGTATTCGCATAGGAGAAGCCGATTTCCCTGCTGTTTCTGTTATCTCCAACCACTTTACCTTGTTCTGCGGGGAACATATATGTATAAACGTGTGTGTGAATATGGACTGCACATACAGTACTACCCTTACAGGCCCTTTATATGTAAGAGTTGGGGGCATTTTTCACATAAAAGCATCGCACCGCAGCAAAACGCACTGAATCCGAAAGTATTTCCGCCACAACAGCACAAATTAAGTTAAGGGTTGGCTACGCTTGCTATACCTTTGCAAATGATGTTAACCCATATGGGTGATGGTTTTTAGATTATTCCCCCTGATCATGCAAAAATGATGCTAATTTTTATGACATTTCAGTTGATCATATTCCCCACTCAAAGACAGTATTTCATAACAAAGAATGACAAAAAAGAAACTATAGGTTAGTAATACAAAGCTATACTATATGATGTGGCTTTTGGTGTCGGGGAGGTTGTGGTGTAGATATTTGTATTTGCAGATTGTATTTTCCTATCGGAGAACACTGAGAGGCTGAAACATTTTAGAACGCTGAAATGTGCTTTGGCCAATGTAGGTTTTTGTTCGCAGGTTACATTGATAAAGAGCAACATAGTGTTGTGCAAATTCATTTGTTGCAAAAAATTTATAGGCATTTTATAGAATGTAGCATCGACCGTCGGAAGTCCAATACTCATTTAACTCTTTTAGTTAATTTAATAGGAATATCAGAAATACATAACCCGTTTAGTATGTGTATAAAGAGTTCCACAATTTTATACCTACATGAACTGATGTAAAACGTAACGACCGAGGACTGAAAAAAGATTATGTTATGGTTGATGATGCAAAAAATATTAGTTAATCACTTTCTCCGCCTACTGACAGTTGTGTCATAACAAAGAAGGCCATCAAGCAAAATGAGCTCTAAATTGTTATGTTTGACTGTGTTCACTATATATCAAAATCTAACGATGTTCTTCTCATGTCAATTACATATGTCAAAGGCCGCAATAATCTTTTAAATTATTTGTAAATATCTATTTTCATAATCGGCATTTGATTACAATCAGGTCCAGATCACGAGATATCTAAACCAAAATTTACCGTGCAGGACCATTATAAGGAGTCAAAATTAAATTAATTCCATTAAATAAATTAATTAGACCCACATATTAAGTTTTATACTTAGTTATCCATCCATACCTTTTGAGTTATCGTGATAACACACACACACACACACACGCGCGCGCACAGACACAGATACACACACACACACACACACACACACACACAGACAGATACAGACACACACACGCGCGCGCGCGCACACAGACACAGATACACACACACAAACACACATACACACACACACACACACACACAGAGATACACACACACACACACACAAAGACACACATATAGACACGCGCCTAGTAATGCATCTATGCTATGAGATACACACCTTTATGGTGATTTAAGGTAAATATCATTAGTCATGAACGATGGTCTATGCAAATATGAGCATAATTTTACAAAAAAAAGGGTAGATATATTTTATATGTACATAAAGTGCAAGCTGGGACAATCACTCTGGCAACTAATTCAGTCTATCAGAAGTTCAGTGATAATATTTGTATCTGTACAATAGCCGGTATAACCGCCCTTCGGCGTAACACACCAGCTTCGCATGCACGCGGCGAGGCGGCAGCTAGTCAAGAAAATAAATATACAAAAGAAATGCATTTCTTCAGAGATACACAGTATATTCGTCTACAAGACTGCTACGTTTTTTATAATAGCTCGTGTATTATATTATTATTTTTATACAACGTTTAGATAAACGTTTAATTTCAAGTAACTATTCCACCCCCTTCATCTGCCTGTGACAATTGTTCTTCCTCAAGCAAGCACTTGTCTTCTAGAACCATTGGGACGTTTGGACAGTACGGCTGTATATTGTATTCTAAGTAAAAGAAGACACGTGGCCGATTTTCATATACAAGAATGCTCATTTATTTCCCCTTTTATTTCCAGAACAGAAGACAACATAACATTTGCACAGCAGGGTACATCAAATAACGGAACTACTCAAGAGAGGACAGTAGCGAGATTGTAGCTTCCTGAAAGAGGTCATCAGTGATCGAGGTTAAAGCTTTCCGAGATTATCAGTAAGATTGCCTGAAAAAGAACATCATCGAGGTTGCAGCTTCCTGACAGAGTGCATGTCCATCATCGAGCTAGCAGCTTCTTAAGAAATGGCGTTAGCGAGGTTACAGCTACCCGAGAAAGTACACCACGAGGTGTCAGCTTCATGATCAGAGTGAATCAGCGAGGTTACAGCTTCAAGAGAGAGTGCATCAAGCGAGGTTACAGCTTCAAGAGAGAGTGAGCCAGCGAGGTTGCGGCTTCATGAAAGAGAGCATCGTGGTGGTTGCAGCTTCCTGAGGGAGTGCTCCAGCGAGTTTTCGGCTTCATGAAAAAGTGCACCAGAGAGGTTTCAGCTTCATGAGAGAGTGTGCCAGCGAGGTTACAGCTTCAAGAGAGAGTGTGCGAGCGAGGTTACAGCTTCAAGAGAGAGTGTGCGAGCGAGGTTACAGCTTCAAGAGAGAGTGTGCCAGCGAGGTTACAGCTTCAAGAGAGAGTGTGCCAGCGAGGTTACAGCTTCAAGAGAGAGTGTGCCAGCGAGGTTACAGCTTCAAGAGAGAGTGTGCCAGCGAGGTTACAGCTTCAAGAGAGAGTGTGCCAGCGAGGTTGCAGCTTCAAGAGAGAGTGTGCCAGCGAGGTTACAGCTTCAAGAGAGAGTGTGCCAGCGAGGTTACAGCTTCAAGAGAGAGTGTGCCAGCGAGGTTACAGCTTCAAGAGAGAGTGTGCCAGCGAGTTTGCGGCTTCATGAGAGAGAGAGCATCGTGGAGCTTCCTGAGGGAGTGCTCCAGCGAGTTTTCGGCTTCGTAAAAAAGTGCACCAGAAATGTTTCATCTTCAAGAGAGAGCACCAGCGATGTTGAAGCTTCTTCAAAGAGAGTACCATCGAGGTTGCAGATATCGCTGCAAAAAAATTGCTCACTGAGCGAGGAGATCAATGAGAATTCAGCATACCCAAATAGGGCAATCATCTTTTCACTGATCTTCTCTTCAAAGTTAAACAGAACAGTCAGATACGGTAACTAGGTTAACTCAACTAACAGATACTATGGCTACTACAAACTGATTTAGAGGAATAGAAAAACGGAAGGGCAAGAATTTCAGCTAAAGAACATAATCAGATTTTTCACCACATGGCTGCTCTCTAAGTAGCAATATTAGGCTAAGAAAATTGACAATACGTGGACGCCAATTTTTATAGATAGCGCGCTATCTGGCAACGTTGCTAGGATCAAATTTTCAACAAAAAAACTGCAAGCACAAAGACAAGAGAAATGCCATCCACCGATAACACAACCGAAGGCGAAAACGTTTCAGGTACAGCTGAAGAGGTATCGCCTTCATTCAAAGCAGCGAAAAGCATTTTGCTAACGGTCATGTCAGCCATTGCTATTTCTTTCGCTGGGGAGTTCACAGCAATAATAAGCAAGGAAGGCCTTCCAAATTTCCAAATGCTTTTCTTAAAGCGTTTTATTGAGCTTCTCACACTTATTCCTATCTTAGTATTCTGTCGGCCGAAATTAACGGGTAAAACTAGACGCCAAAATATCATATTGTTCCTATTTTCCATTTTTACAAATGCCGTTATGATTGCGCACATGCTTTCTTGTGTCTACACGGTTCCTGGAATCGCGTTTGGTATCATGCAAGGTCTGATGCCTTTCCTCGTAGCCTGTATCGGGTTTCTGTTCTTGAAGGAATCTCTGTTTCTTGCAGATGTTTGTGGGATTTTCATTAGCGTAACAGGGGTTGTTCTAGTGGTGGTAGGGAACACACAAGTAGATGGAATGTCCACCAAACTACTCGTCTTGTCAATAGTAATTCCGCTAACCGCGTCGTTTGTTATAGCACCCGAGGCGGTCTTTATGAGGTACCTGACAGGTATACTAGAGGTGCCGATAGTCACAAGTATGCTGTACATGAATTTGGTAGGTTCAGTGGCATTACTAGGAATAACATATTCAGCAGAGACGCCAGTCTGGACAATGTCATTGCGTACAGTGTTATACGTTGTTGGACTGGGATTTTGCAAGAGTCTAAGCAACATTTTTCTCCTTGCAGGCTTAAAAAATGTAAAGGCGTACATCTCAACTACAGTACGCATGTTTGTCATCCCGTTCACTCTAATGCTGGACTACTTCTTTCTGCAGAAAGTACCAAATTCTTTCCATGTGGCAGGCGTGGTCTTGGTGATGTTGGGAGTAGTGTTCGTTAGCGCGCACACATGGTGGAGGGAACGTCAGAAGGAACGGAGAGTTTGATCCTGATGAAAGACATAACGGACACTAGGTATATAGAAAAAGAAGGAATTGTTTTTCAAGGTTTGTTCTCTTCTAAATATCGTAAGAAAAATCATCAGGGGGATCTGAGAGGTCGGAAAAATAATATAAAGATATAAAGATTAATACCAACAAAACGTGGTACAAGAATTTCGTTATGTTAACATGAATTTAATGCGAACCGGAAAAGCTCCCACTTGGCATCATTTTTGCATATTGTATGAAGAAGACAGTGTCTAAATTTTGCTTGTGTTGAATCATGGAATAAAACTGCATCATACAAATGAATATGAAAATGATGTCTCTATCGTGAGCAATGTTGTTCAATGACGAGTGAGGTCTCCACACTATGTTAACTCAGTAGAGGGAGTGCGTGCTTAACAGTATAGTCCGCGGTAGAGAATGCGTTGTCATGTTTCTTTATACGGATTAAGGTATCCCGCTGGATTTCTTCAATGAGTGCTGCTTGGGCAAAACCAGTACCTTGTCACAATACTCAAGATATATTTTTTACTATTGTTTTTGAGACGGTATGTGTGGCATTAATCTGTGAAGTTATTTTTCTGGAGTTACAGTTTTTTCTAAATAGAAGGCTTGAAATCTTGGCTCTTGCATCAATTCGAGCACATATAAACGAACGAATGGTTGAAGTGATGGACGTTTTTAACCGCGTTCTTTACACAATGTGGCATTTAGTTCGCAAAGTGTACGGTGCGCAAGGTGTAAGAGTGTGGTCTGCACGCCACGTCTGGCCTTGAGTGGTTGCATGCATCGTTTGTTGCGCAAGTGGTAAGTGAGTTGTACGTGCTTACAACGCACGATCTCTGTACGATTGCAACTTTACCGTAAGGAGGCCGTACTCACGCGTGCTTTTTGTGTACGGTACGTACGGGCCACGCGCGTCGCCCGTATTCGCACGTACGTGTCTGCGTGCTCCCAAATCCGTAGGATTCCGTACAGAATTGGTACTCACCACGCACGGATGCCCTACGTTTGCCCACGTTTTTGCACGTAGACAGCACGCAGAAGCACGTACGGCGGGTTGTGACAGAGGCTTTATACAGTCCCAGTAAAGCGTGTTAAAACTGACTGACTTGTATCACAACATTTCTGTCGACAGAAGTGAACTTTGGAGCAAATCGTTTAACTTCAGAAAAGAAGGAGGTGTTTGCTTCTGTCACTACGGTTCCATAAACCTTTAACGTACTCTCCCTGCCAAATGGTGGAAAGATCGACACGGCAGGTATCATATACTGCATCCTACAGACTATACTTGTGGAGATGAGGAATAAAATCTGCCATTCCACAGGACTTACTGCACGCGACCTCCCTTCAGGTGAGGAATACATTAAACCACCGTCCGAAAATACTCCACAGTAGCTGATACGCATCCCGGATGTCAATGCTTGATAAACTAAATATGGTGGAAGAGCTAATTGAACTCCCGTCGTCCAGAACTTAACGCGACATCTCGGTAAATCAGGAAGCGAAAAGCTCCTGCAGCCCCGAAGAGTTTTAGATAAATAGCAACTAATAGAGAACCCACCCTAACCGCGATAGACTGTATACCATGCTATTTCATATACATAACTTTATTGCGCAACAATTGTACAGTGTACAAATATGGCATCTACTAACTTAAGTAAGTACGTGTGAACTACATTTTCATAAGGCTAATCTAATACAAAATTTGTGGCTAGTGTGAGATAGGTATCAACTTATACAATCGTTTCAGGAGTTTCTAATATCCATACGGTCTTTAATATACATCCCTATGTATAGCATGTAAGGGTTGTCACAAGTCAATATGTATCTAAACTATATATACACTTTGCATAACACGCACACATTTTTTTACATTAACGTACATCTTAGCTCAGTACCACGACAAGTGAGTGTTTATAAGGATGTGAGATTGCGACCCGTGTACGTGTGTAAATGTCACAGTTTGTAGGTGTGCCACAGCTAGCTATCAACATCAATACATTACACAAACTGCAATGGGCATACAACACAACAATATAGTTATATACATATTACTATTATCATTATGATGATGATAATCATTATATGTCTGAACATAAGAATACTGAAAATAAGAAAATTGAGGGGAATCCGCGAATCATCATGTTTTCATAGTATTTGATTAACAAGGCTAGACAAAACAAGAGTGGTGTTTAAAAAACACACCGTCGACGTATTTTAATAATAAAATTATTACCTTCGCCAAGAAGGTTATGTTTTCAGAGGCGTTCGTGTATGTGTGTGTGTGTCTGTGTGTCTGTAAACAAGATAACTTGAGAAGGCCTTGATAGATTGTCTTGATATTTGGTAGGTGGGTAGGTCTTGATGAGACCTCAAAATAATTAGATTTGGGGCCCCCTAGCCGCTTGTTATGGTACTGCAGCTAAACTTCCGGTTTTCATATCTCATGATCTAAACATGTTAGTGTGACGAAGTTTAGATGGTAGGTAGCTCTTGTGCTGGGGAAGAAGTGACGTGAGTTTAGACCCCCTAGCGGCTTGCTCTGGAACTGCAGGGCTATATGTTTGAAAGTATTCAAAAGAGGATAACTCAAGAACCGGTTGATAGATAGTCGTTATTGTTGGTATGTAGGTAGCTTACGTGATGCTTGATATAATTATGTGATTTGCATAATTTATGGGGAAATTCTATAAATCAGCTGCATTCCATGATAGGACTATTAAAGCTCGTGAAATTGGTAATTGAGAACGAGAGAAACACAGGCAGATATTGATTATGTAAATGAAGACCTAATTTGCATAATTAATTTTATAATTATGTAATGATAAGTGCCTGGAATTTCATACTTGTGGTATTTGAAAGATAAGTGAAGGTGAACACTTATCTTTATCTCATGAAAACATAATGTATTCAAATTAGGACCTCATTTGCATAATCTATTAGGAAATGCTAGAATGGCATTGTTTGTTAAAATAAGACTGTACATTGCGAATATGATAAATTGATATCCATGAAAATGAGAATGGAAATGAGCACCCTATTTGTTAAATCAGGGAGAATAATCTATAATTTGTCAGTCATAAAGATTATCATCATTTGGCGAAGGTATGAGATCGGGGACCTCTAGTTATATTATAGTATAAATTTGTAACCCTTTTGATATACCTTGTTTAAAAGGAATTTTTCTTATAACGGATTGTTGTTTTAGTACTACTAGTATGTCAAAATGTGTGTGTTTTTAACACCGTATTGTATGTAGGAAGTTGTATTGTTTGTTTTTGAGGATGCTAATATGATGCATGCATCAACGACTGATGAAATGTGTACCCTGAGCTGTAACTCACATTCGTATGGATTTATGTTTGATTATTTAGGAAGTACGTGAGTAAGGTATAGTTATTAGAAAAGAATGGTATCTGACGCAAGTATTACCAAATAAGGATGAGCTTTATAATAGGTATTGCCATATATAATAGACACGCTACGTGTACACCCAGTGGGTCTCCACCAGAAAGCAGACCGGGCGCTCGTCCAAGGTTCCCCAGATATCTGGTGTCTCCATATTCCACCTAACATGTCTGACTTTCCTCAGCGCCTTCAGAAATTCACGGAGGCGCTGAAGGGACTTGTGCAGAACTACCCCAAGGTCACAGTATGGGACCACAGACGTCTGTGGAGACGCAACCCAAATTGCAAACTACTTTGCGCCTGACGGCCTACACTTGTCCGATCTGGGAAACATCCAGTATTACAAAAGTGTCCGCGGGGCTTTAGACCGCCACATGCTCCTACACAGCGTCCTATTAAAGAACCCTATTGAATATGCGTGTGTGAGTCTTTTGTGCAATACATTATACAGCCGCATGATGGCTTCTGGCGCCTGGGTTCGTCACACAGACGATCCTGGGAAGGAGATCATGCTGGGCGAGGCAGACTGTCCGGGGAACGAGTTAATTATTGACGGGCCAATGCCCAAACTCCCTCCGTGGCTAAGTTCCTTTTCGTGACTAACTCCCTTCTGAGGTAACGGTAACGAACAAGCGTCGAATTTAAACAGATTTTTCACTCGTCTGTTGTCGGAGTGTACGAACTAAAACAAACTTTGTGAGATTACGGACATCATCACAAAAACTTTGTCCATTCTTGTGGTTATTTTTAGGCACGTGCTCCCATGCATAACGCCGCAACCAGGATTTTTCAAACTAGTACGGAATTAGGGGTAGGTCGGAATTAAGGCACCCCCTCAGGATCTAAGTATTTATCTCTGTTTATCGAGAGATGCTGTTTTCCCTAGCGTCGCCAAAGAAAGGTACTTCGTATAGGTCCGTTTCAAATAGTGTATTACCACTGTGACAACATTTTATACCCCAAAATAGGAATCTTGCGTCTTGTTTAGACCCGCTACGGTAGAAATAACGCAGTGCCAGATCGCCGCCGTGTATATACGTTACGTACTAGCGAGCGCGCACGAAAATACCACCCGAGTAGAGTAGGTTATCACAACCCTTTAGAAAGACACAAAGAAAACAAAAACGACAGATTGGCATTAAGAAAGGGAAATTTATGCCGGACTTGGCCGGACACGAAAGCCGATCCTCGCCCGCTAGGTTTACGTTGACCAGTGCACTACGTGCACGGGGAATTCCCGGTTTGTACCACACGGGGTCATCTTGTTTGTATCGCACGGGCCACGCTCAAACTTTTCTGGAATTGACCAATCAGAGCTCGTTAAAACCATTTGCTCTCTTCACGCGTCCTTTTCCACAAGCAGGACGCTCATTTACATGCTCATTTAGCCAATGACTGGTGAGAGCAGTCAGCGTCAGGATTCAGTCGACCACAGGACCCCAGGTTAGTAACACACACTCTGTATTAGCTCTCTGTAGTTCATATCCCTTGTAGGTTCCACTCCTGTAACTTAGATCCGAAACTAGACCACTGTAACTCTAAGACTAGACCATTGACTTTGTATATATACAGCAGATCACAATACAGCAACCCGTACAATCGAAATCGACCCGGCTCTGTGTTTTACTTGGTTAACTAGCAAATCAGATAGACGCGTAACCGTGACGTAAGTAAAGTTAGACCAAGAACTAAACCGAGATCCCCGAAATACTACACTGATTCCTCCTAAATTCTACACTGGTTCCCATACCGGATTGTACGTCAAGTTGTTGTCCTGTGAACGCTGCTGTAATTGCTAGAATTTTCGTTAAAAGTTGCCACACACTTCGTATAGTTCGTAGCTTTGACCATCTGCTAAGCGTCCCCACGTGTTCCGCATTTTCGGCTAGCTTTCTCGGCCTGTTTTCCAAACTTTGCTAAGTTTATAGTTCACTTTGTCCGGCTGATTTTGTGGCGCTTTTGGCGTTATTGCTTTTCCCGTACCCCAACTTTTTCGGATAGAACGTTTTTCTCCGGTTAGAAAAGCCGAGTTTCAGTTTCTGAGAATCCCTATCTAAGCGTCACTTCACGGGTGGTCCTTTGTTTGTGTCGCATCTTGCATTCCTGTGCCATCTTGTCCCAGTTACCCCTGTGGTGTAACGGTCGCCCCTCACTGGTCATTTCCTGCCCTTCTGTGGCTGTATTGTTTCTGAAAGCTGGTTTTCCATTTTTGATGCGCTTTCCCATGCTTTGTTGTGTTTTTATTGCCCCGTCTAGCCCCGTTCTTTTGTGCCCTAGTATTTTTTCTCTCCGCTAAATTTGCCCTTTCCTGTTCGGCTATTTTTTTCCTAATCCTCCTGCCTGGCCTTTTTGTTAGTCTGTCCTTCACTATGGCCCCAAAAGTTGACTTTGCCTTTGGTTTTGGAACTTCATATCCCGTCTCGATTCGTTTGTGGAAAGTCGAGCCAGTACGACCAGGGGGTGAGTTGTTAGCAGACATTCCCGCGATGATAATGAAGACCTTTATTTGTGTTCTACAGAACTAAGTACAGGTCGCATGGGTACAGAACATGAACATAAACATATACATTACATACAAATGAACATATAAGAGCGTAAATAAATGTCTAATTTCTATTCTTTTCGGCTTCATCTCGCTTAGTAGTGATTGTATGGATTTATGCGGCTGTGAGATCACTTAGAGTAGGTTTATCGAAAGTTAAAAGGAATACAAATTTCTCTTTACTAGTCAAATTTTTGAAGTGGGGAAATATACTTAATACATGGCTTAAAAAATATGAGTCTATCTCTACTATACAAGGGGCAATCTATGGTGAAATGTATTTCATCTTCTATTTGGCCTAAACTACAGAATTGACAGGTTCTTTGTTCTAGAGGAGTGCGGTAATGTCTTCCTGATTCAATTCGTAATTTGTGACAACTGATTCTTAGTTTTGTAATGGAGGACCTGTGACGTACGTTCGCTAAGTTGTTATATTTTTTCTTATCTTTTCTTATCTATATTTTTCTTTTCTATAATGACAGTTGACACGAGGCTAATCACCGCTGTTTCCCTACAGTTGCCCAGGCCGGCGGGCGTGGAGATACGTAGCCCCTTTGCCTTCTCTCAACCAGGGATACAGACATAAAAAGGTGAGTTCATACGTACTTTTATCCATAATTCTACAGGGTGTGGATGTTTGGTAACGTCGGCCAGTTTTGGCTAAGTTAATTTATAAGGCGCAGAAGGACTGCTACTTATGCAGTTCACAGCTGTCATGTCAAGTGTACTTTTGACGCACATTCTATATCAGCCTTGTCTTCAACTGTTTTCTACGTTTCGATGACTTGTTTAGGAAATGTACACCTTGTTTTGAAGAAATACATTTCAAACCGCTACCATTTGCTCACGGTGACGTTCGCACCACGATATGTTTTGGCCGAGATCTTTATGAGGCGCGGTGAGAGGCATATTACTGTTAACTAACTTGCTGTGGATAGAGGGTAGCCATTTAAACGGGGGTTTCCAGGTATCATATACAATAATGGTAGGTGTGTATTTCATGTATAGATACCTTCAATGTGTGAAGTCCTGTCTATTGTTTTATCCTGACACTAGCAACAAGCCTCACACCTTATCGGACCAATGACAGCCTTTCTTCTCTCCATACAGTTGCAATACCATGTGCCTTAGCTAGTGCGCAAGCTCTAGCCGGCAGTTGCCGTGCTATAGCCGGGACAATCACATATGCCAGAAGCCGTGGTCACAGCTGACTCAAGCCTCCCGGTCACAGAGCTGATCATGACAACTGACTCCAGTCTCCTTTGTGTAAAATTTTGTTTCGATATTGTTGATGATGGTAGAAGGAGCATGTTGATATCATATGTGTATTAAGTAGTAGCATCGTCGACAGAAAGAAGGAAACATGGGAAGGAACCAGATCAGTAGCAGAGCCATCACGTGCAGGCTATATAATACATTGCTAGCCACAGTAAACCTTACACCAGTTAGAGATTACTGGGGTGACTTACATACGTCTGTACTACGATGATACATTGCCTGTGTTTTACGGTATCTTAGTGTATATATTGTAATGACCTATTTTATATGTATTTAGAAAACCTCGCCAATGACGGTTCAAATCGAATCGAGGAGAATGTACACATTTTAAAAACCATGAAGATGCTGAACAATCGGTGTATATGGGAGCAGTGGTACGATTGCACTCTCTAACTAACTTGTAAGAACATGATAGTGCAAGACCTGATGAAACTCCGAACAGTTCCCTTGTAATTACTTAGACAGTTCTCTGTTATTGTAGTCCCTGTTATTGCTCCGGTTACAAATATGTTTGTTTCTTTGAACAAATGTATTATTCTTTGCTGAAGTGATGTACCACTGTTATGCGGTAATACAGAATACCATGGAGGTATGAGAATACTAAGTATAAAGACACAGGATTTCTACAACAAGGGACGCCAGTTCAAGAAGCAAAAGATAACTCAGTTAAGACTGAAAGGGTTAACGTATCCAGTATCATATAGTCATATATATAGCCAGTCCGTCTTAAAAGTCTCCCGTGCCCAGTGTGCGGAAAGCCTTGTCTCTGCGTCTTTCCTTTATCCTCACATAGTTGCATTGAAAAGAACTTTATAATTCATCCGTTGGGTTTATGTCCAAACACATACTTTTTCATAAAGAGAAGGAAATCTACTAGAAAAAAACAACAACCAAACGCGGTGACATATTGGTTTATATTCAGACAATCACGACATCTCATTTGAAACATCTGACTTCAAATGCTGACCATGTTCAATTCCAAACAATGATCCTGACCAAGCTGTCGAAAAAGCTCCAAAGTCATTGAAAAACGGCTAAACAGCTGGGAGGGAAGACCTCACCCGCAAGGTGTTGCCAAAAATGAATTCCCTAGGGAATGCGTGCGTGGAATATTTAGAATTCCTGGCAATTCAATCGCAGTACTATACTAAGGGCTCCGCCCCCGAGGCGTCGCCAAAAAAACAGTAAGTAGACAAGGCTTTGCACACAGGTGCGATGTACAGTACACTAGCGACACCTTTTGATCTCTACGTGCAATGCATACAATTTCTTACGACCTAGGACTGAAAAAAAACGACTGTTCTTTTTTATCTTTTTTTTTTATTTGTACAATGTCCTCCTGTATCAAACATAGGAAATATGAATCACGAAACTAACATAATAAATTAACTAAATAAAACCTAGACTGTTGTGGACCGTTTTGTGTTCTTAGTCAGTCGCGCATCACAATATATACAGTAAAAAATTACTACCAAGTAGTCTCTTTCATTCACAGATTACTTTTCAGGATAGTGTCGAAACATTTTTTTACAAGTTGTAATTTTTGACGTTATAATTATGTCGTTTAAAAGCCCTAAAAAGATATCCCGCTGCAGTACCACGGGAAGACGCAGATCCATTTTTGAATATGACCTCTGTTTACACAATCACTGCTTATCTACCTTAAACCTTGAATGAGGACATCGGAGATGTCATGACAGGAGACAATGGGTTCTTCTTCTCCACCCGTCCCTGTCCTCTATCAGTGAGCGGAGTTGTCCAGTGGCGATGTCGCTAAGCCCAACATTCCACTCCAAATATCATCAAGATTCATTCATAGCTTCTCAAATTTACGAAAACAAAATACTTTCGGGAACTGGGAAGTCCGAAATCTTTGATTTGTTGTTCGAAATGTTGCTTTTAACTATTTTTCTAAATTACATCACCGATATGAAAACGTAATTTACTGATGATCATATCTATTTAAAGCTCCTTGTCATTATTAATAGAATTTAATCATGGATAGTTAAAGGCAGGTGCAAACCTTGATAACGACGATCCAGGAACCGAGATCACTACACCGGAACAGCGCTGTACAATAATACAGTACATCTTTTCCGTGTTCGGGGATGTAGTTAGACTGCTGCTCCGCAAGGGGGCGTCTGTGCCTCATTCCTCCCCTTCATGCAACAGCGAACCATAGTAGGTCAAATAATTATTTTTTTCTATTCCATAAATATATTATAGTAAAACTCCATAGCCATTCCGTCATGACTCAACTGAAAACATAAAATTTGATGTTATGGGGCCATGTTTTTGCAACGGCAGAACGTTCGGCTCGGAACCAAGAGTTCCCGAGTTCAAATCCTGCCATGCCACCGATCTTGTGTACTTGGAAAAGATACGTGACAAGAATTTGCTCTCTTAGACATAAATAACTTAAATAAGTATTTCTGTTGTACGTACGTGCGAACGCAAACACATGGCTTTTTTTAAGATAAGGTAAAAAACCTTGAGTGTGCCATCGCCATGCCTTGAAAAAAGATTTGGATATTTTAAAAAAATGAAGAAATTTATTGGAGTGGGTTGTTGGATTAATTCTAGCATTAGTCTGGTGCCACTTACACGGGATAAGAGAGTGAGAACTCAGTTTAGTCAGCTTTATCTAGCACTAAAGAGGACGTTTAGAACCATAAAAATTGAAAACAACAGATCGACCCAGTCTTTATTATTACATTGATCTTTGTCATAAATCTGTATGTATACTTGTACCTCAGGTTAGACGGCAAGGAAGAAAAACGGAAGGGTTTTTTTTTATTTCAATAAGTGTTACTACATATGTAATTGATAGAAAATTAATATCTCAGTTTTACGAGGTGTTAAAATTACGTGTCCCTATATCTAATCGTCTAACGTAACGTTAACATAGCTTTCTGGACTGTAGTGGTTAATTTCAGATTTAGTCAAACCTGCCAAAGTGACCTGGCCAAAGTGACTGCTTTTTCTCGGTCACTTCCACCTGTCCAAGGTGACCACCTGGCCAACGCGGTCGACCGTGACCGCCGTGAGTTGTGCCCGCTCAAGGTCCAAACCTGCCCATGACGACTACACCATTTTTGATCGTGTTGATTCTTTTGTTCGATGTAAATTGTTCCATGTGCCACCCTCCCCACTTGCATTTACGACAGTACTGAAGATGCTTACAGCATTTCACCTTAAAACAACTTCACCTAAAACAATTATGTCTCAGCCATGTTGTGAGGGGATCCTCTTCAAGGAGACCACCTGTCCTCTGGTCGCCTTGGGCAGGTTTTAATATTCATATATGCAGAAGACAAGGAAAGACGATCCCAATTATGTTACGATAAAGACGTTTTTAAACCCATCCTAGCGGTTTGGTATGGTATTGCATACAAAATACATTTTAGTTACTGTAAAATAACCTATAACAATCTCCTATATGGAATGAAGAAGAAAACAAAAACAAGCACTGCATCATTGAATGTCTTTTTATTGTTCTCTAACCTTCATACAGGCTGACAGGGAATGTTTCAAACACGGCAAAACTTCTAGGGTACCATACATCAAGGGTTTTAGAAAGAATGACGATCTCATACTTATAGCTTCAAACACAACATGAATGCATCTTGCATATCTATTTTTTCTGAACAAAAGCAAAATCAGATGTCTAGCAATCTAGCATTGATTTCCGTTCTTTTGTAGTCATTAATTTAATCACTTGATTTAAAGGAATTACATTTAATTGCATATAGATTGGTTCATTTGTTTTTTATACTTTGTTATTATTTGTGTCAGTCAAATATTTGTTTACTGTTTTGTTACTTCAATTTTCCATTCATTGCAAAGTACATCAATTATTACTTGTATTTCAGACATATTATGTCTATTATTTGACCTCTAATCTCCAATACAGTATGCTGATTTTGTTTCAAGTTTGTCATGATTTAAGCATAATTTGAATGTTTTATTCATCATCATTATTGCTAAAAGTAGTTATTGTTGTTATTTCATTTTACATTGCTGGACTCCAGGAATAACTGTATGGAATTTACTATACTAAAGGAGATCTTGATAAACAAACAAACAAAAAACAATAGCAATCTAGATGCCTGGTTAATAACTTTTAAGATAAAATTGTCAATTTAGAGTATGATGAGCTTCTTGAGTGCTGTGTGTAGTTATATATTGACTAGCTGAAGATTTAGGAAAATGCAATATTTCTCTTTTACTTTTATTACATTAATACTGGTGTTCTATATTTTCCTTATTTATTATATGTTTAGATTATGCATTACGGTTAGGTGTCACAAAAACTGATGGTCTCACCCTGCATCTCCGTCGTAGTAGTCGCTACCCGGCAGAGACCCTCCCTGACTTTGATTTCGCGGATGATATTGCTCTTCTCAAGGACACAATACAACTTCTACAAGACCTGCTCTACAGAGTCGAAACTGCACGTCAAGCCATTGGACTGTATCTGAATGCATCAAAATCTAAATTTATTCATTTTTTTATCCTCGGACCAGCTCTGTGCATCTGACGGACCTACAATTGAAAGGGTCACTGACTTAAGATATTTGGTGGGATATACAGATTCAAAACATGACATGGAGGTTAGAATTGGGCAGGCATGGAGTGTCATACATTCTCTCCAAAGAGTCTGAAAATCATGGGTCAGGGAGGAAACAAAAACCAAAGTGTTTCAAACTTGTGTTGTTTCACTTTTGTTATCCGGCTGCGAGTCGTGGAGTATGAATGTTTCACAGGTCAGGAAGCTGGATGGCGCCTTCACCAAGATGCTACAGGTCATACAGAACAAACCTTGGTGGAAATTTACAACTAATAAACAACTCTACGGCTCCCTTCCACCAATCTCTACAGTAGTTAAGCGCCGTAGGTCAAGCCTAGCCGGCCATGTTACTCGGCATGGCGAACCGGGTGGAAAACTGCTTCTTTTGTCTCCTGAAGTGAAGATGGGAAGAGGCCGTCCATACCCTACACTAAAGGACATTCTTGAAAATAAAGTTAATTATAGAGTTAGAGACTGGGCTGTATGAAAAAGAATGTAAGTATCGAAATGATATACGGTTAAAAACGCTGGAAGTTGAACTATATAAATGCTTCAACTCTCTGAGTATGATTATGTATATAATACTATGTATTTGTAAATTTCCTCTGACGAGAGTCCGAGATTACCAAATAAGTAGGTTTAAAGATTAAATGACCTATTTAAAGAAAATGGATACAGAGTGAGTTTGGGGTGATGGTTTTTATCAAACAATTTGAATCCTCGACCTGTCAGCTGGGTTAGTTTCCGGCAACTTACGTTTTGAAGTTGGCAGGACGGACCATCATCTTGGACTTTTTCAGATAGGTCTTATAGGAGCCTCCAAACAATTCCCAATAGATACCATAGCCACTGTAACTGGTACGGTCAGAGGGGCGGAGGTACGGGCCGTTCAGGGCAGAATGAGCACAGCGATTGTACCACCACCCTCCCGTGGAGAAACCGCGACCACCAGCACAGGACCCGGCGGACCATGCATCACGGTCTATATTCCTAGCACTGAAGGCCTGACCCGATAGGTAGGCAGAAGATGACGAGGACGATAAGTAGAACCCATCCCCAGCGGTCCCACTGTACCCACCGACAGAGAGGCGATAGTTGGAACTACTTCCCACCGAGAATGACGAATACTTGGCGTACTTGACCGCACGATTCCAATCTTCCAACTGTACGTACAAAGTATACGTGTGCTGATTGGTCAAACGGTACATGTTCTCCAAACCCAACCACTGCTCCCCATTGGCTGACCCAAACCCGTACCTAAAGTCGTTATAAGGTCGGTTAAAGTCGACAGACCCATCAAACCTCCTCTGTATGACCGTCCACCCTCCCCCATCTGTGGTCTGATCACAGTATACAGAGATCGGGCTGGACAGACCTACAGGTTGTATTTTGTAAACACCACTAGACACGGTGTGATACAGAGTTTGGGCTGTGTGGATCTCAGAGCAGTCGGAAAAGTAATTTCCGCGCTTGCTTAAGGCCGGTGGAGCCGGGTCGGTGTGAGTTGTCTGGCCGTCCACATTGTCTGGCTTCTCGGGCTGGTCGTTGTCGGTTTGGTCCTCGATCTCACGAGACAGCAATTCTGTAAGAAAACAGAACTTAAGTCAGAAGACAGAGGGAATGAAACAAAGTTAACATGTGAGTCCTTTTTTTAGAACAGGAAATTAGAAACAGAAGTCTTGCACTAGCCTCCGGTGCAGGGTTCTAGCCAGCCTGATAATTTTTCCGTCATTCCATATATGGAGTGCCGAAGGGGGTCCGAGGGCATGTTCCCCACGAAAAAAATTGAAAACTAGACCCTCTGAAACGCTATCTCCTGAATTTTGAGAGACATTTTTTTGCATGTAGAGTCCACTGTATTCACATGTACCATTGTAGGAAATAAGAGAGAATTTGATAAAACTCGAAAAATTCTGATCATTAAGTTTATACTAGAATAATGTAGAATGTGCAGTTCCTTACTTTTTATCAAATCAAAGATCTGGCCGTCCTCACTGTCTGGTTGCTCGGGGTTTTCGTTGTCGCCTTGGTCATATGTCTCCCTAGCAAGCAGCGATTCTGTATGAAAAAAATGCGTTAGCTGTCACTTTTTCAAAACAGAAAAGTATAAACAAAAGTCTGGTTCTATGCTCCAGTTCTTGTAAGTTTCTAGGAACATGGGAATTGGAGAAAATCTTATTAAAAAAACGCAAGAAAAACGAAGTCATAGACTGAAGCACTAACTAATCGGTAACACCAATCAAATCAAACATTTACTATGACCACTTACGATGAGCTGGGATTGAACAGATAACTAGGAAAATGGAAGATATCGCCCCTAATCAAATATAGTGCCAATAGCACGAGTATATTTCTACAAGACACAAATATAGGTGAATGATAAGAACAGTACCTTTATTTTGAAACTCTTAGAATATAATTGTATAACCGACAACTGAAACAAGCCATTGGACTCAAGTCGGAAGCAAGTGCAACATACCACAGGTGGAGGGGTCGAGAGACTTGAGGTCGTCTTCTGCAGCTCTGCACAGGTTATTCGCCGGAGAGGTGTCGTTGGGGTTGGGCTTGGTCAGATCTGCACGGAGAAAGTCATTTTATTAGAGATCTTGAGTTCTTGCCGGATTCACAAATCGCCGCCGCCATACCATCACAATGACAAAGGTCAAATCACAAATCACAAAGGTCTTAAGAATCTGGTCAACGTTCGACTTTCTAATCTGGTGCCTCTCATCCGACGGTGGGAAATCGATGAAAGTTTATCTGCTTGTCATTGCTATTTCGACTGTTGTTAAAATTGCAAATTACACAGGTCGGCATAATGGTGATGTAAGAGATAGTAAAAACAACTACAGGACAAAGAAATGCAAGAACCGAGATTGAATTGCAACGAACGCACGGACGTGCGACGTTGACTTCAAGTTAGTTCTTAGGAACTTCTTAAGAACGTCAATGCGAACGATAGCATGATGACAAAAAAACTTTAAGTTGCAAAAAGTTGATAAATAGTATTCAACACCCACCAGTGTCCTGGCATGATTCCCTGATTTTACACAGCATCTGGTGCTTTGTGTCGCCGTCCTGCGATGTTCCACAGACGGAGCTGCAGACAGCAGTGATGAGTAGGATCAGGTACAGCATCATGGCGGCGGTCTGGCTGGTCGGCAGTCTGGACACAAACCTACAGGAGAATCGTTTAAATAAACCTTGTGCACATCTGCCAGCATCTACAACCCACTTTATGCTTCGGTCCCAATTGAAAAAAGAGGCCCTGCCGGTTAGTTCCCGGGCATTTTTATGGCACTTTTGGGCGTGACCCTTACGTGGCGCCGCAGGACATCCTGCGGCTACCGGGCTTTTTTTGGGCCCGGCGGGGCCCCGAGAAGAATTTATTTCTGACTTAAATTCTATCCGGGACCCGCTGACAAAAAGACGCCGTAACCTTACCGTGAGAACACCGAGAGGTACCCCTCCTGTTGTCGGCAGTCAACCGGGACATATTTGTTACGTCACAGACCAGATGAACAGAATAAAGGTGTGTACCTCGAAAACCTGGGCAAAATGTGTGACGTCACAGATCAGATGATGCCAACATAAGCGTAAATTTTGAATTACGTATAGTTCAGTACAAGACATCGTCAGGGAATCTGCCGGGTACCTGCCAAGTGCCTGCCGGAGACCGAAAAAAGGGGGTGACAAAATTTTTTAACAAAATGCTACTGAAGGAAACTTTTAATTGTGACCACGAAAGCCGATGCCCTCCCGTCTCCTGAGCCCGACCGAGGCCGGCCGGGGCTACATCCCCGACGGGCACCGGCGCAATTGGGACCGAAGTTTAAGACAGAAACATCTCAGAATAACATTATA
>NW_017803904.1:104495-154842 GCF_001625305.1 Branchiostoma belcheri | reverse complement strand
ATATTTGTACGGGTATTTCCTACTTACTTTAAGCTGTCCTAAACACAAGACTTAAAAGGATCCTGCAGCTGCCCAGGTACTTTTGTGTTTTGAAGATTGAGAGATTGCATAATCAATGCAACCATACAGATACATTCATGAATAATACGAGACAATCAACATATCATTTCAACCCAAAATTGAATCAAGAACCACGGGGCACGATTTAAGAGTCAGAAAATAATCCTCAAGATGCAACAAGAGTGCACTTTTATTTAATAACCAAATGATTGATCATGCTAAGATCACAATTACTCCGGAGCCCGTAAGTGTGAGCCCTGAATGGGCTATGAAGTCGGGACAACATCGGCTGCTGAGGTCATAATCAAGACTCGTTTGGGCATTAAAGATTTCCTTCGCTCTGTCCCACAGTGGCGCTACCCTGTATAGGTCCTAGGGTTTTATGGCGGTATCCGGGGGAATTTTGTTCCATGCCGAAGTGCGAAACGACTCGCGAAAGGGCCGGGGCCGAGGACAATGTGGAATATAACGTGTAGTATTTTATTGACGTCAAATAAGCCGAAATTTGGTGTCCTAAACTCACAAAAAATGCAAAAACATCAATTGCAACGTCCAAATCTTTTCGGGCGAACCGCGTTCGAATTATTCTATGAAAGTCGCGAAAGCTTGGGCCGTACGTACCGCACGGTACCGTAAAGCACGTTTACGTCCCGGCCCGAAACACCATCGCTTCAGAGGGAAACAACTACATCCCCGCGGCCGGACTCCCTTGGCCAATTTAACCCTCTTTATATTTGTTGCCGAATTCTACGATCCGTATTCCCGTAGAAAGGCCTGGTGGAGGCTTGGCTACTGGCAGATACCGAGAGGGAAAAGTTCGGTGATATCCCGATTAGGCTACGGTGTATTTTTGTCGAAGTGACGCGTGTTCATTTAATCGTCGGTTAAAAAAAATCCAGGAGCCCTCTCACTCACTCGTCCTCGCCTTATGCTTAGGTCACATTTGAAACGGCGCCCGTTCGGCATGTCCTCGGTATGGACGCCGGCCGGCGTCATGACGCCGAGCGTGCGCCCACTGTCAGGGTCACAATTAAATGTTCCTTTACGGATTCCCGTCGGGGCCTGGTTGTGCTCCGGCCGGCGGCTTCTAATTAATATTCATAAACTTTTGTCCCCTTGGCGGCCGGTTTCTGTCAGGGACCCGCCCGGTGCCCGGTCAGTCTCCCGTCTTGATCCGACCGGCTCTTACGGTTCGGCCGGGTAGCTGTCAGGTCCCTGGCGGGGTCCAGGGAGGATCCTGGCGCGTCCCTGGCGGGATCCCGTCGTGTTTGTAAGCCGGTATACATATATAAGCGCTACACTGCCTGCCATCATTGCGACTTTAAATAGATGTTTCACGACCCCCTACAATGTGTAGGCCCATCCATCGAGAAAAGTCCGGAGCAAGTGCTTTTTTGATGGATGCCCTCTACATCTTGACACATTTCAATGTATCCATAATGTTATATAATTACAGCAAATTTAGATATTACAGTCCAGTCTGTATGTAACACTTCTGTTTAATTCTATCCAGAGCCTACGTTTCCTGGCGACTGGGAACAGCTACCGATCCTTGGAGTTTCCCTTAAGGGTAGCCCACATGCAACACAATATCACTGTTCTGAAGTACATATATGCCGGGCTATCGTCTCGGCTGTTTTCCACTGCCCATTGGCATTCTGACACACAAGTACACTGTGTAACACACGCGTGTTGAACTGTGCGACGTAGTCTGAACAAGGAGTTTACATATGTCCCATATTACCCCATTTTTCTTACCACCTTGTTGTTTCTTACCACCAAGTGATTTTAACTCTGAGTTAAAATCAATTCGGCGACCGCGCGGGGCCAAAAATAGGCCGGCAGCCGTCGGGAAGCCCGCCGGTCTCCGTCGAGATCCCGTTCGGTAGTGCCAAAAAACACGCCGAACACGCGCCGAGCGGGCCCCTTTCTTGAATTGTGACCTAAGCATTAAGGAAGCGTGACAAGTTGACCTCCAGTATCCGGCCGTGCGAGCCCCGTAATTGAAATATGGAATTCCATAATTCCTATCAAACCCAACGATTTCTAAATGCCCCGGCCATATCTTGGTCACAATTTCCATGGGGTCAGGTAGCTTTGACAATATATTTACCTAAATTAACCAAATACCTACTAGTAATTCGTATTTCAGACTTAAAAAAAAGTGTTTTTGAATCAAAGTCAAGACCAATGCTTAATTATGCCATTAACTGTGCTGTCATTAGCATCACAAAATGTAATGAGAGTATGATAGACCTTGTATCTCGCTCTTCCCCACAGTGGCGCTACACTGTGTAGGGTCCTGGGGTGTTCCGGAGGTATCCGGGGAAATTTTGCTGTATGCCGAAGTGCGAAACGACTCGCGAAAGGGCCGGGGCCGAGGGCGATGTGGAATATATCGTGTAGTATTTGATTGACGTCAAATAAGCCGAAATAAGCCAAAATTTGGTGTCCCAAACTCACAAAAAATGCAAAAACATCAAGTCCAACGTCCGAATCCTGTCGAGCGAACCGCGTTCGAATTATTCTATGGAAGTCGCAGAAGCTTGGGCCTCACCGTACTGTACCGTAAAGTACGTGTACGGCCCGGCCCGAAAAACCGTCATCGAAAGTTTTTGCGGTTCGGTAATGATATGATACGAATACAGAATACAACACGGGATATTCCGTATTGCCCGAGGTATCGGCCCCATTAGATTCGGCGCATAAGGGCGGTTACATTAGGGTGAAACGCGTTCGAATTATTCTATTGAAGCCATGAACGTTAACGCCCGCGCCGTACCGTAGAGTCTGGCCCGCTTATGAAATGAAAAAGTGGCCCGTTCGGTTGGCGGACTAGCCCAGATACCAGCCTTGTTAGCTTTGGTCTATTTGCTTTTTGGGAAATTTTGTATAGCATTAATCTGCGATGTAAAAAAAAAAATAGCCGGCATACTATAGCCCTGAGTCCGGCTTGTTAGCTTTGCTCCGCTCCTAACGTCGCTAACCCTGTCAGCCGGATAACGGCATTAGCAGTAGATCAAAGCTAACAAGGCTGGACTTAGTCTCTACTAGACTAACTACGCTGGCTATATATAGACGAATTTGCCAGGAGAGTTTGGCCGCCTTGTAGGTTTGACAGGCTTCGGAGGGAAACAACTACATCCCCGCGGCCGGACTCCCTTGGCCAATTTAACCCTCTTTATATTTGTTGCCGAATTCTACGATCTGTATTCCCGTAGAAAGGCCTGGTGGAGGCTTGGCTGCCCAGGCCACTGGCAGATACCGAGAGGGAAAAGTTCGGTGATATCCCAATTAGGCTACGGTGTATTTTTGTCGAAGTGACCCCTGTTTATTTTAACCGTCGGTTAAAAAATCCAGGAGCCCACTCACTCACTCGTCCTCACCTTAAAGAATTGTGGCAAGTTGACCTCCAGTACCCGGCCGTGCTAGCCCCGTAATTTAAATATGGAATATGGAATTCCATAATTCCTATAAACCCAACGATTTCCAAATGCCCCGGTGCCCATATCTTGGTCACAATTTCCATGGGGTCTGGTAGCTTTGACAATATATTTACCTAAATGAACCAAATACCTAAAGTCGCATTTCAGACTTGAAATGATTGTTTTTAAAGCAAAATCAAAAGCAATGCTAAATTATGCTATTACATGTAACTGTGCTGTCATTAGCATTTTTTTTTAAATCACAAACAAAATGTAATGTACAGAGTATGATAGTCTTCGTATCTCACCTTTGTCACAATGTTTCTGAAGCGCCTTTGTTGTGTCGACAACAGATCATTGATCTGAAGCAACGAAGCCCGCAGTCTACTTGTGGTGTTAAAGTGATCCCGCTTTTATAGTCTCCCAGCCTGCCAGTAACAGGTACATCTTGGCACGAAGTTTACCAAAGCGTCAATCATGACGTTTTCAGGTACGAGCATCTTGGCACGAAGTCCACCAAAGCGTAAAGCACGAAGTTCTCTGGTACATCTGGTACATCTCGGCACGAAGTTTACCAAAGCGTAAATCATGAAGTTTTCAGGTACATCTTGGCACGAAGTTTACCAAAGCGTAAAGCACGAAGTTTTCAGGTACGAGCATCTTGACACGAAGTGTAACCAAGGCGTAAAGCACGAAGTTCTCTGGTACATCTGGTACATCTTGGCACGAAGTTTACCAAAGCGTAAATCATAGTCATGCGTTCGTGGCAAAGAGGATTTGCAGACAAAGTTTTGAAGTATCGTATACCATTTCATTTGTGATCAAAACAGTTCCGTGTGACTTGGGCAGTATAGTGAAGCGTATGTCCTGGGCCTGTTTACGCTTCATGACAATATCAGATCACTCGTCACTTTGACCTCTGTTCGGGTTAAGATATGTGTGTTGTATATTGGGCGGTGGTGGGGGTACGAGGACAGAGGCTCAAGACAGAGGCAAAATGACCGGGGTCTATGCGCGGAGATGTTTTAAACATTAAATGTACACACATTTCCGGTTTTATTTATCATTATACTAGGAAAATCAGTAAATCCAAGAAGGCACGCAAGCCCCTGAAGGAGATGCCTCCATTCGCGTTTGCATCCAACTCAATCCTACATGATGGTGGCCCCTTGTGGCCTATATTTCCTCTCAGAGAATGCTTAGATAGGGATTACAGTTTTTTTTAGTTCCCCTTTTTTCAGTTTTGCTGGATAGTTCAAATTGCAACCTAGGCTATTGCACCACCCCCCTACCACCCAACACTTGTGCTATGTATGTGTGTGTGGTGTGGGGGTGGGGGGGGGGTTCTGGACATGTCTCCCTTATCCGTGGGGTCGTGTGCCGCAATCGGAAGCGCGTTAGGCTCACAGTCCTCAGAGGTCACGGGTGTGAACCCCACCTTCTCACCGATCCTGTGCTTTTGAGAAAGGCACTTTACACGACTTTCCTCCCTTCACTAAGGTGGAAATGAGTACCTAGCTTCGGCTAGGGACGTCGCTCGGATAGGACGGGAGTATTCGGTCCTTCGTCTTACCTACCAACACACCTAATATCATCACAATCCATGAAGGCGTTCTAAAGTTATGCTGACTACAAATTTGCGGAATACACACACAAAGACACACACACACAAACACACACACACACACACACACAGACACAGGCACAGGCACTGACAGACAGACACGCCCCCAAATAATACCTCGATTTTTCATGAAAGTAAAAATAAATACCAGAACGTTACAAATATTTTATACCGGATTTTCCATTGAACTTTTCAGCTTGCTTGAACCCCCCCCCCGTTTAAATATGACTTTCAAACACGTGATATGTTGTTGTTACTCGTCCTCAGCATGCTGTGGCGAATCACCTGCCTTTTCAGGTAGCCTAATGCCTTTTAGTAGCTAGTAGCTTCTAGTAGCTAAACTTGTGCAACACGGCTTCGCTACGGCTGACGTGTTACATGTAACTAAAGAAAGAGTGGAACATCGTGCGCTCTTCAACAACTCCAACAACACCACTCAACTACTTTACTTGATTATCTGTCCACGTCTACCGTCTGGGTGTCGTGGGGAGGGGAAGTTGGTGGCCTAAAGCTAGTCTTGAGTCTGTTATAGGTATGTCATACCTAGTCAGGGCGTCATTTAAACTATACAATAGATCTCTAGGTCTGCCCACGTCTTTCTGGGACGTCCCCTTGCCTTAGATCCAGACTTTCTGCAGTTGTATGATGCAGCTGCAGATTCGTCCTCGAATCTTCCGAATTCGACATCCCTGGAGCGGCACTCTTTGCCAGAACTCCCAGGGTCGGCGTGGGAGTTCTGACTTCCAGAGAATGCTTAGATAGGGATTACAGTGTTTTATAGTTCCCTTTTTTCTTTCTGTTTTTTTTTTGATAGTTCAAATTGCAACCTAGGCTATTGCATCACCCCCCTCTCCCACCCAACCCTTGTGCTGTGGGGGGTGTCAAAAAGATCAATAATAGAGGTTAATTTGGTTAATTATAGATACAAGGGGTTAAGATGTTAAAGGAGAAGCCCAGTTTGTTTCTTTGTTCCAGGTTTCTTTTTTTGTTGGCTTGTTTGCTGATTACTCGTCCACATTATCCGCGGTCGAGAACATGAACAGAACTTAATTATATTACCCCTCCCCACAGACAGCACTTGAATAGTCCCTAGCGCTGTCCTTCCCCTTAGCACATGAACAGTCCTTAACATCATCCCTCCCCACAGACAGTACATGAATATTCCCAGCGTTGTCCCTCTCCTCACACAGTAGATGAACAGTCCCCATCGATGCCCCTCCCTCAGACAGTACACGAACAGTCCCCAGCGTTGTCCCTCCCCTCAGACAGTACACGAATATTCCCCAGCGTTGTCCCTCCCCTTAGATAGTACACGAATATTCCCCAGCGTTGTCCCTCCCCTCAGACAGTACACGGATATCCCCCCAGCGTTGTCCCTCCCCTTAGACAGCACAGACAGTACATGAACAGTCCCCAGCGTTGTCCCTTCCCTCAGACAGTACATGAACAGTCTCCAGCGTTGCCCCTCCTCTTAGACAGTACAAGAACAGTCCTTAACATTATCCCTCCCCACAGACAGTACATAAATAGTCCCCGAGCACCAGCTGCAAACTCCGACGCTCTAACCACTCGGCAGAAAAGGTCTAGACCCATCGGCCGGGTCAGTTGGTAACGCCTATAAACCCCCCACTGTTACACCAGTTTAGCCATCGCCAGTGCGTAGAGCTTACCTCAATTATGGTGGTTCTGACTTAGTGAGAAGAAATGTAGTAATTATATATAAAGGATTTGTGCAAAGTTTCGTCGCCGAATACAAATTAAGTTAAATTCTTAGCATTACGTATACGTTTAGTCATGGATGCCTCAGGCTATTGTCAGGACATCCTGACAATAGTGGAAAATCTGCTCTATGCTGTCAATAGTGAAACATTTGCACTATCAACAGGACCATCCTGTCAATAGTGGGGAAACATTCGCTATTGACAGGACCATTCTGTCCAAAAAAAAACAACAATTTTCCCACCATGGACAGGACCATCCTGTTAATTGTGCAATTTTTCACTATTAACAGGATTCTTTCAATAGTTAGCAATCGATCAGAACAACATCTGCCAACATAGACTAAACTAAGGCCCGATTTACACGTGCGTCGTTTATATCTGTTGGGCGGAAAACGACGCGCGCGCGCGCTCGGCGCCGCACTGCGCGTTCTGTGCGACAGATTTTGTTAGCATGTAAACAACCTCCGCCATAGACGCGCGTCGCCGCGCGGCGGTTTTCCTGTGGCACCTACTGGAGGTGCCACAGAAAAAAAAAAGATGCATGCACGTGTAAATCGGGCCTAACTGCAAAGTTGAAGTAGAATATCTGTCAATAACAGGTGATAGTTGAAACTTCTGTTTGTTTATTGGCGTTTGCGACAGGCGGCCCGCGGTGCGTGAATGCTGGGGGCGGTCTGCGGCGCCTGGTCCATGTTGTCCCGGCGTGCACGATCCGGCTAACACGGCATTCTCACTACACGATCACGCCATACGCTGGTATGGCGGGATCAGTTACCAAATAGAACAAATTACCTACCAAATATCATAAAGATCCGCTCATAGTTTCTACAATCTAAGAAAACAAAAGGCTTTCCGGAACTCAAAGTCTGAATTTTCCGACTTCTTGTTTGACATGTTTAGCCTGGGTGCCATCCTATTTGTATGCCGGGGCTCCCATACGTATACTCCTCCCTAAGAAATTTAAGGGGGGGGATAAAAGCACCGGCATACAAATAGGATGGCACACAGGCTATGAAATGCTGCCTTTTAACTTTTTCTAAACCATAATAATGATACGAAATCTGTTTTTGAATGTACTAATGATCATATCTATTTAAAGCTCCTTGGCATGGTTAATAGACTTTAATTATTGATCGTTAAAGACAGGTGCAAACCCTGATAACGACGAACCAGGAACCGACATTACAAGCACCGGAACAGCGCTGTACTTCTTCTTCGTGTTCGGGAATGTAGTTAGACTGATGCTCCGCAAGGGGGCGTCTGTGGCTCATTTCCTCCCCTTCATGCAACAGCGAACCATTGTAGGTCAAATAATTATTTTTTCTATTCCATAAATATATAACAGTTAAAGCCATAGCAATTCCATCATGACTCAACTGAAAACATATAATTTTGATGTTGTGGGGCCATGTTTTTGTAGCGCAGCGACAAAGCGTTCGGCTCGGAACCAAGAGTTCCCGAGTTCGAATTCTGCCACTCCACCGATCTTGTGTACTTGAAGAAGGTACGTGACAAGAATTTGCTCACTTAAACAAGGTGAGAATAAGTTTGTCTGCTGTACGTGCAAACGCAAACACATGGCTTTTTAGAAATAGATTGAAAAACCTTGAGGGTGCCATTGCCATGTCTTGAAAAAGGTTTAGATATTTAGAAAAAAATGAAGAAATTTATTGCACTGGATTGTTGGATTAATTCTAGCATTAGTCTGGTGCCACTTACACGAGATCATAGAGTGAGACCTCAGTTTAATTAGCTTTTAAGAGGACGTTTAGAACCATAAATATTGAAAACAACAGATCGACCCAGTCTTTATTATTACATTGATCTTTTTCATAAACCTGTATGTATATCTCAGTTTAGACGACAGAGAAAAAAAAACAGGAAGGGCTCTTTTGTTAATTTTCAATAATTGTTACTATATACGTAATTGGTAGAAAAATAATACATGTATCTCAATAATAGAATCAATAATTTTACCTGCCAAAGAGACCTTGCCATGGTGACTGCTTTTTCTCCGTTCTTCCTTTCCGTGCAAGAATTAAGCAACTTGTCCAAGGTGACTACCTGGCCAACACGGTCGACCGTGACCGCCGTGAGTTGTGTCTGCTCAAGGTCCAACCTGCCCATGACGACCACACCATTTTTGATCGTGTTGATTCTTTTGTTCGATGTAAATTGTTCCATGTGCCACCCTCCCCACTTACATTTACGACAGAAATTAAGATGCTTACAGCATTTGACATTAAACCAACTTCACCTTAAAACATTTATGTCTCAGTCATGTTGTGAGGGGATCCTCTTCAAGGAGACCACCTGTCCTCTGGTCGCCTTGAGCAGGTTATACTGTTCATATATGCAAAAGACAAGGAAACACCCTTAACCATTTTAGACGATCCCAATTATTTTACGATGAAGACGTTTTTCAAAACCACCCTAGCGGTTAGGTATGGTATTGCTTAAAAATACATTTTAGTTACTGTAAAATAACCTATAACAATCTGCTATATGGAATGAAGAAGAAAACAAAAACAAGCACTGCATCATCGAATGTCTTTTTATTGTGCTCTAACCCTCATACAGGCTGACAGGGAATGTTTTAAACATGACAAAACTTCTAGGGTACCATACATCAAGGGGTTTAGAAAGAATGACGATCTCATACTTATAGCTTCAAACACAACATGAATGCATCTTGCATATTTCATTTTTTCTGAACAAAAGCAAAATCAGATGTCTAGCAATCTAGTATCGATTTACGAGCCCTCTTCTTTTGTAGTTATTTATTTAATCACTGAATTTAAAGGAATTACATTTTGTTGCATATAGATTGGTTCATTTGTTTTTTATATTTTTGTTATTATTTGTGTCAAATATTTGTTCACTGTTTTATTACTTCAATTTTTCATTTATTTAAAAATACATCAATTATTACTTGTATTTCAGACATATTATGTCTATTATTTGACCTCTGATGTCCAATGCACTTTTATTTCTGTATGCTTATTTGGTTTAAAGTTTGTCATTATTTTTAGCATAATTTGTATGTTTTATTTTTTATAATTATTGCTAAAAGTAATTATTGATGTTATTTTTTTTTACATTGCTGGAATCCAGGAAGAATTGTATGGAATTTACCATTCTAATGGAGATCTCAATAAACAAACAAACAAAAGCAATCTAGATTCCTAGTTAATAACAATCAAGATAAAATTGTCAATTGAGAGTATGATGAGCTTCTTAAGTGGTGTGTGTAGTTATATATTGACTAGATGAAGATGCCTGTATAGGCAATATTTCCCTTTTAGCTTTAATTATTACATTAATACTGGTGTTCTACTGGGTGACCCCCTTGCCCCATCCTTATTTATTATATGTTAAGACTATTCATTACGGTTAGCCATCACAGAAACTGATGGCCTCACCCTGCATCACCGTCGTAGTGGTCGCTACCCGGCAGATCAAGAGACCCTCCCTGACCTTGATTTCGTGGATGATATTGCTCTTCTCGAGGACACAATACAACTTCTACAAGATCTGCTCTACAGAGTTGAAACTGCATGTCAAGCCATTGGACTGTATCGTAATGCTTAAAAAACTAAATTCTTTTATTTAAATAGCACAATCTCGGAACAGCTCTGTGCTTCTGACGGATCTACAATTGAAAGGGTCACTGACTTCAGATATTTGGTGGGATATACAGATTCAAAACATGACATGGAGGTTAGAATTGGGCAGGCATGGAGTGCCATACATTCTCTCCAAAGAGTCTGGAAATGACGGGTCAGGGAGGAAACAAAAACCAAAGTGTTTCAAGCTTGTGTTGTTTCACTTTTGTTATCCGGCTGCGAGTCGTGGACTATGAATGTTTCACAGGTCAGGAAGCTGGATGGCGCCTTCACCAAGATGCTACAGGTCATACAGAACAAACCTTGGTGGGGATTTACAACTAATAAACAAGTCTACGGCTCCCTTCCACCAATCTCTACAGTAGTTAAGCGCCGTAGGTTAAGTCTAGCCGGCCATGTTACTCGGCATGGCGAACCAGGTGGAAAACTGCTTCTTTGGTCTCCTGAAGTGAAGATGGGAAGAGGCCGTCCATACTCTACACTAAAGGACATTCTTGAAAATAAATTTCATTATAGAGTTAGAGACTGGGCTGTATGAAAAAAATATAAGTATCGAAATGATATACGGTAGAAAACGCTGGAAGTTGAACTATATAAATGTAGGTCTTCAACTCTCTGAGTATGATTATGTATGAAATACTATGTATGTGTAAATTTCCTCTAACGAAAGTCCGAGATTACCAAATAAGTAGGTTTAAAGATGTCACCGATTAAAAAAAATGGATGTAGAGTGAGTGGGGGTGATGCTTATCAAACAATTTGAATCCTCGACCTGTCAGCTGGGTTAGTGTCCGGCAACTTACGTTTTGAAGTTGGCAGGACGGACCATCATTTTGGACTTTTTCAGATAGCTCCAATAGGAGCCTCCAAACGGGTACCAAGAGATACCATAGCCACTGGTACCGGTATAGTCAGAGGGGCGCAGGTACGGGCCGTTCAGGGCAGAATTAGTGCAGGACCTGTACCACCACCCTCCCGTGTAGCTACCCCGGCCACCAGCACAGGACTCGCTGGACATTGTATCACGGTCTACATCCCTAGCACTGAAGGCCTGACCCGATAGGTAGGCACCAGAGTCTGATACGTAGAACCCATCCCCAGCGGACCCACTGTACCCACTTACGTAAAGGCAATAGTTGGGACTACTTCCCACCGAGAATGACGAATACTTGGCGTACTTGACCGCACGATTCCAATCTTCCAACTGTACGTACAAAGTATACGTGTGCTGATTGGTCAAACGGTACATGTTCTCCAAACCCAACCACTGCTCCCCATTGGCTGACCCAAACCCGTACCTAAAGGCGTCATAAGGTCGGTTAAAGTCGACAGACCCGTCAAACCTCCTCTGTATGACTGTCCACCCTCCCCCATCTGTGGTCTGATCACAGTATACAGAGATCGGGCTGGTCAGACCTACAGGTAGTATTTTGTAAACTCCATCAGATACACCACCGTACCCATTTTTGGCTGTGTGGATCTCAGAACAGTCGGAAAAGTAATTTTGGCGCGTGTTTACGGCCGGTGGAACCGGGTCGGTGTGAGTTTGCTGGCCGTCTTTATTGTCTGGCTTCTCGGTTTGGCCCTCGGTCTCAACAGTGAGCAATTCTGTAAGGAAACACATTAACAGTTAACTTCCCAGTCTCTTGTTAAATGGAAAGCTGAAAAAAAAACTCTGGTTCTAGGCTCAAAGGTACAGGTACACTTAGGTGAGCAACAGTGTACAGTCAAACCTGCTAACCTCTTCAAGCAGGCTAACTTGCCATGGTGACCGCTTTTTCTCTGTCCAAAAAATTTTCCCCATTGACGCGACCACCCTGTGCTTTGTCCACCTAAGGCCCGACACCTGTCCTAGGTGACCACATCATTTTAGATCATGTTGATTTTCAGATGATAACTAATGAAAAATCATAGAGAAACCAACCAGTTTGCCTCGACTGCTGGATGATGTTTTGTTCAGCGTAAATTGTTCCATGTGAAGCATTCCCAGATGCATCCACTGAAGATGCTTACAGCATTTGACACAAAAACATCTCGACTTGGAAACCATTTATTCCTCAGTCATGTTGTAAAGCGACTCTCTTTTAACCCTCAACAGTACACCTTCACGGACTGATTAATCTGTACACCTGGGGTCCGCGCGGACCCCAGAACACTTTTTGCTAATTTTTTTAGAAATTATCAACATGCTACCAGCTCAATTGTTTTGCAAACTGATGTGGGAACCTCTGTGTCCACATTACATACAAAAATCATGCATTTTGAACTTTTTCTATTTTTTGGTGAAGAAAACAAGACAAGAAGAAATACCCGATTTTTAAACCCATTTCAGACTGAAGGGGCTTTTGAGGCCCAACTTTGATCTCAGATAGCGGCTAAACGGCTTGCTCTAGAATTATCAAATTTGGAGACCTTTCCTAAAATGTCTCTGGAAAAAAGTTCATATTAGTTTAATACTAGTAAGTTGATGTTTTTTGTGTTGCCATGGCAACGGGTTTCTAGCAGGCAGTTTTTTTTTAAATTAGAAGTAATAAAGTTTTATATTAAATTTCACTTCTTTTCCAACATTAATAACATCTTACATAATTAAATATAAGTTAAATCATTTAATATGCATAGAATATGCTAATTTGATGACGTCATTGGTCAAAATCCAATATGGCGGACTATATTATTAGCTCTGACGTCATATGACGTCATTATTACACCAAAGTTATTAAAATTTAATTCTATTACTACACCATTCTCTGAAAACTTGGTAGACATACGATGAGTGCATAGAAACATATAAAAACGGAAATAAGGTAATGTATAAGAACGCCAGTGTATCCATTATGATCGAAAGCCGGCTGGGGTCCGCGCGGACCCCAAAACAAAATCAGATATAAATTTTTTTTATAAATGGTAGAAACGGAGTTTTCTGCACTGTATTGAGAGACAACTTTGTGGGTGACAATTACCTAAAATTTCAGAAAAAAATCTTTAGAAACAAAAAAGATATTACAGAATATATAGTGCTGGGGTCCGCGCGGACCCCAGGTGTACTGTTTAGGGTTAAGGAGACCACCTGTCCAAGGTGACCACCTTACTTTGGTCCCACTGGTTGGCCGGCTTGGACAGGTTTGACTCTACTTATTCTGCTGTTACATTAAGAAACCCTTTACGTTCAACCGATTTAAGGTCAAAACAAAACCTGGCTGCAACAATAAAGTAGCTGGCCCGCCTGATAACAATAATAATTTATGAGCAATAATTCGGAAACCTCATACCTACATGTACATGAAAACATTTAGAGTGTTTGTAATGTCATTTTGTGTTGGGATTTTTCTTAACAATCACGGAGATGTGACGATTATGTGTAGCATGATTTATTTTATGTTAGGTTTTCTCAGCTCAAATTGCATATACTAGTTCTACTAGTTCTAGTAAAAGTCATATCCGTTGGCAATGTTTTATTCCAACATTTAATATCAATTACGCAAATTACCTTTATATGTTGATGTTACCTTTAACTATTTATTTCGCAAGTATTAAATGCCCATCAATACCTTTAAAAAGTAGCTATTACTTATGCAAAATAGGTGTTCATTTCTATAATGTGTCTCTGTTAATGTTCAATGTGCCATAGATTACATATATAACATGTATCTAAGCCTATAATGTACAATGATTGTTTTAACGGATTTCTTATAAACATTGCAAATTGAGTCCTCATTTGCATATTTTACATTCAATTGTGTATATGTCTGTACATGCTACATGCTATAAATCATGAAAACTCGTCATTTGTTTCTTGATTTATTCACTTTTTTGGAAGGTTCATTACAGTTCCAGAACAAGTTGCTGAGGGACAAAACCCACAACACCTCTTCCTGACAAAAAAAGCTATCCGTCATCAAAAATTCAAAACCGTTGCATACCCAGGACAAAAACATACAAAAACAGAAGTTCTGTTGCAGTACCAAGTTCAGCCACTAGGATGACCCTACTTAACCATGACTTTCGCCTTCCTTAGAACTACCAACATACCAAATATCATTACAATTCATAAATGCGGTCTAAAATTATGCTAACCACAAGTTTGCGATAACACTGACAGACAGACAGGCCGGCCGAAAACCAGCCTACATTTTAAGTAGGAGATAAATCTTTGAAGCCCACACACCCATTTGTTTCACTTGCAAAGTAGCCATGAATCTAGCCATTTTATCGCGCTAAGGGGGAAAAAGGAGTATTTCACACCCGTTGTCTGTAGGTGGGTATTAAAATGGAAAAGCATTTTTAAAAATCCTAGTGCTTCTATAACTTATATTTGCACACAAATCAGGGAGGTAAATGAAAATATCTTTAACCTCCTTGCCCGGTGTGCACCAAAATGGGCTATAAAGACTGCTATAATAATGATTTTTCTTTCAGAATAAGTTGATCAGTTGGAATTATTACATATTTAGTCCACTTGAAATGCATGTGTGTTTTTCATAAAGTGATAAATGAAACATTATGACTACAATAATTTCTTTACAATTTCACGTATCCAGACGTATCCAAATGTGTTACAAATTTAAATCACGAATTGCGGTCATTTTAACATATATTTTGTTAACTTACAGTAAATTATCATCTTGTCGGGTGACATTGACTAATCAGAAGGCTCCATTCCACATTCCTTATGACGCCGTAATGTCACAAATTGAGTCAAAACCGGGTCATTATTAATCCCAACCAATAAATTAAACAACCAATAATCACCCGCATATGACCTCAGGTGATCAAAATGCAACACGATTCTAAATTAAAAATACAAAAAATAACTTAACTTGTATCCCAATGACCTCGGGTGACTCCCATAGGAATACTTGTTCCCTGACTTTGACCGAGATAGAACACACCCTTCCCCAGTGACCTCAGGTGACTCCAGATGGAACTATGTTCTATAGGAATGTGTCACTCTTTACTGGGTAAGTTTTGATAGGCTATATACATTATATGATAATAGCGTTAATGACCCGCCCTTTCTCGGTGAATAATATTTGCGCTCACTCGCTGGCTTCATTCGGTGGTTATAGCAACTGACAAGGATTAATCACACCATATTCACCTCGGGGCAGGTCATTAACTCTTAATTAAATTAGAGCTTAACCCTTTTGTTTAGGACATTTGGGAGTTAAAAGTAAGGACGTACCGTTCGCAGTGACGTTTCGCTTTGGAACTGTCGATTTCCATGGTGTCGGATGAGCGACGGCCGAGTTGTTTGCCTTGAAGGTAAACGTAGATTGATTCATTACATCCCTCAAGTTAACGAACACCTGACACACAATCTTCCCTCCGTAACATCTGGAGCGGCTCGGAGTGACTAGCTACCACGAGTACACCAGGATTTAAGGTGTAAAGATGGTAGCCTCTACCAGCTCTACCAGAATTTTATCAAATTCTTCTTTTTCTAATCGCCTCCCGAAACCTGATAGAGGCTATAAAAATTGACATCTCATCATATATTTCTCCATGAAATTTGGGCTTTCTTTGTCATACTTCATTTAAACATGTCCTCATTAATTATGCAAATGACCCCTACGTTAACATAATATATGTGTAGTGGTGTTAACCTTTAAGTAACTTACACATGTCAAAAGGTATAAAATTACTGTCATTCACCAATAAGGAGTCACAGAGTTTTCACATCAATTAAGCAAATTAGGTCATCATTTGCATAATAGGTATCTGTTGATGTTCCGCCTGGCACACTGTAATTATATAATATCATCCTTTATTATGCAAATCAAGTCGCTATTTGCATAATTTGCACATAATTATGTACAACTCTCTCTCAGCTACCTACATACCAAAAATGATGAAAATACATTGTTTCTATCTGGACTTATTGGCTTTTAAAAAATTCCCAGGTAAGTCATCTGCAGTTCCACATTCCACATTTGTACAATGATTAAAAACTTACTTTTCAATGTTGTTACCGTCACACACGGATGTTGTAATAGTTGGTAGTAAACTTAAAACTTAAAACTTATAATTTCTTGTTTAACAAGGTTTATGATGTCAAAATCGAAAATGTAGGAATCGCCTGCCTTGTTTTGTTTTAACCCTATCGTTTAGATTTGGAGACTGAAGAGGATGTCATCGAAAAAAATCACTTGCGGCCTAATAACTGCCGTTCAGGAAGTTTACGTGCCAAAATATGGTCCCTAAACGAGTGTGTTTTAAAAACAACTGTCAGCCATGTTCATTTACATTCTGGTAGTTTTGGGGTGGGACAACAAACTGAATACGCCTCGTGTGGGCTGCTTTACCGCCAGTTATGAATGTCGAAATGTCAGATAAATACACAAAAAAGCAAGTTAAAATAAATTACAAACGCATGAGTATGTTTTTCTTATCAGTTTTTACTTTTGGTGGAAAATTGTTTTAAAACTTAAAACTTGTCTATGCAGCAATATGCGTCGGTACAGCCATTTAAATTAAATTGTTTGGTATCTCCAAAACATCTTCAAATGGGAAATTATGTCGTAAACTGTCAGACCCAAAATCGTCATACACTTCTAGCGAAACTTAATATTCGAAATACAAGATTATGAAATAATTTGGGATTGTTTGTACTGTATACGTTTTGGTGTTGGTTTTATCACTATAAGAACACTTCTCTACAGCATAATGCCAAAAAATACAAGTACATTTTGTACACCTTTGAAGTAAGAAGCGGGCTTGAAAAATTATTAAAAGCGGTGAAATATGTAAAAAGTGGGCAAAAAAGTACAGAAAGTCGCACCTGTGGACATGTGCAACCCTGACAGCTCGTGTAAAAGACCGCAAGGAAAATGATGGTCGATAACACCAGGTTAGCAACTGTCACGGCAGCAGGTTTGATCCACAGTTTCTGGCGAAATTTACTCCCTGAAAAATGTTCATTATAGAAACATTAAAGCGACATCAGCCCAGCACGTCGGCAGAACGTACTGATTTTGCGTGAAGCCTGTAATGTATTGTGCATAGCGCTTCAACAGAGCGTCTTGTTTAGGACCGTCATACCGAAATTGCGTATCTAAGGATGACATCACGTCAATAGCCTTCTAACATTGTTTTCGAAAAGATATAGTCTAAATTGGACAAAATTCTAATGCAATGCTGACTAAACACAAAAACCCTGAAAAGTACAGGTTTCACACAATTGCAACCGCAATACGTTCTGCCGACGTGCTTACGCTTATCAATAAATGTTACTCCAGTGTAGGTTTTGTAATATGATCAATGTTTTCTTTCTAACATTTGAGGTATTTGTTACCTGGCACACAATAGACCGCTTCTGTTCCCTTTTAGATAGTCATTGCAAGAGACCAAAGTCAAACCAGACCGACGTAGGAATATGGGGATCGGTCAAATCAAACCATACTTTGTACATGTGATAAATATGTGGAACTATGAACAGCCATATGATTATTTTTTTCTATTGCGGAGACCCCCCTTCCCCCCTCGCAGACCCTAAACATGAATCAATCAAATTTTTGAAAATTGCCATGGCCGAATTATAATTTGTATAATTATTATATGTATGATATATATGATATGTCAGTCAGTCTTTTCGTTAGACTATGACTTGCGCAAAACCACAAACACATGGTTATATATATATATATATATATATATATATATATATATATATATATATATATATATATATATATATATATATATATATATATATATATATATATATATATATATATATATATATATATATATATATATATATATATATATATATATATATATATATATATATATATTCATATACAATGTAGCACTGGTTCCTTTGTTTTACAGAAGAAAAGTTGAAGATAAAATGTTGAAGTTGGAAGGTAGTGTGTTGTTTGGACCATTAAAAGTCGACTCTCTTTAAATTTTTGTCATTTTTAAGTGGCATTATGTCCCCTGGTCCTGGGCAGTGGCTTTGGTAAATGGTTTAAGTGTTGCTGGGGAAAGGAACATTATGTGATTTATAACAAGCGTCGTAAATAAGGGGTCCCTAGATCTCCTGAATAAAAAGAATACAGTGTTTTAATAATATCTATATATGTCACACGGGAGATTGGAATCCAGGGGGATCCGGAATCCTCCTATGGGAGATTGGAATCCCTATCTCCCCTAGGGGAGACTGGAATCCTCCTAGGGGAATCTGGAATATCCTAGGAAAGATTGGAATCCTGATATCCAGATCCCAATTCATTAGTAGAAATACTAGAACTCATAGATTGAATCATTTCACACCTAAACCAATCTGTAGAAATCTGCTTTCTGCTGCTGTACATCCTCCGCCATCACTTGATCAGTATGCTGTCACTTTGACTGGCTTGATAGGGGGAAACAATCTCTTATACCAAGTACCAAATATACCAAGTCACTAATAAACTGGAAAAACTGGTTTTTGAGTCAGTATCTCACAATGGCCTAATGTAAATATCTGAGTCTGATTTTCATATTCACTTACCTATGCTGAAATTTATTGAAAGATATGGTGTGAAATAACTCTATTGTCCCAATCATTTTAATGCAATCAGAATTTCTCCTTTTAAAGTTGGAGATTGTCCGGTAAGAATTCCCACTTGTTCTAGGACAAATTGGAATTCCTATCTCCCCTAGGGGAATCTGGAATCCTCCTAGAATAGATTAAAATTCAGCTACTCAGATCCCAGTTTTGTAGAAGAAAAACTTGTATTCCAGTCTCCCTAGAGGATATTGGAATCCCTATCTCCATTAGGAGGATTCCAGATAGGGATTCCAATCTCCCCTAGGAGGATTCCGGATCCCCCTGGATTCCAACCTCCCGATATATGTCTGTTCGTATTTTCACGTACATATCATATTTGCAAAGTATGAATTGATTTGGCCGATACCCATATCCAAAATTCTAGTTTGCCTAGTTTTCTCGTACAAGGACTCTTAAGCCCCTTTGTCCGAAATCAGCACGGGGAATTTCTCGCGTAAACATGTTTGCTTCAGTAAAAATATGGCAGCACAATATGCAAGTTGTGGTCGAGGTTGAAGACGTTTCGGCGCGGCCTTTCCCGCGCTGATTTTGACGGAGGCGTTCAAGAGAGAACAAGGGGCGGGGCTTACGGTTTTCAATCATAACACAGCAGATTATTGACATCTGTATGTATGAGGTGTTTATGATGCGATAGATTTTCTGCTGCCGTACATTTGGATTGTAGAGAAAAATAGCATAGTAGTCAACGCTGTAGTTTTGTTTACCAAGAACTGAAATCCTACTAACATTATTTTTGAAAGGTACCTCGGGCACATTCATATAAATTCATATAAAATAGTCTTTCGATATTCTTAAAAGTATTTTTCGTCTCTAATTTTCTGATCCTGTTTGATTAGCCAAGAATGAATGACTTTGATTACATAAAAGCAAAATGACCTGAATTTTGGGAGTGACATGCACATATGTGCATTTTTTCTCTATTTGTTAAAGACATAGACTGGGTACCATCCTCCATCAAACATGGCTTCTTGCACTCGCGTTGTTCCGATTTAAAAAATTCGACTTTTCTTTCGGGCCAGGGAATGTGTTGAATCACGCTACAAATACCACGACACTTGGACAATAGGGAACTGGCCTTCCATTCGATTTTTTTACATTTTTTATTATTTTTCTATTTCCACTACATTTATTATGTTTCCTTGAATCATCGTGTTCTTGACTACGAATATAATAACGTTGTGATTTATTTTTCTATGCATTTTTTACATATTTCACTGGTTGCTTAGACTCGATTATGTTGACTTTTTGTGAACAGTGTATACCACAAATTTAAGAAAAATATATATTTTTAAAAATTCAAATATCTTTTGACCTTCAAACACAAATTCAAATTTAAAACCAAAATACCATAAAAAGATCATATAATTTTCTAGTCAAATGAAGACAAAAGATTTTCTTACCACAAGTTGTATTTTGCTGTCCAACGTTGTTGCCGTTCTCATGAGATGTCACTACCATCGTCCCCTTGAATGCCGCCACAGTTATAAGCCTGAAGCTCCTCTGGTGAGCCGGGTTCAATATTGTCATCACCCACGGTAACTTCGACTGTCTGTCCGCTCTCAGCTGCAGCTGCGTTATTGTCACTACCATCGTCCTCTTGAATGCCGCCACAGTTATAAGCCTGAAGTTCATCTGGTGAGTCGGGTTCAATATTGTTATCACCCACGGTAACTGTCTGCCTGCTCTCAGCTGCACGTGCGTTATTGTTACTACAGCTGTCTCCCTGACTGCGGAGAACACCATCACAACTATCAGCCTGAAGTTCAGCTGCAGAGGAAACACCTGGTTCGTACATCGGATTCAGGAACTGTGGATTCAGTGCTTTATACGCGCGTGGGTGGAGGTTTGACTGCGAGTTCATCGGATACAGTTTATTTTTGCCAGTTGAATTTGGATGTGTCTTTGGGGAAAGCGGTGTGTCCTGTATGTTATGGTCATCCCCGGCACATGCTGAGGTGTCGGCATCGTCACTGGGTGATTCCTTCTGTTTCGCTGCATCAGTTGTGCCGCAGGAAGGCATTTCCACTTTTTGACAGTTTTCCTTCCATTCCGACGTCTCCGATGGTGTTTTGCGGTGTGCCATATCTTCCTTGCTTGTAAACACAACTGAAGAAGGTTCACTTACACAACTCCCAGATGCTCGACCCGATCCAGTATCTAAATTTTAACTTACTTAGATCATGCAGCCTCTCGCTAAGCTGGTGCGATGTAGGAGTTGTTGTCTTCAGCCTTGCCTGCAAATGCTACAGACGATACGACAGCTACTCCAGTTGAATATACAGAGGTACAGATTGGTCTGTGCAGGTTCTGTCAGGCTGCAACTCCCTTGTCTGTGTTTGTTCTTTGAATTGGCTCTTTCATATGGCAGCGTTTACAGAACCATAGGCTGATACTGGATTATTGCTTTTCATGATTTCTTTTTTATCTACACATAAATGGAACTTCAATAACGCTGCATAGAACATAGGAAATGTCAACATTACATTTTTTTTTCTTTGAACTGAAGAAAACCTGCTGATGTAAAGGGCTGATTGTCTGTTTGGGCTAAGGACATTGAGTCTCTTCTTGGTAGTCCTTCGTTGTCGAACAGGACTGCCAGTGTGCTCATTCACGGGGAATGTGCCCTCATAGTCTCTAAAGAGCACGATATACAAGTGTTTGTTTTAAAAAAAGCCGTTAATTTTGGGGTTAAAACAACAGTATTCATGTAGACTTGAGCTCTGCCAGAACTGCACATTATACGTAACGGAAAGCAAATGTCAGACTCTACCAGGCATACAAGCCTGACTTAGTGTTGTCAGTACATTCTAGATTATGTGAGATCATCTTCTTACAACCGTACTTCATTTCTGTTGTCTATTGATGTTAAGTGTCCTGAGGAGTAATTTGTCTTGGTTCCTGTCTCAGTCAGACCTTTGCCCATCTTATCTCCATAGCAGTCAGATGTATACTGAGGTCTGAATCTACCTTTGTCTTAGTATAATATCTTTATTTTATCATGATAACCGGTTCTCAAACAAGGTACGCTGCATGTCATTGAGCTGTTGACCTCTGTCTTCACGAATTGTGGGTAAAACTTTGAAACGTTTCCGAAGTTAGGCAACAATTCCTCAGTTAGAAGTTAAATTTAAAAATACACATTGATAATAAAAGCTTTGATTGCAACATGAACAGCCTTCTCTTGATGTTGGATTAGTTTTTTGTATTTGCAAATGTAAATATTTTCAGTCCAAACAATACTGCAATACTCAAACGTAATTTTCCACAGATCATTTTTATCTTCTGTTCTTGAACAAAACGCACGCATTGTATTTTTTTCTGGTGACATGTCCGCATGTTATATGTATGTTCCAAATTTTTATTGTGTTAAAAAATTCAATTACTGACACTTCTATTTTTTCCTCAATAGAATCTGTTACATTGCAAAATATTAGAGAAAGAGTGTATGGAAAGGCTATTAAATGTATTAAAGCCAGCATGACCAGTGTTCCAGCAATGACAAATACACCGGTCATTCGAATTCCTCCTCCTCTCGGCCCCTAAAAACATGTATCGTGCTCTTTAGAGACTCAATGTCCTAAGCTCAAACAGACAATCAGTACTTTAGATATGCAGTTTGTTTTTACCGAAAAACGAAAAATATAATGTTAACATTTTATATGTTCACGTGTAGAGTTGAGAACAAGTTCTATTCATGTAAAAAGTCTAAACGTAACATAAAAAAACTCATCTAGAAACTTACTAATCCTGCATTGGCCCCTTGAACTGTAAAGAAGCAAATTCAAAGAACACAAACAAAGGAAGAAAACGAAAAAGCGTAACTTCTGTAACGGACGTAGACCAATTAGTACCTCGGTATACTCTCTACTCTCTAGGAGTCACGCCAAAAAAACAGCTACTAAAACAACTGCATTTGATTTTGGAAATGGTCAAACGTTTCAATAGTTCGTACTTATAAACCTGCATTTATCCTCTGGTCTCTTGTCACTGACGAAAGGTAGTGGATGGTACCTGAAACATCTGACCGAAACCATATTCAGTTGCTCGAGTAACTGTTCTTTTTTTGGCGTATCTTATTACCTCGATGTCTAAGCGTCATCGACGTATCTATATAGGGTCAATTCACTTCGATTCAGATATATGTGTAGCTGGGGTGTCAAGGCGAACATGGTGTGAAGGATTGTAGGCATTTCGGATGGTGACATAAACCTGGCGGCCCAGTGTATAAGAGAGCTTTAGGCAAAGACTCAAGAGCCAAACCTCCACACGTAAAACAACAAGACACCTACCCGCGGCCAATGATGTCATCAAATTAGCATAAATTATGAATATTCAATTCTGAAAATTACATATTATTACATAAAATAATATTGGTGTTAGAAAGGACGTTCAGGCGCTATCCGAGGTGAAAGTTGCCGAGGGCCACACCCCCTCCCTAAATAAATTTAAACCACTTTTTTTTCTATTTCTAAAGCATTATCGACACTTTTATAAGAGTTCATTTGTAGTGCATATAATACCTGATCATACGCTACATGAAGAAAGCCTTTGAACCATCACTTTTTCGCTACTATGTCTTAAAGCTGCATTTTTAATGTAGTGTTATTTCATTCCAATAATAGTATCGTGGTACACATTATTCTACAATTGATAAATGAAATATTGAAATATTATCGATCAGATTTAAGTTTCTGCATGAAAGCGAGAACAGTCATCTATGGTTAATTGTTATGTGAAACAAACTTAGCATGAAAAATAACAAAACATATTTTAAACAAAAGCAGAGCATTTAATCAGAAAAAATCCATTCAAGTAACAAAATGTATAACCAGAAGCTTACTTATCAGTTATTCAATAACAATATTCAATAACAATAATAATAATAATGATAACAATGACATTAGCTATAGTATTGTCGCCTAAAAACAATTACTTAAGCTGCTTCCAAAATCACATCTAGATGCTTTAGTATGCATATTTATGCGTATTGTATTACCTGGATGCCTGACCTTCACCCACAGAACTATTGTAGCTTAAATGGTTACCAAATATATCTAATTACAATAGGAGTTGTTTTAATATTTAAAGTTATGGCAGTGTCAATGAAATGACAGTTCTAAAGCCCAAGTTTCTGACATGTTTGCTTCTGTAGGTTCTTGCACTGAATGAAACGTGGGATTTATCAATGATGATATGTGTCAGATAAGTCTGATACCTGTTGCTTTAAACGATACGTTGGCCACTGAATATTTGCTGTGAAATAATCATTTTTGTGAAGTGAGCCCTGCAGATGTTTTTTGAGCTATTACGCTATGTTCTAGATAAATCTAACAGTTATGTCTGTGAATGGTTGCCTATATTAAGTAGAACCTTGACATGGATTACGGGGAGATGTTTCTTTGTTTATTTGCAAAACCAGAATTTACGTGGCAGCACCTTAAAGGAATGGTCGAGTAATGTGTCCGTTCTAGGACGAGCTTCACCGCCTCTGGCGGGACCACGTCGGCATTCGGCGGAGGTACGTTGGGAGGGGGCACCAGCAAGCAGGTCGTTGACCTCTGACATTAATTACACGCTACCATGGGTACCGGTGTTTTCATTAAACAATTAATGTAGATTAGGAGAACCATTATCGGACACGGTTTGAAAGGAATCTATGGACCAGATGTCAGGAATGTGAGTTACCCGCTGTTTGGCCTTTTCATGTGAACAAGGCCTTAAATACGGCTTGGGTAGGATCTGGATCGAAATCGGTTACAGCCTCTCCGTGTGAACGGGGCCTAATTATGCCGTACTGACTCCAGGTGGTACGATGACATCAGGGCAACCATTGAAGTGACAGAACACAATTTTCGCCTCTGATTTGGAGATTTCTATTATAGTTAAGGCCTCTAAGGTCTGTTCAACGTAGTCAAATTTATAGTAACTTGTACTATTAGAGAAACACGAGCAGATCATATGTTGAACTTCACGGCATTATCTACAATGTAGATAATAAAAATTTGATGTTTTTTATGTGTGTGTTTTTTTTTTACATTTTGACGGCCTCTTTTATATGGACTCCCACGGAGGTCAACGAGCTACAGCAGACTCACCCTGGTAGGCAGCTGTGACAGTCACGTGGCGGCAGTGACAGATGTGACAGTTACGTGGCGGACGGGCAAACGTCACAATCCTAGCTATACTATCTAAAAGCCGACTTATTATACAACAATACAGTAAGGGCATTGTACTTCACTGGTTTCCGGTTAAAGTGTTTTACAAACGCTTCAAGATCTTATCCTCGCCATTTTTAGTATTTCACGGGTCGTGGGTAATCACTGTGTTCTGTGACCTCCGTCTCAGAGCTGTCAAAGTTAACCCTTTACGGCTCGTCGGTCTTTAGAGTGTCGCGTCAAATACGTGTGAATGACGCATTAGATAACGCCTGACTGAATTTGAATCAACATATTTTAACCGCCGTATTTAACATGCTTGATATGAAGAATACAAAAAAAATGGCTAGTCACGGCTTCCCAACAACAAATACGACATTATAGCGTTTTTGCCTCGTCTCTCACAAATCGTGGCTCTAATAGTGCATTTCTGAATATGGCTGATAACCGTTCATCTTGCATGTACAGTACTGTACACCCTGTACAACAAAACGGGTGGTATGGGCCGTTATTATGAATAATGGATCACACCACGACATTTGGCCAATCACAATCGTAGACTGCACTGACGTCAACACTAATCTGATAATATTATGGTATATTATTAGATTAGCGAAGTTTTTCTATAAAGTTGGAGCTGACGTAGGTCGGCTTCACTTCACCTACCACACTGAACATACCTGTGAGTACCTGTCTTTTTTTTACATTTTTTCACCGGCAATATTTCTAAACAGGAAACTCGTACACCCTGTACAACACAAAAACGGGTGGTATTGTCCGTTATTATTATAAGCTAATTTATGCGCTACCATGTGCAGAAATGTGAAAATTATGTGAATTTTATGTAGAATTCTTAGAAAATGTGACATAACGTGAAAAGTTGTTAGGTTCTACAGCATCGCATTTTATCACATACGTTGGCAGATGATCACATAAAATAACGTTTCCGAAGCGTGACACGTGAAAAATGTTACTATTTTGCGTCAGATTTTTTTCACATGTTCCACGGACGGTCAGGAAAAAACACATTTTCAAAATTTGAAAACATGTTATCTAAATGTGACGTTGGCTCTCTACCCATATTGTGAACTTATGTGACTGTCTATGTTCTTTTACCTTCGATGTCTTGTGATTTTTATGAAACGTGCTCTCAGTAAATATGTAAAATAATGTTAACCTGAATCAAATTTTATAAAATGTGGTTTAATGTAAAAGTTATGTGAAATGCGGCCGACTACAAAATGTAAGAAGTTGTAAAAACATCTGGCATTCCGTGAAATTTATGTGATGTTCACGAAAACGCAAACAAAAATGTGATATCGTATGATAATTTTTGACATGTAAAATAAATGTAAAATTAATGTGATTCATACTAACATAAGGCCTGAAATCATGTCAGTATACATAATATGAAAAAGGTAAGTTCTGACTTTCTTTTCCCTATAATTAATGTATCAATTATTTATTTACTTACACACCCCATAGGACACAAGGCGCCCCACAGTTTCACATGTACATTTATTTTTGGAGATATGCTAATTCAGCCTCATTAAACGGCGACCTTTGTTAGTGAACTAGAGGGTACTTCTAGTTTTTCTCCATTGAAGCTTTTCTCTATTTGTGATATAAGGTAGCAAATGTGTATTGTAAACGTTTAGGCCATTGTACAACGTAATTCCGTGACGTGATTATTATCTATCATTCAGTCAACAAATAAAAAAAAGTGTGAAAACCCTCTCAACCCCCCCCCCCCATCCGCGTCCCTACGTTGATAATTTTTCATTCTACAAGTGAAAGCGTCGGATTTCGCGACAAATCCATAGTTTGCAAACAGAAGGCGACTGCGCCCAGTCAAGGAGTTTGAAAGATTGAAGAATTAGCTGTTTTATCTAATAACCATTTGGCCCAGTTTGTAAAACAGTCTGTACAAAACATTGTGTAAAATTATGACCCACATCAAGCTTGCAAGTTAATGCTTTAACCTGAGAAAACATTTTGAAGTGTTTCATAGAAAGCCGACCGACACGCCGTACGCTTGCCTCTGCCACGTAGAGCCCCTCCCCACCGTTCACCGCCGCTCAACGCCCTTCACCGCCGTTCACATCTGCACGGACGTTTTAATCCTTGTTCATGTGAAGTCACTCAAACCGCGATTCGGGTAACTCGCATTCCGCACATCTGGTCCACGTGCCATACATTTCCTGCAAACCGTGCCCGATCACGATTGTCTGAAACTGCATTCATTGTTGTTTGATGAAAACACGCAAGGTAGCGTGTTATCAATGTCAGGGGTCAACGACCTGCTTGCTGATGCCCCCCTCCCAGCGTATCTCGGCCGAATGCCGACGTGGTCCCGCCAGAGGCGGTGAAGCTCGCCCTAGAACGGACACATTATTTGACCATTACTGCTCTTGAAGTTGCTGCCACGTTAAATTTGGTATTGCATATAAATAAAGAAATATCACACCGTAATATGACCAAGTGAAGTCATATTGAAATCACATTGCAAATCAGACGCAAATCACGATGCTACAAAACCGATTCGAAACCACCTCTAGAAGTGGTTTGGGATCGAGGCGCTTTCAATGTGAATTGGTAGCGTTCAGATGGAGCCACTTGAAATCGGCTTCGGGGTAATGCACATGTAAAGCGCTTTCACTGACTTCACATGAACAGGGCCTTAGAAGCCGACCGACACGCCGTACGGTGGCCTCTGCCACGTCTACACTAATCTAGTAATATTATGGTATTTTTGTTCCAGCCCGAAGATTTTCTCTTATAAAGTTGGAGCTGACGTAAGTCGGCTTCACCTACCACACTGACTATACCTGTGAGTACCTGTCTTTTTCTCCTTTATTTTATATTTTTCACCGGCAATATTGCAATTAAATTCTTACTTAGTCTATAGAATATTACAGCTTTCGCTATCTTATCTATCGCTGAAGGTGCCGGAAACAACAACCGTAATTCCCCATGATTTGATTTGGAATAAAACGAGGTGGAATGCACATACATTCCAAACTGTGGTCTTTTCCAAAACATCATTTGGAACAAGAATTTGTAGATTTCATACGTCCATGAAATTTATGTAAATGACATGTCCTCATTAATTATGCAAATGACCTCTACATTAACATAATATATGCATAGCGGTGTTAACCTTTAAGTAACTTACACATGTCACAAGGTATAAAATTCCCATCATTCACCAATAAGGAGTCACAATTTTCACGTTAATTATGCAAATAATGTCATCGTTTGCATGATTGGTATGTGTTAATGTTCCGCCTGCCACAAATTAAATAGATTACATGTATAGCAGTACTATTATATAAAACACTGTACAGAATTTCCTCACAAATTATGCAAATTAAGTCCTCATTTGCATAATTTGCATTTAATCATGTACGACTCTCTCTCAGCTTCCTACATACCAAAAATAATGAAAATATGTTGTTCCCATCTGGACTTATTGGCTTAAAAAGTTTTACCGGAAACTAACCTGCAGTTCCAGAACAAGCTGTTAGGGGGACCAAACTTACACTGCTTATTCCTGACAGGATAAGCTATCTGTCACCAAAAAATCAAGACCATAGCATGTTCAGGACAAAATATACAAAAACCGGAAGTTCTGCTGCAGTACCAAGGTCATCCACCAGGAGGCCCATATTTGACCGTTACCTTTGTTTTCCTACGACTTACCAACATACCAAATATCATCACAATCCATAAAGGCGTTATGAAGTTATAAGTGCGGAAACACACACACACTCACATACACAGCACACACACACAAACACACACACACACACACACACACACACACACACACACACACACACAACACATACAGAGAGAGAGAGAGAGAGAAAGAGAGAGGCCAAAAACGATACCTCCATTAATTTTTCATGGAGGTAATAACACGAAGTGGAATGCATGTTGCAACGTGATCCATTCGTAGTCACGTGTGTGAGTTCGAAGCCTCGTACTTCTGAGGACATGGCTACATCATGCGTGTCTGGACATGTTTTGTAGCGCTTAGCGTTTCATTATGGCTACAGCCTGAGACGTGTCAATTTTGCTAATGTAATGGGAGGGTCAAAATGGCCCATGTCAAAATGTGTTTTTTAGAAAACCGTGTCAATTATCGAAATATTAACAAATATTTCCCTAAGTTTCAAGTTGGTACCTTTTGGATATTATCATTCTGTCTGCCTGTTCTGTCTGTCTATTTTGACCTTCTTAACCTCCTCAATGTTAGGCACGCCCGTCAATTAAACCCGCACACAGGACCGGCACTGCACGACCGAAGCATGGTAAAGCTCACACTCAACTGTGGCGACCATCTCTGCCACAATCTAAAAGTTCGTTATAAACAAAACAGCAGCACCTCCGCACTACGAAGGCCCACAACGACACTACACCTCTTCCACAGCCCTTCCACAGAGCGCTGCCAAGAGCTATACCTGCCATACACCTCTTCCACAGCCCTGACACATAGGGGTTTACGTAAAAAAAAAACGTGGGTTACTGCAATCCAGGCTACCTGGCCTGTCCATCAGGCCCGGCTAGCACGCCAGGCTACTCAGATCCCCCCCCCCCATTCATATCCTAACGAAAGATCAGACATCCAAGCAGCTGCGCCCTCTAGTGGAATGCATGGCCACTACACTAGGGATCTGAGTAGCCTGATGTGCTAGCCTGACCTGGTGGCACCTAGGTTTTTCCGTAAGCCCTTTGCGGCGCGGTGTGGCAGGGCCGCGGAAGAGATGTATAGCAGATATTGGAATGATTTGGAATAACATGTTTTAGAATTCTTAGATTCGCAACTTTGCTCTTTAAGGTGACTAAAGAGGGAGTCTTGTTGCGTTTGCTCTATTAAAAGTCCGAGGTTTCTTGCCTGACCTGGGGCTTTTTATAAAGCTGCACTGCACTTATTAAAGTTTTTTTCTGAAAGCTATTGTAGAAATATTACCTGTGTAATACCAGGTCTCCGTTAGCCGAAAAGTATAGATTTTGTCAAAAAATGGAAAAAAAACAAATAAAACAATTTTAAAAGCCTCTATCAATAAAAAAAAAGTATTTGGCCACTTTACCTTTATGTCAAATTTCATGTTATTTGGCCCAAAAGTGAAGAAATTTAATCCATTTAACGAAATGGCAGGAGGAGAAGAAGAAGAAACACCAGAGAACACAATATGTTTCACGCCTTCGGGGTTAACCCAATTCTGCAAAATTCTGGCTCCAGTTCCAGAATTCTGTAGAATTCTGCAGAATTGGGTTAACCCCCAAGGGGTCCTCGATAGCTGCTACGTATTTCTTACATCATTTTTACCTTTAGTTCACGACATTATCCCATCTAGATGTTAGGTTGCTGAGAAATGGGAAAAAGTCCGGAATTAAACTGGAAGTCCGGAATTTATCTGGACACTGTTTATTACAGAAATATGGACATAAATGGCGTATTGACATGTTGTACGTTACTTAAGCGTTTCTGTTTGTTACAATACTCTCTCTCTCTCTTTCTTTTGTTACTTGATTTTTACATGATGACTCAAATTTTCTATCTAATATATAATCGAATAATAGAATTGCGTAAAGATTTGGAATACACTAATGACGATTTTTTTTCTTCAGAACACGAGGCAACGTAACACAACAGGGTGCATTAACGGTGTTGTAACTGCTCAGGAGCAAACACCAGGAATATATCAGCTTCCCGAGATAGGGCATCGTTGAGGTTGTAGCTTCCCGGAAATCAGCGAGGCTGTAGCTTCCCGGAAATCGGCAAGATTGTAGCTTCCCGAGAGATATCATCCGGGAGGTACTCGTTTGTGGCCAAACCGAGATGGGGTATTGTTAAACTTGTTGCTTCCTGAGACAGGGTATCTGTGAGATTTCGTGGTCCACAAAGAGGGCATTAGCATGTCAGAATCTTTTCAACGAGTCAACGATACAAGTTAACTCAGCAAACAGATACCGTGGCTACTGTAAACTGATTAAGAGGAGGAGCGAAACAGAAAGGCAAGAATACGAGTTCCACCTGAGGATGTTACACCAAAGGTATGCTAGTAGTGAAGCTACTTACTCCTAATGACATTGTCAATTCAAGTAACTGAAACAGTATATAGGTAGCACGCCACCGTGATACTGCTTGCCAACACTGTAATAATCAGAAGAAAGTACAGGCGCGAAGACAAGAGAAAATGACATCCTACGGTAGCACTGCTGATGTTGCAAGTACTGAAGTGGAGGTCAAACCTTCATTCCAAGCAGCAAAAGGCGTTTTACTAACCCTCGTGTCAGCCATTGCTATTTCTTTCTCCGGTGAATTCACAGCATTGATAAGCAAGGAAGGCATCCCAAGTTTCCAAATGCTCTTTTTAAAGCGACTGATTGAGCTTCTAACACTTGCCCCAATTTTAGCCTTCTTTCGGCCAAGATTAAAGGGTGAAACTAAACGCCAGAATATCATGTTGTCCGTATTTTCGATCAGTACAAATGTCGCTATGGTTGCTTACTTTCTCTCTTTTGTCTATTCAGTTCCTGGAATCGCGTTTGGCATCATTCAAGGTTTGATGCCTTTTTTCGTAGCCTGTATCGGTTTTGCGTTCTTGAAGGAATCCCTGTTTCTTGTAGACGTTTGTGGGATTCTCATTAGTGTAACAGGGGTTGTTCTAATGGCGGTGGGGAACACACAGGTAGATGGGATGCCCACCAAACTACTCGTCTTGTCAATCGTAATTCCGCTAACCGCGTCGTTTGCCTTAGCACCTGATGTGGTCTTCATGCGGTACCTGACCAATACAATAGGTATGCCGATAATCACAACATTGCTCTATCAAAATCTGGTAGGTACAGTGGCATTACTAGTAATAACATATGCGGCCGAGACTCCAGTTTGGACAATGTCATTGCGTACAGGGTTATACGTGGTAGGACTTGGAGTGAGTAAGAGTCTTGGCACCTTTTTGCTCCTTGCAGCCTTGAAATTTGTGAAGGCGTACATCTCAACTACAGTACGCATGCTTGCCATCCCCATCACTCTGATGCTGGACTTCTTTTTCATACAGAAAGTACCAAATTCCTTCCATGTGGCAGGCGTGGTCTTGGTGATGTTTGGAATAGTGTTCGTTAGCGCACACGCATGGTGGAAAGAACGTCAAAAAGAACTGAGAATTGAACCTTATCCAAACAATCCAATTTGATCCTGACAAGAGAAAAGGGACAAAAACAAAATTGTGTTCCTATATTCCTACGTTATGTTCTCTAAGACCCTTAATAATATCAGAAACAGCGTCAGAAGGAACTGAAAAAGTACACTACACTTTAATTCTGAAAGAAAGATCAGGGTAATATTAGGGAAAAAATCAAAATGATGTCTATTTGTTTCAGAAAGCCTAAAAAATAAGATAACCATTACAGTAGTTACAGAATACATAATAAACGTAATCGCCTTCGACTGAAGGCTGTGCCTTCGAAGAAGGCTATGAAATCGCGTTTGCACTGTTTGGGAGATTAGGCACGATAAATCTTGAAGGGAAGGTCCGAGGTGCACAATTTTTGGCAGGCAGGTTGATTTGGGGGTGGCCATTTTCAAGGCTAAAAATGGGCTTCGTGGGGGGTTCCTAAGTAACTGTAGTTGACCTTGGTTTTTGGTGTTTTTTCCTTGTCATCAAGATATCTCGAGTATCCTTAAATGGATGTTCATGTTTTTTAGTTGGCAAGTTACCATTGACAATACCAAGGTCAAGTTCGGATATGGAGTTCGTTGGGGGTCCCCACGCCATTGAATTAGAAAGTACTGCAGCGATACTTCTGGTTTTTACATCTCGTGATTTGGATGTGCTACGGTCATGATTTTTAGATGGTAGGTAGCTCTCGTGCTCACAAAAAAGTTTGGGCCCCGTAGCAGGTTGTTTGGGAAATGCAGAGGCATTTGTTTGAAAATGTTTGAAGTAGGATAGCTCAAGAACCGGTTGACGGATTGTTGTTATTTTTGGTTATTTTGCAAATCACGATTTTATTTACATAATTAATGACAGAAGTCTATATATTTGCTGGGTTCTGTGATAAAACAATTAAAATGGTGGCATATGTAATCAAGAGGAAGAGATTCTCATTATGTAAATTGTGACTTAATGTGATTAATCTGTAGTAGGCTGTGTGTTGATATAATAGAACAATTTGTATTCCCTTTATAAGTATAGGCAAAGGTTTTGTCCTTGAATATAGGACAGTGTAGTCAGGGTTAAGTAGGTTATGGTAACAAAATGACAGCAAGGGTTTAGAGTTGTTTGTTGAAATAATAGTAATCCTGAAGTGTTCTTTTAAGAAGCGAAGCTACCCTGGGAAAAGCAAGGTAGTAATGTATATTACAAATAGGTATAATGTGAAGTGTTTGAAAGAACATAACAAGTGCCTGTTAAACTTTTTGTAATTAGTGGACCATGAGACAGCATTCGAAGTGCACGGTTTTTACTATATGGTAAGATAATTGACATATAGCTGTGCCGCAATGTTAATTGAGTCATGGTATAACAAAAAGTAATTAAAAGTAACGCCTAAAACCAACTCAAATAGCATCCATATACACACGCATGGTAAGATCATGTTTGGGGTATGCCCAGTGAGGCTTCTCACGTGGCTCCTCTGAAGTGTGACGTAAACACTGGGTCAAAGGTATCTGGTGGACGATGTCGGCCCCCGTCGCGGTTAAGTAAAGAGTGATAGGCCTCGACAAGTCTCACTGGGTCAGTCTACCGAGGAAGACCAGTGTGATTGGTCGACAGCTCTACGTGGGACAACTATATTGTGTTCATCAAAAGGTTTTACTTTGAACAATACATAATATCGTACAATAGCTATTTCCTCTTATTGATATTAATTGCGTGTTAGTGCAATACGGTAACTAGACAAAGCGTCAGCACTATCATTGCCTAGCTTGTAAGCATAAACACCCCCACCCCCAACCAGCTTCTAGGCATGTCGTCATCTCGGCCTATGCTCAGCATGGAATACTCTAAGGCCACACAGACTTAATTTTATGGATGACATCCGCGCGCTCATTGATTTTCGCCTGTTTAAAAAAAAAAATTAAAAGATCACGTCCACCGAGGCTCTGACCTGGCTCTAGGTTTGGGTAGTCCATGGTAGTCAGCGACAATACGGAGCCGGGCACCCAGGCTACCGAAGCTACGTACAGTGCCGATTTATAAATTCTGCAAAAAGCCAGCATGTGCCTACTTGTTGTATACATATATTTGGCGTATTGTCGCAAATTCACAATACCAGCTTTGTAATCCTGTGGTTTAGTAGCATTTTTATTTTTGGCCGGGATTTTTTTATTCGCCCGCGCGCACTAGTTTGAGGGTCTTCAGAGGGTGTCATCCATAAAATTAAGACGGTGTGGCCTTAGGTGCGAAAACAAAGGTAAGAGGAATGATAATAACGAGACCAACAATGTACGTCACAAAGCAGATCCTGTCTACAACATGAGCCAGATTGTAGTAATCCGCCTCTGGCTCTTTTTTATCGGAGTCTTCTTCTTCCTTCTCACGTAGCGACTTCACACTCGCCTGCAGTTCAGTCAGAAGCTGCTTGATGGCGTGAAGAAGTTGTAGCTTCTCTCTCTCTGCTGGTTTGTCGTGGAAATAGTAGACAACTTCCTTTAACATTTTGTTGTGCTGTTTGGATTTGTCTGCGGAGTCAACGGAAACACTTTCTGGCTCCACGGCATCCCTCATGTTTTTGCTCAGGTCACCCAGGAGCAGTAACCTGGCCAAGTGCCGCAGGAACAAGGCTCTCGCCCAGCGTGGCAAGGTGCCTGTCTGTAACGGGGAAAATGGATGAATATACAACATAAATACAGCATCAAACACTCGGGATAGACACTGTTCACATGGTAAAGACACTTTAAACATACCATGAACCAGAAGACCAGGACTACGGAAAGCGACATTACTTTGTAACACAATCTTCTTCAAATCTTAGAGTCAACAGCAGTCATAACGTTATTTTGAAACCGTGGTATTATGTTTATTTTTATGCGTATTTTTTATATTTTTATTGGAAGTCCACTGCTTTTTTTTGGCATGTAGCCTTCTCAGCATTTGACACGTTCTTTCTCTCTCTCTCTCTCTTGATAGATAGATAGATATATAGATAGATAGATAGATAGATAGATAGATAGATAGATAGATAGATAGATAGATAGATAGATAGATAGATAGATAGATAGATAGATACGTACCTTTTGACTCAACCTGGCGGTGAAGACGGCTAAGAGCATCCACGCCGCCATCATGCAGATGTAGATTAGAACAACAACCGCTACGTACGAGAACAGAGGTTACACCAAGGACACAGTAACAAGTACAGGGGATGGTCAAGAACACGGGTAAAACAATAATGAATGAATGAAATCAATGAATGAATGAATGAATGAATGAATGAATGAATGAATGAATGAATGAATGAATGAATGAATGAATGAATGAATGAATGAATGAATGAATGAATGAATGATGAATGAATGAATGAATGAATGAAGGAATGAATGATGAATGAATGGATGGATGAACCTTTATTGTACGTCTATGCACTTACAAGCTAAACACAGGGAAAAAGAATTCAACACCCGGCACACGATACATAAAACACAGGAAGACAGTTTTTGGGGCTCAGTGGATTTTATCCATAATTTATGGTCTTATTAATAGAATGTATTACACTGTGTCCCAAAAACGGGACACATTCAATAACCAATGAATCATCAGATGTAAGTATAACCGCCAAAGTTCTACTGATAATAATCACATGTATCACGCCTGATGGATTAGTTTTTGTTCTTGATTTTTTTTTATTCCGAAACATGCAATCACAAGACGTGGTGACAGCACACTCAAGTTTTTTCAACTTATATTAATGTCGCCACCAACACAGGGACAGTGCAATACTCATTTACACCTGAGCGAAGTGAGGAAAGTCGTGTAAAGTGCCTTTTAAAAGGGCACAAGATCGGTAGCATGTCGGGACTCGAACCCGGGGTCTCTGGAGTCGAGAACGCTGCCGCCGCTACGCCACACGACCCCACACAAATTCATGATTTGTCCTTACCTATAACGGGCAGAGACTCTTCTGCAGGTACAATTTCCGTGATGAAGACCAGAGTCACTATCATGGACAGGAAGATGGTCATAGCGTAGCCGACGCGCTCTCCCTTTAAAAAGAAATGGCAGGGTAGTTAAATAATGAATTTAGTTATAATCGATGTTACGTATCCCTTCAGTTCAATTTGGGGTCACACATAATTTTTTTAATTTTCTTAATTTTTTACACTTTTACCTTCGCCAAGAAGGTTATGTTTTCAGTAGCGTTTGTCCGTCTGTCTGTTTGTCTGTGAACAGCATAACTCAAGAAGCTTAGTATGCATTGTCATGAAACTCGGTAGGTGGGTAGGTCTTGATAAGACCTAGAAATGATTAGATTTTGGGCCCCCTGGCGGCTTTTGTTGGTACTGCAGCAGAACTTCCGGTTTTGATATCTCGCAATCTGGACATGTCAGGGTCACGAATTTTAGTTGGTAGATAGCTCTTGGGGTAGGGAAGAGGTGACATAAGTTTGGCCCCCCCCTAGCGCCTTGTTCTGGAACTGCAGGAGCATTTGTTGAAAAATTTTCGAAGGATGATAACTCAAAAACCGGTGGACGGATTGTCATGATTTTTGGTATGTAGGTAGCTGAAGTGATACTTGACACAATCAAATGACAGTTATGCAAATCAGGAGCTAATTTGCATAATTAATGAGGAAATTCTATAAATCTGCTTCGTTCGATAATAGGACTATGAAACACGTGTGACATGTAATAGAGAACGAAAAAAAACATCTGAGGATATAGATTATGTAAATGAAGACCTAATTTGCATAATTAATGTTAAGTTAAGTGAAGGCGAACATCAATAAACATAATTTATTCAAATCATGACCTCATTTGCATAATTTATGAGAAAGTGCTATAATAGCCTTTTTGTGAAGATAAGGTTGTCATTGGGTGGAAAATATGATCAACTGATATAATCCATGCTAATGAGGCTCTTACTTTCAAAATAAATGATTAAAATTGTATGATTCTTCAACCGCAAGGGTTAACATCATTTGGCGAAGGTATGAGATCGTGGAACTGTTGTTTTTAATTTTTTTTAATTTTTTAAATTTTTTTTTAAATTTTCTTAAGAGTTACCATTCCTCTCCAAAGAATTAGTTTTCCCTTTAAAAACAACTGTCATCTTAGAACTGATATAATCACAGGACCTACGTTGTCCAGAGGGGCTTAGTAACAGCCAACAGCAGGCCACATGTCACCATTAACGCTCACTTGATTGAGATGACCCGCCGTATTCTACTAGTAGTCAAGTTTAGGTCATGGAGCACGTCTGCAGAACGTACTGCACCTATGCCAAACGCGTAATGTATTGTACATAGCACTTCAGCAGAACGTCTTATATAAGGTCGTATTCGCGCATATAAGGAAAATATCTCGTCTGTAGCTTCCAAATGTTGTGTCGGAAAAGATACCCTCTGCAACAGGCAAAATTTTGATGCGACGTTGACCAACCAAAAATCCACCGAAAACCGTGAAACACAGGGTTCTGCGCAGGCCCAGTACGTTCTGCCGACGTGCTAGGTCATGGCTAAAGGGCAGATACCAAATTTGCGTTGCGCAGTAGAGGCCTCAAAATGGGAACACGATTGTTGTGCCTAGTTAATACCTTTGAAAATTCTTTTTTATCTTGAAAATTCTGGTCCATTTTGGAGATTTTGGGGCTGGAAGGCACAGGTAGGGTCTACACTTCGGCAGAAGCACGTCGGCAGAAGCACGAAGCACGTCGGCAGAACGTACTGCGCCTGCGCAGAACCCCGTATTTTCGCGTTTTTCGTTGGGTTTTTGGTCAACGTTGCATCAGAATTTTGCCTGTTGCAGAGGATATTCTTTCGTACATAACATTTGGAAACTACTGTCGAAATGCTAACCTTATATGAGCAAATACGATCTTATATCTACCGAAATGCTATGTACAATACATTACGGGTTTCGTGCAGGTGCAGTACGTTCTGCCGACGTGCTTGTCTGCCCGAAAAGAAATTTGAATCACGTGACCTACCGTGTCCAGGGGCAGCAGGAAGGTCACGCCCATCAGCAGGACGAGAAACGTGCTCGGGGCGATGGCCGTACACATGTGGTAGGTCGGGTCACGGCGCATGTGCAGATTGATGCAAGCCAATGTGTAGTTTCCTTCTTCTTCCTCCTCAACCTGAAATATGTGTATTCACCAATTCCACACTCCCCATAATGCCTAGTAACGGTCACGGATATCACGTAAGACCACCCCTCCCCCTTCCTCGATGTGATATCTCCAAGAAGTTCTATCGACAAACTGGTCAACTATTGTTTTGAATTATTTCTCTAGTACAAAGCGCATGCCATAATTGCATTTTTGTTGGAATTTAGAGAAAATGACGTACCTTCTATCGTTCTACCTTCTACCGAAGACTCTCCTACTCGCACGGTCGCATTACGTATATTAGAACGATAGAAGGTACGTCATTTTCTCTAATTCCAACAAAAATGCAATTATGGCATGCGCTTTATACTAGAGAAATAATTCAAAACAATAGTTGACCAGTTTGTCGATAGAACTTGTTGGAAATATTACATCGAGAAAGGGGGAGGGGGGATGGTCTTACGTCATATCCGTGACCGTTACTAGGCATTATGGGAAGTGTGGTTTAATCATTAGGAGAAACTTGATGGGTTTTTATTATATATCCATATCATACATCTTAGCAACAAAGATAAGTTCATATTTCTAATGGCTTTAGACCAACCTTCGATTATAAAACACATCTTTGCTTATATCTATATCGTTATTAAGAAGAGAGAAGAATGATTGATGACAGCAAGTTGATGATATTTAGTTTGTTTTAGATCCTTGTCGGCAGCCGATTTTTCCAGCGCCTCACTAAAAATCTTATTGCAAAACGCAAATCGTGCTACGTATGTGGCTATGCCCAAATAACCTTTGGGCAACCAGCGTCCTTACATGGGTCTTATCCAAACAAAATTCCATACAATTTTTGCAGCAGTATTTGAGCTGGGCAGTGAACGAAACGGCCAGTATCTAACCACGTGTACGTTGGGACCAATGACAGGGTCCCTCACAAATGATGACAGGTAAATGATGTGCGACTCTTGCACGACAGTACAAATAATAATCTCAATTTGTTGTCATAAAATTATTGAACAACGAAAGTGACAAAACTTTACCTCCCATTCCGTGTTCCATTCGTCTACCCGTATGGAGGTGTCCACGTCACAGAAAGCCAGGTTGACCCGAGACGAGTGGACGTGACGGTGGTCTCTCTCCAAACACTTCAACACCTCGTTCTTCCGCTGTTCTTCATTAGCGATGCACGCGCTGCACTCCATGTCATCAAAGGGGAAGTTTCTTGCATCTAAGGGTTGAGGAAAGGGAGTGGGAGAGAGAGGGAGAGGAAACATGTGTGTGCGTGTGTGTGTGTGTGTGTGTGTGTGTGTGTGTGTGTGTGTGTGTCTGTGTATGCGCGCGTGTGTCTGTGTGTCTGTGTGTGTGTGTGTGTGTGTGTGTGTGTGTCTGTGTGTGTGCGTGTGTGTGTGTGCGTGTGTGTGTGTCTGTCTGTGTTTCAATGCTGAGGTCACATTTCGGCCAGACTGTTTCGATTAACGAAAAATTTATATCAATAATATACGAAAATAGTTACCATTATCATAATTTTTTCAACTTTGTTGTGCTTTGTTTTCTTTTATATCATATTTATTGTTCCATAAGACTGTCCGGTCGGGCCCCGGTTTGGAAATGTGACCTGAGCATTAGCCTAGCATGCGTATGTTTATAATTGGTTGAATATTGGGTAAAATACGACCTGTGCTTATTGGCACTGCATAGGAAATTTTGAAAGTTTTTATTTAACGGGAAACTTACTGTGTTCACAGGTGGTCTTTAATATCTGAGAGATATCCCACACCACCTCCCCGTTCCGAAACACTCGCGCTCCAGCAGATGACTTGAAACCCTCAAACTCTGGATCAGCGCTGTGGAAATTCAGTTTCCTCTAGTTATCAGAACGTACTTGGTAATTCAATCGTGATTCGTATTTCGAATCATATTTCGGCAACGATTTAGATATCTATAATCCAGGGAATTCTGTTATAATCATTATACTGAAAATGGTGGGGAGGGGATGTTGTGGAGAAACCCTGCTTCATGGCTTATACATGCATCGTGAGAATTCAGTGAGACGAAGTGCACACGGCTTGGCGACCTCTTTTGCTTTCTTCCCCCTTTTCTCTCCCTGCTTGATTTGCACGTGATTTAAGTTCTCAGTTCCACGTGACCAATGCGTGATTTTTGTGTGACCTTACGTTTTACGTTCACGTGACGTATTAGTATTTGATTTTGATTGAATGACGAAATAGATAGCTGTACGGTGTGCAAGTGACGAACAGGTGATTTGAGTATTTGACAGGTGGGGTTCACGTGATTAGAACGTGATCTTACTTATTTGCAAGAGTGAGGGCGGGCCTCCACAGCTTGTCATCGGACACGCGGATCTCATCAACGTCTGAGTATCTCGAGTTCTGCCATTGGAGGCGTCTGTCGTTCCATATCTGCAGGTAAGAACAAAGAAATGACTAAATTAATGAAAATTATTTAAAATCCTATAAATGTAGGCTAAAATGTACAGGAATAATCAAGTGAATATCTTACAGTCCTTTCTTAAATCCAAACTACTTAGACCAAAGCCATCTATATCGCACAACAAAGTAACTGGAAAACAGATATGAAAAAAACTCACTAGTCTGAACACCACGGACGACAAAATCTGCTGATCATGCACTTCCTAAAACGATTGAGAACACGTAATTTTAAGTAGTAGAAAAGCAACATGATACATGACAAGTATTACTTGTATGAGTTTGAATTCTCAACTAAAAATGATCACACAGAAGTTAATCGTTTTACCAGAATCTATGTGATAGATCACAGACTTTCAAGTAGTAGATTGGTTTCCACTGTAATGCGTTTTGAAAGAATGCTGCTTGCTGCCAGGCCATCATTCCATGAGCGATGGTTTGTAAATTTAACAAGACTGGCAATGAAAACATACATTGCCATGGCAACGGTGGTTGCTGTTAGGGTTATTGTTTGGCATTGACATCATTTCATGATTTTATGGAAGACTTGGTACCTATCTAGAGAGATACAGTGCACTCCTTCCCTGAGTGTATAGTGAGCGAGCCCCGGGGTCACAGAAAGTAGGGCCATCCGGGGCAGACAGATCTTCTCAAGGGTTCCAGGAATGTGGGCATAGAATAAGATGTGGGTCAGAGAAATGCCTGTGGACATTCCGCATGCCTGTGGACAAAATGCCTGTACCATTCCTAGAATTCTTGCAAACTGCACACAATACTGTACCATTAGGCTCCTCCCTTAGACGTCGCCAAAAACACGGAACGAAAAAAAACAGTACCAGTTCCAGGACATCCACCAGGGCTGCGCGGAAGAAAATAACGACAGTTCCGGAGTCAGGAGGAAACGCCGGGTTGTAGAAGTTCTCGTTAAACAGTTCGTCTATTAGTCGCAGGCGTCCGTCAGCTGTAATGAAAGAAGGGAGATTTGAAGGAATAAACTTAAGAAAGGAAATATTTTTATCATCGTTTTATGCACCTTACAACGTAAGTCTTTATGAAAGTATGATACCATGTCATGGGGAGTCAATGCACTAGTTTCAGCATTGTAGAAGTTTACCAATGCAAATAGTTTCCAAGATTAGTAAAATACGTTGTACAAGATGTCTAAGACAGCAAATCTAGAATATTTTTATTTATTGTCGGAGCTGACGTTGACATCGATGGATTTTTTTGAAGGTTTATCCGTGTTGGTAGAAGTCATTATGAAGAAATTGTAGTTTCCATGAACAAAAATTGTACAGCCGAAATTCTGTGTAAGTCCAATGTCTTGTGATGACATTAAAGTTTAAACTTGCTTCATAATGATAAAATACTTATTAGCCTTGCTATACATGCCGACCCATAGTGTACGACAAATAAAATCATGTCGTAATAGACCATTCTTACTCTGACATTCCGGTGGAGGGCTGGACCAGGTTCCGTTCTGCAGGCAGTAGGCGTCCTGCTCCCCGGAGGTTACCCGGTAACCCTCGTTACACCGGAACGACACCCGGTCTCCCGCCCGGTAGGAACCTTTCACGGGAACACGCCGTCCGTTCTTTGGGTTCACGGGGCTTTCACAGGCACCTGTCAGACAAAAACAAGGAACAAAATACCGAAATCTCAAAACCACAGGGCCACAAGAAATAGTAAAAAGATGTTCAAAGTTGCAAAAATTGCAGAATGTAGTTGTTAAGGTATGCCGTGATAAATGATAATATTTTATAGGAAGGACCTTCTATGTCATGCAATTTGTTCAAGAAACAATGTCTCTTAGATTTTCCGGATATCGTTCGTCTGTAAAAGAAAAAAGGAAACGCATTTTCGGATGTTTTACTGTAACAGTTGTTTTAAAGGTTTGGACAATTCTGCTAGGATGCTAAGTGCTAAGGAAAGGGCGACTGATTCTGAAATGTGATCGCCGTACCAGGGTGAATCAGATTCACGAGGAACTGTCCTGGCAGACCGTGGAGGAGAGACTTAACATCAATAACACCTGCACTTTCAAAGAATTCTGTCTTCCAAACAACCAGCCATACTCAACAATCAACTGTGCCCAGTGTCACATCAGCATACTTACAGAACCAGATAAGCTACTCGGAACACCTTCAAACTAGGCAGACCAAAAACAAACAGCACTAAAAAACCTTCACATACAGAACTACTGCAGCATTGAACTCTCTACCACATGGGTTACAAACAGTGTCATCACATGAGAAGTTCAAACAAGGCCTAGTAAAGCACATGAGGGGCATGAATAAGTAAAGCACATACGATGTTACACATTTGTTATATTTCAGTCCATACCATGGTATGGATGAAATATATTGTGTTCTCTCATGTTTCTTCTCCTTCTCTTTCTCCTTCTCCTTCTCCTGCCAAACAGTCAAAGGGATTCAACTCCGCCATCATTCAGCCAAATGACTTGAAATTTGGCATGGAGGTAGAGTGGGCCAATACCCCCAGGCGTTTTTTTTCATTTTTTTTATACATGCCTTTGAAAATTTTTTATTAAGGTTTTTTGGGGCATTTTTCGCCAAAAAATGGATTTTTGGATCCTGAGCCCTGGTATTACAACCAACTGATCTAAAATTCGGTATAAGGGTACCTTGAACATGTGTCTACAGAATAGCAGTCACATATTTGGCATACACCACTTCCAAATGACTCATTTGGGGGACTTTAATGGCTATTTTCAGCAAAAAAAGGGCCAAAAGTGCTATACCCGTTCCATGTTCTATCTAAAGAATGGCCGGTTCCATCCATGGAACACGTGTTCCATTGCGGGTTACCTGAGGTCACATTGCACCTAAGTGGTGCGTAATGACACACACATTCAATTTTATGTGCCTAAGACCTTCAAAATGTATCAAATCTCATGATTGTTAGTTTTTGCATACCTGTAATAAGATTAGTAAAGATTTCAAGATTCAAAGTACTTGTTGTTGCATCTTTGTTCTCATATACATGTAGCTACTATTTAATTCATTTATTTGAGAACCTTTGCCAGTTTTGCACTGGGGTAAGTTTGGAATAGTCCACTTTTGCGTGGGAGGGAGATGGACTGAAATATGCTGTATTTGCTCCCAAGCAAATGTCGGCCTTTCTAGTTTTCTTTTACAATACTATGTAATGTAAATGTATATGTAATTGTATGTGATGTATTGTTATGTTTTATGTACTCTCTCCTGGAAAAATAGCTGCCACCCTCGGGTGGGCAGGTAAAGGAGAGTTTTTCCTCAAAAAACTCAATCCCAGAAGTGAGCTTTGCATTCTCCTTAACTCCAGATAAACTCTTTCTATCCAATTTACCTGATGTGCATTGCCAGCCGGTTCAGCCTTTTATGACTTACCAAAACAATTTAAGGATCCGAATTTATCACAATAATAATTCTCTAGTCGCATTCGTCGTACAACGAATACTTAATAATAACAAGTAAAATCTGAGATTTTATACCTCCGGGCTTTTTATTGTATATTTTCATATAGGGTTTTAAACAAAGAATTTATTGAGACCGGACACCCCTCTGTGTAAGGGGTCATATACGTGGACCAGACCGAGAATAGCTTAAACAAGCCAAAGGTCGCGACCACTTTCACGCTTAAAGGGGTGTTTTGGGGCCACGAAAAGGCATCATTTTCACGCCCGAAAACACATATACAATAAAAACAAAAGAACGTGCATCATCTGCAGCCCAATAGCAAAACATGCCGAGTCTCAAACGAATTCGTCCACCCAAACGCGAGAAACAGCTGCAAACATGAAAATCTAAATCTCTCACAAAACCCTTCCGCGGAAGGATGTCTCCTCCCCCGGAGGTAAAAATGGTTGCCCCCAGACAGGGGAACAATTAACGTAGCTACTAGATTGATGTCACTAGCCTCTCGCTCGCTGAAGGCCTGCCACAAAAAGATCGTACGACGAATGCGACACTGACTTTAAGTAAAGGGCATGAGTGTCCCACCTTCGCATGGATCCACGGAACATGCATCAGGCACGAGGGAGTCTCCAGCATCCTTCACGTAGCACCAGGGCTCAGGACTTGCTGTGGAAAAAAGCGTAAAGAAGTTGTCATGGCGGCTAAACCAAGTTTATTCTGCACCTCAATTCCAGTCAACACAACCTCAAATCTTTATTTAACATTTATTTCAGGAAATTATTCTGAAGCAAAAACAAACTGTTAGGAAATGAAAGATATCCTTCCAAAAATAATGGGATTTAAATTTCAATTTTAGCAGCATAACGTTATGCAAAAAAAATATCATGCAAAAAAATAGGCACTTTTCAATGAAATTACACCAGCTATGATCTAAAGTGACTTGTATTGTCGGACTGAGAAAGCGCTTCTGTATAATCAGCAAAATTATGAAGAAAATCCTAACACTGTTAATCTGTACAAAAGTAATGTTCGACGTATACCAAAATGAGTCTATACCACAGATGTTTGTCATTTTCTGGCATTGTGACAGGTCCTGGCCTTCTTGTTTTTTATGTGTTTGCTGGTTAGACTTACAGTAAGGGTTTCGGCAGTATGAATCCTGCAGGTTTGCCCAGTTATATTGCTCTTCGAGCAGAGACGGGGCGACCAGCCTGGCCGCGTCAGACCAGGGTTCGCAGCGCTCTCCCGACTCGCCGATACTTCTGTTCCCCTGGTAGTTCTCACCGTTGCCATAGAAGCAATCTACAGGATCAATGAATACAAAAGTTGGCTGAGGGTTACAATTCCAAACCCGGGGCCCGGTCTGACAATTTGGGGGGACGAAAAGAATAATATCAAAGACATAAAAAAGAAGAAAAATTAGTCATAAACACTATCTATGTTTATTCTTGATATGGATTGCTAAATTTTCGTTCAAGCAAACAGCCCGAACGTACTGGTATGTATCTTATACGTACAATAGCACAAAAGTAGAGCATAGCACGTAAAATACCCTTATCAGTGATAAACACCTGATGTAGGCTACAGTAAAGACAGCGGAAAAGTGTTCACCAGTCAACTATCCATTAATATCGATTAATTACTATCATGACGGATAACTGCAATACTAATAGTTGTATGAAGATAATAGGTAGATGTAGGTACAGTTTTTAACGACCTAAACAGTAAACGTGTATCAGCATCTACTATTATGAGGGCCTAGTAAATTCTACCATCGCTTGCCGCAAAAGTACAAATTTATTGAATGGGAGGAGGTACAGTCCCAGTCTTATATGAGAACGAATTCTTGCAGCTACGCCACCCTGCAGCAAACAGAAACACAGTGGGGTCGTGTGGCGCAGCTGCAGCGTTCTCGACTCGGAACCAGAGGCCCCGGGTTCGAGTCCTGACATGCCACCGATCTTGTGCTTTTGGGAAAGGCACTTTACACGACTTTCCTCACTTCGCTCAGGTGTAAATGAGTATTGTGATGTCCCTGTGTTGGTGTCGACATTAATATAAGTTGACAAAACTTGAGTGTGTCGTCACCACGTCTTGTGACTACATGTTTCGGAATTTAAAAAAAAAACCAGAAAGATGAGGTCTAGTGCAGCAGCCGAACCGTTAGCAGGAGGATAATATCCAGGTTGCAAGAATATTCTCATTTAAAACAAGCATCATACCGACCTCTTCCTTCGGGAGTCGCCTTGCTGTAACACTGGCTGCTGTGAAACAGGTTACAGGCGCTGAACGTCTCCTCCAGCCCCGGGACCTGTCCTCCGCACACCTGCTGAACCTCCACACACCACGATCTGCACGGCAGCACCAGTGTCGTGCTGGGGACAGGCAAATCCGCACTTTTATATGTGTTTAAACGAAACATCACGTTTAATTGCTGATTATATTTCACCCCATGCAATGAAATGGATGAAAAATTTTGTTTTCCATCCTTTCTCCCCTGCCACTTGGTCAACTTGATTCAATTTGCTTTTAGTCATAAGAAAATATGATTATGATACATGTACATGTGCATGTACATGGTTATGTACATGAAGATGTAAATAGTTCAAACCTTTTGGCTTAAGATCCGTAAATGTTTCACTATCAGGTGAAGATACAAAAAAGCTTACTGGAATTGCTTCATGTATGGCGTGTTGACTAGGCAATGTAGCGGATCATCGTACACAGAAAAGGTGGACAATACTGTCCTTTAGGTTGAAACTTAGACCTTTTACACTGACTAAATCATCATTTTAAAACCAATTTAAATATTGTACCTGTCACATCTTGGGAACAGAAGCGTACAGACGTAATCAACGAACTGTTCATGGCAGGGTGTGTTCTGGCGGTGGTACTGGGTTAAGTTCTGCAGTTCTACAGAATTCCGGATCTCCTCAAGCGACTTATGACCGACCCAGTTAGGCAGCAGGACATCTCTGTAGTCTAGACCTTTGCAAATGCCAAGATCTAAATTCGATAACCGCTGGCATTCTAAAAACAATTGTGATACGTATTACGTGTTAGATAAAACCAGCACCAATACTACATACAGTAACCCTCCCCCCCTACAGGAAGAAACCTATTCTGACATTTTGTGGCGGATTCAAAATAACACACGGGGAATATGTTGCTAAAGGCTGTTGATAACTTGTTTCACTAAATGAAAATATATAAAATATTTACTGACAATTTTCCGTGCTGCGGTAAATATGACGGCTCGATAACGAACGGTAAGGTTCCGGCAGTAAATTGTGGGCCTTGGATGTGCCGTACATCTATCTATCTTGTTATGGACACAGGCTGTTGAAGATCCATAGCTGTTCTAAGATAGTCAAAAACGTAAGATGCATATGTATGCGCCTTCCTTACAACAACGTACCACAATTATCTTCGTCACTGTTGTCCCGGCAGTCTCTTTTTTTGTTGCATCGCTGCCAGCTTGTGATGTATCCCTCCGCGTTAACACAGGCGAACTGGCCGAGTTTAAAGTCCAGCACCACTAAAATGTAAATACATAAATGCTGCAGTTGCACTTTTAATATTTGTTAGCTTTACATGTTGTGTATCAAAGATGCAAAAAAGAAAATATGTTTGTCATGTATGGCGATGATGCCTGTATAACCACACATTATACATGCAACAACTGATACACTGTTGCAAGAGCACATTGTTGTATCGTTACACAAGACTTGTTACACAAGAATATCATGACATTCAGGTCAGCAATTTATAAATATGTCTGCGATGCTGATACACACATATGAATATGTGATAATGACTGCGACCATTATGAATAAAAAGCCTGCCAACGTCACTTCAACACATTTCAACTGTTAAGTAAATTTTGAAATAACACTAATATTGGTCTATTCTAAGTATTCCCCTTACATGAAAGCGGTATGCTACCCTCGCTGTTGTAGTCGTTATTGCTAACCAATACATTTTAGGCGGTTGCATTTTAAACAACTCAAAAGTGAGTTTTCGCATCCGTAAACTAAATGCTTGCATTTTTTCAAACATGCCTGAGCAGTACGGAAATCTACGCACCTAGTCTAACATGCATCGTCCTTCAGTGTAGAGATAGTTGTATGTACCTTTGTTTATCTGCTTGAAAGTAATATTGAACCCTGGAAATGACTCTTGTTCGTCAGTCTGGAATGTTAGTGTCATCACGTTACCGGTGGACCGCTGAGGCTCGGGTAACTCTGATCCGCAAAACGTTCCTGAAATAGGATTTGAGAATAGTCTCTACGTCATTATGTCAGACTTATCGTAAAACCGTATATGTGGAACTTTGAATTCGGTACATATCATAGGACCCCCCCCCCCTGCACTGTGTGATATAGATGAATTACAGACGTAGAATGTCTAGACTGTGCATGATGTAAAAATGACTAATAAACTGGTGGACGTACCAACCACTAAGTATCTGATACCAGCCCAGAAAAGAACAAGAAACAGTCATGCCTTCAAATATCAGAGTTTTAACCAAGAATTGAGGTATTCAAAAACTCGTATTTCCCCTGAACTATCGTAGACTGGGACTCGTTGCCACCAAGCACAGTTGGGGCATCATCACTAGAAAACTTTAAACAACTTCTGCAATCAAATGTGCAAAGATCGAGTGTAACAAGTCGTTCGGTGTGATATAGCTAGCTGCCGCCGTGCCGCGTGCCTGCGAAGCTGGTGTGTTACGCCGAAGGGCGGTTAAAACCGGCTATACCGATACAGATACAGAATTGATCACAAATATAACTGCAATTTGTTAGATTTTGTCTAACAAATTTTTGCAGCGTTTCTGTTGATGAACAAACGTAGACCGATGTTCAATAGACTTTACTGAGGATTACTTTATTTCTTTACACAACGTGTAACTATCATATTTTCAGAACTGCCAAAGATAATTATTATATTTGATGTCCACCCGAAGAACAGACTGTAAGGATGAAGTCCATCATAACGGGAATTAGGACTCATTTGATAAGTGTGGTAAAAACTTTAACGTGTTTGAGGTAAGTCTCTGTAAAATCACGGGGCCTTGTTTAGAGAATTGTATCCACAACAGAAGTGAATATAGTCTAAGAACAATTTTGGGACACATACCAAGCAGGTTCTCCTCATTTGGGAATTCGCCGTCATAAACGGACAGACTGTCGTACCGACAGACTCCGTAGGCGGCGCCCTCGAGATGGAACTCCGTAAACTGGAGCAGGATGACCTTGGCCGGGTCAGGCGCGCGGATTGTCCAATTGTGTCTCCGATTATCTGTACACGTAAAATGTCTGTTTATTATGTATGACATAAAAGGAGACTGACTAAACTGACCTGAGTTGAAAAAGTATTGGGTTACGTAGCTGATGGGGTACGAAAATGTCGACCAAGGAGTTGTATGAAAAATGGAGGTATTGTTTTTTGTGTGTCTGTGTGTCTGTCTGTGTTTGTGTTTCCGCACATTTGTAGTCAGCTTCAGAACGCCTTTATGGATTGTTATGATATTTGGTAGATATATTACATATATTGGTATATATATATATATATATATAAGGTCAAGGTCAAATATGGGCCTCCTGGTGGATGACCTTGCTACTTCAGCAGAACTTTTGTATTTTGAGGGAAAACAGATTTGCCGGTTTAATACAAAACACGTGTGGTCAGGCAGCGCGCCTACCCGGGTTTGATTGCTGAGGTCCCTCTGGAATAGGCTACATGTACTGTTGACAGACTGACCGCCTGACAGCCTGGCCTATTTCAGGACAAAAACCTGTGTTATTTTGTTCTGTACTGTAGTGTAGTGTACTGTGTAAATACATTTACAAAAGCTCATATATTTCATGGAGGTCTCCGAATTCTTGTATTTACATTACTTACATTTCATCGTCAGACTCACCAGGGTAGTAGTTTGGATATGACGGACTCGTGAATTCTCCCAGCTCTCCTACAAGCTCAGTGCCTGATGTGAACAGTTCTGTGCACACGGTCCCATCCCCTGTGAAC
>NW_017803904.1:103451-104475 GCF_001625305.1 Branchiostoma belcheri | reverse complement strand
GGACACAGGCTGTTGAAGATCCATAGCTGTTCTAAGATAGTCAAAAACGTAAGATGCATATGTATGCGCCTTCCTTACAAAAACGTACCACAATTATCTTCGTCACTGTTGTCCCGGCAGTCTCCTTTTTGTTGCATCGCTGCCAGCTTGTGATGTATCCCTCCGCGTTAACACAGGCGAACTGGCCGAGTTTAAAGTCCAGCACCACTAAAATGTAAATACATAAATGCTGCAGTTGCACTTTTAATATTTGTTAGCTTTATATGTTGTGTATCAAAGATGCAAAAAAGAAAATATGTTTGTCATGTATGGCGATGATGCCTGTATAACCACACATTATACATGCAACAACTGATACATTGTTGCAAGAGCACATTGTTGTATCGTTACACAAGACCTGTTACACAAGACTCTCATGACATTCAGGTCAGCAATTTATAAATATGTCTGCGATGCTGATACACACATATGAACGTGATAATGACTGCGACCATTATGAATAAAAAGCCTGCCAACGTCACTTCAAGATATTTCAACTGTTAAGTAAATTTTGAAATAACACTAATATTGGTCTATTCTAAGTATTCCCCTTACATGAAAGCGGTATGTTACCCTCGCTGTTGTAGGCGTTATTGCTAACCAATACATTTTAGGCGATTGCATTTTAAACAACTCAAAAGTGAGTTTTCGCATCCGTAAACTAAATGCTTGCATTTTTTTAAACATGCCTGAGCAGTACGGAAATCTACGCACCTAGTCTAACATGCATCGTCCTTCAGTGTAGAGATAGTTGTATGTACCTTTGTTTATCTGCTTGAAAGTAATATTGAACCCTGGAAATGACTCTTGTTCGTCAGTCTGGAATGTTAGTGTCATCACGCTACCGGTGGACCGCTGAGGCTCGGGTAACTCTGATCCGCAAAACGTTCCTGAAATAGGATTTGAGAATAGTCTCTACGTCATTATGTCAGACTTATCGTAAAACCGTATATGTGGAACTTTGAATTCGGTACATATCATACGG
>NW_017803904.1:80604-103431 GCF_001625305.1 Branchiostoma belcheri | reverse complement strand
GAGAACGATCAAATCGCTAAACTGCGCTATCTGATCGCTAAACTGCACGACGTAATTCCTAAACTGCCCTAGCTTCTACTATACTCAGGGAGACGGCTGGGAAGAGTAGAAATCGGCCAAATAGACAAATAACACGCCAGAGGTGTTGGTCCAAGAGAGACGGTTGTTCCGCGGTGAGGCAAAATGTACTCTATCCCGGCGTGCTATCTCTCTATTTGTCCGATTTCTACTCTTTCAAGCCGCCACCTGAAGCCTGGTAGAGGCTAAAACTGCACAAGTCACAACGACTGCATTTCCACCTACTGAGCGAAAATCAGGACAACTAAACAATTACACCCAATGACCACTATGGCATGTCACAAAAGACATCCACTTACCAGGAGTGCCAACAATGACAGAGGTGGAGTTTACCGGCTCGGAGCCGAAACTACCGTTTCTGGTGCTGCTGATTATCAGAACCTCTGCCTCAGGAACAGCCTCTGTTGTCAGGTTGAGTTGGGAAACAGCAATGACGCTACCAGGTCTGCAGGGATAATCGAGAGTCTAGTGCAGGACTGAATTAGTTTACTCCATCACGTAATTTAAACCCCATAACCGTTTTAGTCAAAAGTCTGTCACCAGATAAGGACCACCTGTTAACATTAAATCGCACTACTACAGTACACACATCTTCAAACTAGCGCAGCTGCACCACACTGAGACAAACCTGGAAAAAAGGCGTGTTGCCACGTACAAATTACGTATAAATAAGTGGGATGACATGGTGTTTGAAACTACTGGCTGAAACTTGGGGTTTACAGAGTTTTTTAGTGCAGTAAAAGAAATCCTTCTGGTGCAAAGCAAAGCAAAGTTGTCTACTTCCAAACAACAGAGCTATTGCTCCACCAGAAAGAAACGTTGTGATTTACAAACCTTTAATGGTACAAGGTTCAGAGTAAGATAATTATTATTCTGTTAAAAGCTAACCACCATGAGAGCTGATTATCTACAAACATAGATAAACAAAACCCACTTTAACGCTAAGACTGAAATACCACCGATGCTGTCTTGTATCTCTGTAGTGATTTCTCTCAACTGGAAAAAAGAAACCAAACGTTACGTTTTGAAGTTAGCAATCGCGTAATAAGTTGATAACCACATAACATTGTATTTCTTTGAAACTTAATAATTTGTATACATGAATCATACAATTATGTTTTATAGTAAAAGTATCTTACTGTATTGATGATATAGTTTGTGAGCTCTTCTCGCAGTTGTGGGTTGGAGAAAACCGCATTCCATCGCGGGTTTGTCAGCAGAAAGGCCAGGTAGTAACTCGTGCTAGCTGTTAGGGAAAACAATACACAGGAATGAGAAACTTTATTTAACGGCAGTGACAAAAGATACAATTCATTCGAAGGTATATCAAGTTAAAACCCTTGTCCTGCGGAGCACATATATTTATGGGTTGCACATACAGCACCATCTATATGTGTGCCCTGTAATAAATGTACCATTTGGTGGCATTTCTCGTCCAACGCGTCACACCACAGCGAAACGCAAGGAATGCGGAAGTAACTACACCACCACAAGGTCTATGACCTGATTAAAACATCAAATTATTTGAATATATTGTGAAAGAAATTCCAACAGGACAATGGTTAACACAAGAATCAACATTAACGATCCTTTTTATACTACATATCGTTTACAGATACGGCGATAGTTCCTATCAAATTGTCAAATTTACTTAATACGGTAGCTGGTACATGGTGTGCTAGTGTGTTTGACTGGATTTGTAGATGGCATGTCGATATAAGACAAGACGTAGTCTGAATCAGTAGAACAGACTGCCCCAGGTATACACACGGTCAAATAGGAAGAACTCATATTAGAATAGAATGTCTTCTTATCAATTATCGCACCTGTGCAGTTAAAACCGTTCCCTAAATGCCCCAGTTTGCACTGACAAAGGAAGGACCCGTCACTGTTGGTGCATTCGGCGTTTCTATCACACGGTGAGTCAATTGTACATTCGTTAATGTCTGCAAGAACAACAAGAACAAAATATAATAAAATGAACGCTGGAGAGACAATTCATTTACTCAAGAAAATATAATTCATATTGATTGAAAAATTGTTTTTGACCAATTTGAAAATGACTTACCTATGCATTCGAATCCATTTTTCCCATATCCAACGTCGCACTCACAAAGAAAGGACCCGTCAGTGTTGGCGCAGTGGGCATTCACACCACATGGTGCGTTGACTGACATCGTACATTCGTCGATGTCTGCAATAAATCATCCAAATTTTGAAATGAAATATTACATAATTTTTCTACCTATAAGATTTTCTAATTGCAAATATCAAATTTTCAATTATTACATATTTTTTCTCTATATCAAATGTGAAGAAGTAAGTATGTCTCCTGAGAAAAAAGTCAAGAAACCTTAATAATAGTCATCAGGTGACGGTATTTAATCTATGTCTATTAGCAGGTTTCTGCATAATCATCATTGATATTTAATGTTTTAATTACTTTATAAGTTTTCGTACCCGTGCATGTTGGAATAGGGTGACTCCACATTCCACCGACCTGGCACGACACATTGAAGGCACCGTTAAGTTTGTACCCAGCGTCACAGGTGAACGTAACCACGTCCTGGTAATAGTACGCTTCTGTAGAACTTATCGTTCCGTGAGCTGGGGCCGTCAAAATTGGACACTGTGCGGCTGAAATAGGAAAAAACGGTTGACCCAATCGCTTGGAAGCAATGATCACAGATTTCAAAATAGCTCACTGGCATTTTGTTATATACATATGCACACCGATGAAATTAATAATTGTTTAAAACTAACATTTATTTCAGGAGAATTTCAGTATGAGGAATTAGGGAATTATAGCATTATCCATGAATTTGCATTGTGCCATAGACTAAATAAGCGTTTAAATATACGGAAAAGTCGTTTCAATATGTTCGGGTACTGACTATATCTAGTGCCCCTTTCTCTTGTGATACTAAACTAAAAAAAAATAAATACCGAGACCGGTTTTGTACAAAAATGACGTGTGCGATAAGGCAAGATTTATCGTTGTATTAATTAAGATACGTTACATATGCTGAACTACCTGCTGTTGGTAATGATGCATAGGATGATGCTAAAGGTAAAGTAGCTGTGCCAACTCCACGAGTAGTAGTGGTTTCTTTTTCAGCCATTGTCGTCAAGACAGGCGTGGCAACAAGTTTAGAGGTGGTTGTGGAACCTGGTGCAGCCGTGGTCGCCACTCTAGATGTTGCGACACCAGAACTTTCGCTTGTGCCTTTCTCTGCCATTGATGTCACTCCAGTAGTTGTGGGCTTAGATGTAGTACTTAGCATAGCCGTTGATGTTACTCCAGTAGTTGTGGGCTTAGTTGTAGTACTTAGCATAGCCGTGGTCACCACTCTGGATGTTGTGACACCAAAACTTTTGCTTGTACCTTTCTCTGTCGTTGTTATTACTCCGGTAGTTGTGGGCTTAGATGTAGTACTTAGCATAGCCGTGGTCGCCGCACCAGAGCTTTTGCTCGTGCCTTTCTCTGCCGTTGTTGTCACTGCAGTAGTTGTGGGCTTAGTTGTAGTACTTAACATATCCGTGGTCGCCGCACCAGAGCTTTTGCTCGTGCCTTTCTCTGTCGTTGTTGTCACTGCAGTAGTTGCGGGCTTAGTTGTAGTACTTAGCATAGCCGTGGTCGCCTCTCTAGATGTTGCTCCAACACCGGAACTTTTGCTTGTGCCTTTCTCTGCCGTTGATGCCACTCGATTAGTTGTGGGCTTAGTTATAGTACTTAGCATAGCCGTGGTTGCCACTCTAGATGTTGCTGCGACACCAGAACCTTTCGTTGTGCCTTCTGCAGCTGTGAAGGTCACTCCAGTCGTGGTTTCTGCTCCAGGAGTTGTGGTGATACCTGGTGCAACTGCTGTCGTTATTGCAGATGCGTCTTTCTCCTCCGAAGTTGTGAACGTCACTCTAGGGGTAACCGTACTTACACGGGTAGTGGCTGTGTCCGACATTTTTGTGGTCGTCACTCCTTGCGTTACTCCCACTCCAGGTGTTGTTGTGTTTGGTGTATTAGTGGTGGTCTCTTGTGTAGCTTTTGTTGCAACTTTACTTGTGGTAACTGTTTTTGTCATTTCATTTGTCATACTTTCTTTAGGGGTAGCAGTTTTGCCGGTTAAAGCCGTGGTCGTCATTAATCGTGTGGCATCTTGACCAGTGCGAGTGGCTTTGTTCGATGCAGCCGTGGTTACGCCAACTCGAGGAAGGGTGTTTGTTTTCGTTGCAGACACGTCTGTCATCCCGACAGACGTGGCAGTAGTTTTAGTGGTAGTTTTGGTACCTGGTGCAGCTATGGTCGCCACTCTAGATGTTGCTCCGACACTAGAACTTTTGGTTGTGCCTTTTTCAGCCGTGGGCGTCACTTCACGCGTGGCTTTTATTCCGGTGGTTGTGGTGGCATCTGGTGCAGCCGGGGTCGTCATTGCAGATGCAATGGCAGGGTTTGTTGGTGACTGACGTGGGTTTGTTATTACTAATGACAAAAATACACTCGTTGTTGATGACGTATGTGACTTTGCTGTTGCCAACGACGCAGGTAAATTTGTTGTTGTTGCGAATGCCGTACCTGATTTTATTGCGGACGACGTTTGTAAAATTGTTTTCAATGATGACGTAGTTGAGTTCGTAGTTATTAATGAGGATGATAAATATGTTGTAGCCAAAGACGTAGATGAATTTGTCCTTCCTGTCGACGTACGTGGATTTGCTGTTGTTGCTGAAGTTTGCGGTCCTGATGACGTAGATGAGTTTGCTGTTGCTGATGACGTAGCTGATAGTATTGTTGATAAAGTTAAATCTGTTGTCGCCAATGACGTTGGTGAATTTAATGCTTCTGAAGTCGTTGTTGCTGGAGTCTGTAGTGTTGATGATGTAGGTAGGTGTGCCATTGCCGAGGCAGTAGATATATTTGTTTTTGCTAAAGGCGAATATGAATACGTTGTTGCTATTGATGTAGATGAGTTTGTTGCTGGAGTTCGTGGTGCTAATGGTGTAGGTAGGCTTGTCGCTGCTGATGACGTTGATATATTTGTTTTTGCGGATGAAGTAGGTAAATCTGATCTTGCCGATGCCGTAAGCAAATCTGTTGCTGATGATGACCTATCTGATGTTGTATCTGATGTTGACGTAGGTTGATTTGTTGTTTCTGATGAACAAGAAAATGTTTTTGAGATAATTTACTTGGATTTCTTGCCTCTGATATCGTAAGTGAATTCCTTGTTGCTGATGAAAGGGAACTGAATTTTGTTACTCATAATGAAGGTGCATTTGTAGATTATTTATAGATCTCAATCCAATATGCAGTTTTGAGCAGTTTCATGTAACGTTACATGTGTGAAATGTGCCAAATGATGTATCGCATTTTTTTGTAATTTTTTTTAATTAGCTGCTAATTGAATTCCACACGAACACCTAATGGGGAGAATACTTTTTTGGGTGTTTTGACAGCTGATGTGTTTATTATCACCGTGAACTGATTCCATCTCATAGATATTCCCCGCTATGTAATAATTTGCCTGAGTGAGTAGGCGACACTGCGAGCAAATAGAGACTACGCTATGATGTCTAATTTTGCAGCGGCAAGATTAGCAACAGGCACATTGTCATTTACAGCAAAGAACCTACCTATCTGTGGTGTTGTCACAACTGCTGGGGTCGTCGTTCTGGTTGTAGCTGGATAACAACAAATGTGTTTAAACCACCCCTACGGCGTATGCCCAAAGCTGCATATTGATGTATTATGATACAACTTAAGTGACATACTTCATAAGTAAGAAATCTGTATGAAAATTTCGGATTTCTAGCTTTTATACTGCTTATTCAGTAATCCTGGTAGACAAAATCAATTCCCTAAGGGATGCAATCACATTGCCCCTTTGGCAACTGTCTCCTCTCCCGTTGAAGAGGAGACAGAGTGCTCCCCAGTGTAGCTGAACTTGAGCTGTGTGTTTTGGTATAAATATTTGTCACAAAATATTGCTCCATTCATGATTTTTCTCTATATACGTATTGCTGTAAAACAAATACTCCGCCCCGTAGCTTCAAAGAAAAAAATCAGAAAAGGAAACTGCGAAGTGCAAACATATGTAGCATATGATTATTTCATGACACCCCACAGGCCTGTAGAATGTATTATAAGAAGTGATTGAAGCATGCAATGACAAACGTATTGATAGTGTTGTGTGCAAATTTGTATATTTTAAATGTCCCAACCTTGCTGACAAAGAACTGGACGTGAAGCTTTACACGACAGTGTGACCCAGTCGTAATTCCGAGTGCTGTCCATTACGACACAGCGACGTCGTCCTGGTGATGCAGCCCAGGAGTCAAAAACTAGTGCTGAGAAGTCACTAGCGTACTCCCAGGTGTTATCCCCATCTATGTCAGTTATCCCAATCCAGGTGGATTCAGTCAGGATAGCTTTGATACTGTCGTGCTGTTCTTGGCTCTTTGGTTCCGCGGGGATCCCGCCGCTGTCTGTACAGTGTGAAGACGCTTCTGCGGCACGGATATATTCTGGGGAGACTCTGTAGCAGTAATCTCCATGAAGAGAATAGCCGGCATAGCAAAATGCTAGAAGAAAGAAAGCAAAACGTATGGTATAGATAGGCAGTTAGACACACAGGCAAACGAACGCAGAGACAGAGATTTATAGAATCCCCTCCTAAATTATGCAAATTACATCCATATTAGCATAATTGTCACATAAGTATGGCAAGCATCACGTAAGCTACCTGCATAACAAAAATACAAAAATCACGACATGTCAACCGCATCTTGCGTTATTGTATTTGTATATTTTCAAGCAAATGCAGTTCCAGAGCAAGCAGCTAGGAGGCCCAAACTCACATGACTCATTTCCCAGCTCAAGAGCTATGTACCATTCAAATTTAAGTTACCGTTACATGTCTAGATCATGAAATGCATGTATAAAAACTGGAAGTTCAGCTGCAGTACCATAACAATCCGCCAGGGGGTCCGAAATGTAATCATTTCGAGGTCTAATCAAGACCTACCCACCTACCAAATGTCAAGACAATCCATTAAAGCCTACTCAAGTTATCGTGTTTACAGACAGACAAACACACACACACACATTCACGAACGCCTCTGAAAACATAACCTTCTTGGCGAAGGTTAATAAAGGTAGTTGCCTTACGTTGTCCTGACGACCCTCCGGTCAACTGTAGCACTGCAAAGATTGTCGTCAGTAGTTGCAAGTTTCCCGGCAAGGTTTTCCATATAGCTTTGGTCCTCATTCTCCAGCAGTACGTACATACGATAAATAATGGGATTTGTTGTTATTGACGACGAATGCTCTTATTGTTGATGCCGAAAGTAACTTCAGCTTTTTGCTGATGAGATACTTAAGTTTGTTTTAGTTGATGACGTACTTGACTTTGTTGCTGTTGGACGTTCCACTGACTTCTATTATGACGTCAGCAAAATCAGCTTGTTGAATTTTGTTCGTGTTAGGTAGATTAAAATCGTGCTGCCTGACCTAAAAAAAGCAAAATAAATGAGTTGGTTAATAAATGAAGTATATAGTTATCTGGCATCTCATGTGTAAAAAAATTAAACGCAATTTTAATTTTTGAGAAAATTCTCTGTACATTGGATTATTACACGCCGTGTGTCCCAAACCGTGCCTGGGGCAAATCTACATTTTGGGACACGCGGTGACTGTCCCGAAACCGTGCCTGACCGGGCACAGTTCTGGACACACAAGGGCCTTGTCCCATCCCGTGTTTTGGGGGTGGAGCTTAGTGTTCCACCCCCTTCTCGTGAGCCTTCTCGTGTTGTTGTTTAACTGTTTTAACGGCCGCCATCTTCGTTTTTCGTCGGGGCAAGAATAAGAAGGAATCGTTGTAATTCTTGCTCTGTACTTTTTGTGCTAGTCTAAAATGATTTAGGCATACATGTAGTGTCAAAAACAGAGTGTCTTGTATCATTCTGCAACAAAATGAAAAAGGTTCTATCATGGCTTGACCCATTCTTCATACATCACAGCACGTAGTATACCCAAGAAAGTAGATTGACCCAAACACAGTACTGAAATAGGAAACAACACTTGCTTATCCCCAACCCCACGCACGGATCTGGATAGTCCTGACACGTATCCACTACAGACTAGAGCAAATCAACTTGTAGATAAACAATGTGTTTGCCCAGAACCGTGCCTCAGGTCGCGCACAGTTCTGGACACGTGATGGCCTTGTTTCAAACCATGACTTGGGACTGAGCACAGTTCGGAACACGCGATGGCCTTTTCCGAAACCGTGGCTGGTACCGCCAATCACTATGATTGACAGCACTTTCGGGCACAGTTCTGGACTGTCAGGCTGTGTCCCGTTCTGTGCCCGCCCAGGCTTAATCGCAAGGGTCTGGAGCGGCTTCCATTAGGCGCGAACTCAGGTGACCCCAATACGACCCCAGGTGCGGGCATATGACTTTAAGATTTGAACCACTCACAATCGGGCCAATACTCTTGTATAAGCTAGTATTGAATACAGAGTTTAAATGCTATATACAGAACTTCTTCCTTGAATAGATATGTTGTTTATATTGAAAACAGTATATGACGCTGGAGTGCGATGGTTTTTTCCAACTTCCCATATCCGTAAATTCCCCATGCAGTTTTGGGTTACAATAAGACCGCACCCCACCCTCCGCTCAATAAATGGTACCATGGTAGGTACCCTGGCTTTGATGGTAAAAACCTAGGGCAGACGTGTATTAATTCTAGACATACCAAATGTATCTTCAGTGTGATATGTCTAGAACTAATACTGGCATAACATAAACTATGAAGTCCAAACTCAATGTCCAAGAGGAGAGAAAAAAGTGGGTAAGGACGAAGCTCATGCTGATGTCACATTTCCAAACCGTGTCCGGCCGGGCAGTCTTATGGAACGAAAATTATGATATAAAAGACAACAAATTACAAGGAGTTGAAAAAATTGATAATGGGAACTATTTTGGGTTCTTCTTCATTTTTGGTAAATAGAAACAGATCGGCCGGGGCACAGATTGTGGCCTCAGCATAATGCTGCGATCAGAGCTTGCGCAGGCCTTCATTATCTTGCTTCCTTTTAAACTTGAAATTTAAAAATGTGTTCGTCAAATATTTGGTGAGGACTAAAATTGAACTACAGCCTAAGTGGAATGGTTTATGTCTTTAAGCAGAACAGAGTCTTTAAGTAGAATCCAGCTTAATGCTACAGTCACAACCCGCCGTACGTGCATCTGCGTGCTGTCTACGTTGCAAAACGTGGGCAAACGTAGGGCATCCGTGCGTGGTGAGTACTGCCTCCGTACGGAATCCTACGGATTTGGGAGCACGCAGACACGCCGTAGAACTTTAAGTGCATGTAAAACTTTTTCCACGTGCGGTCTGTGGATTCACCACCCGTGCGTGCGAGTACGAGCGACGCGCGTGCCCCGTACGTGCCGTTCGGAAGACGCACGTGTGAGTAAGGCCTCCTTACGGTAAAGTTGCAATCGTACAGAGATCAGAATTGTAAGCACGTACAACTCACTTACCACTTGCGCAACGTACGATGCACGCAACCACTGACGGCCAGACTTGGCGTGCAGACCACACTCTTACACCTTGCGCAACCGTGCGAGTGACGTGCGTAGACGCCACTCCTTCCCCACGTTTTCAGAAAAAAACGTAGCAGACGTAGCCTCCCAAAAAACGTACGGAGAACAAGCACGTACGGCGGGTTGTGACCGAGGCTTAACACACATGACTAAGCCCCATTGTCGGTGTTTTTCCCTCCCATACCGATGTTAAAAAGGGGTCTGAAATGTCGTTGTGACGTCCGAACGTTCATCTTAACATGGGTCTATATTTAGCAAGGATAACAAAACAGTTTTCTTACGGAGAATTTGTTAAAGACCACAATGTGGCTTACATTTGTCGTGGGTAAAATTACAATAGGGTGGCCTGGTGTCCAGTTTATCGTGGTTTGGGCGGGCCCTCTTCGGGCCTGTAGACGATCCCGCTGCATAGTTCAACTACGCTCCCTATTAGTTTTGCACGACAAGATTTCAATTAGCCCACGTGGTGTGCTAATCAAACTCCTGCCGTGCAAAACCCCTACGGTCATAACACCCCTACCGGGAGCCGAACTGGACGGTCAGAAAAGACCCCACCAAAACCGTTAACAGAAACTTTGATAGACTCGACGAAACAACAACATTTTTGAGATTGGGAAACCATCTACAAAATAATTAAAAACAAAATTTCTTGTAAACGTTTCACCCCCTCTTCTAACCTGTAACCATCCGTTTCAACTTTGCCGAATTTGCCATCCACAAGATCCAAAAGACTGCTTATTTGTTTACTATATTAAGCACTTTCTTCCGCACGACTTTTGTAGTAAAATTCTACAAAATATTTTGATTTCTGTACTAATTTTTACATAAATATCATGGTGTGCGTTCTCACGAAGCGCCGGCCGGTTGTATAGCTTACGGCTATACAACCGGCTCTTTTGGGCGGTTCTCTGAACCTTACTTTTAATGTCAGTGCACCTATTAAAGATCTTATTATCTATAATTTTTCTTACTATGTTTACGTTCTGTTGTACTTAATACATTTTATGTTGCAATGTTGCTCTACGGTATGGGAGAACAACTTCTGTATCCTGTACCGCTCTTTTACTCTTTATCACAGTTAAGGTACTTACTTAGTCTATTGTCTCCTCCTAGCGGGTTTTCGTATGTTCACGATGCGAACTTTTTTCCGAGAAAAATTACCACTTCCGAGAATCTAAGTCAGCAGGTCCCACATGAAACAGCTAAATTTTCGACACATCTTGCTATCTCTAGATGACACTTATTTTGAAGAATTGTGATCATGTGAAGAATGCTATTGGACCCTAAAAGACCACTTCACGTTCGCTCCACGACATTTACGCCTGATAAGATTCTTAGGTCAGTAACGAATGTGTCGCACATTAATATTGCTAGTTTACAGTAGGTCATGTTGACCATTTTGATTTCACCATAGCCTTGCTAAAATCCCTACGACAAAACGATGCTACTTTACGGTTGTTTTATAGACTTGGTGAACATCCAATGACAAAGCATATAGCATAGCTGAAAATCCTACGCAAAAACAATTCACAGAACGAATACAATGTTCCCACGACATGTAAATACATTGAATCGCCATACGTTAAATCGACCGCTTTCTATACTGTAGCCTTCCTAAAATCCCCACAACAAAAAGTTTACGACAAAATGTTATGTAACCAGGATATTAGTTTACGATAGATCCTTGTCGGTTCTTTCATACACTCTCTGAAAACCCAAGAAACAACAAAACGTCCGACAAAGGTAATGTTACAGCGCGCCAATCAAAAAATCGACAACGTTTACAAAACATCTACCTTTGTGCTGGAATTTTGTCGACGGCGTTCTGTGGTCTTCGCTGAGTTCTACAGGTCAGCAGTACAAAGACATGTTTGGATGACAGTTACTCACTTAATGTGGATCTCAAATCTAGAGTTTGCTCTGGTGCCAGGGTTTGCACATCGTGGGAAAATCTCAGGCGTACGACAGTTTAGTACCTGCCTTGCTATAAATATAGATTAAAAAGCCCCGGGGTAGGTCTGACTCCGTCACACACCTACCTGACATGACCTAGGCCGTGTTGTACAAGGCCGAGTCTATTTGGTATCATAGGAGGCTCATTTATTTTTAAAGATTGTGATTACGTCCAGTATTGGGACGAATGGTACATGACTGTACAACGCTTAAATTAGGTTACGTCACAGATAGCTTTTGACAATTTTTGCCTTTCTCAGCCCTGAGGCTGCGAAAGGCACTCAGACCACAATTAAATTTCCTTCCGTCCTCCCGCGTTCCAGTTGGTAATGTACTAGCGACACATTGCGTCCCTGCAGATTCGGTTATTTTGCTAAAGGCCATGCAAGACTATTCCTATGGTATTGAAGCATTTTTCTCATTACCTATTCATTCATATCTATAAATATGCCGGGTTTGAAATTCCCATCATGAAATACAGTTCTTTTTTAGAATTTTCTCATTAAATGTGAAAATGATTTGCTACATATCGGGCAACCACAAATGCATTGCTACGTCTTCCACGTTCTTAATAGCAGGAATGACCGGGCATGTAACTTGCCCTGCAAAACGTTTTCGTAGAATATTTTCAAATTGTATTGTACCTGCAAGGTAAAGAGAAAATAAGTAATAAGTAAAGCGTTTTTGCGTATGTTCAACTGATGTACATGTAAGTCGCACCTCGTTCCTCTTAGTGAATACAACACGTAAGAAAAGTCCAAACCATAGCGGTACTTGTAGAAAGAATTCGAAAGTCTTTCCTTCCGCCATGCCGTCTTAGGCAAGATGGCGGACCTAATCAATGTATGAAAACAACAACGACGAGCAGTATTGAGAGTACTGAGTGCCGTGCGGACGGAAGACGGTAGTATTCGAAACTGTGACCAAAGTATTTTATGCACTCATTTTTACAAACAGGTCGTAATGTTTTTGGGTATAAAGCGCGGGTTTTTAGCTGTAGGCTGTAAAGAAAACCGGTTCTTTCGGGCGGTTCTCTGCATCGGATGATGTCATTGCACCTTCTAATGATCTAATTATCTATAATTTGTCCGTACTATATTTGCGTTTTGTTGTAAACGTCACATTTTTAATGTTATAATGGTATACGGTATAGGAGGATAGCCAGTGTGTCCTTTATTTCTCTTCTGCTATGTGTTAAAGTAAAGGCAATTCAGTTAATTGCACAACGGTGTGGATTTTTTTTCTAAGAAAACCCGACACAGAATCTTAGCCAACTTGTTCAATTATAAGAGAGCTAACGTTTGTTAAAGATGTATGACTATCTCACAGTTACCCTTAGTTTAAAGTAGTGATAGAGATCGTGCAAAGAATGTCAAATAACTAAATGTAAGGGCCACTTAATTTCTGGTACATCGATACTGATTAAACTCTTAAAGCGAGGGTCGCAAGACTCGCAACCCGCCGTACGTTCAACTGCGTGCTGTCTACGAGCAAAAACGTAGGCAAATCTGTGGAACCCGTACGTCGTGAGTACCCCCTCTGTACGGAATCCAACGGATATGGGAGCACGAGAACGTAGTACTTAAAGTGCATGTAAAACTTTCTATGCGTGCGGGCTGCGGATTCACCCCCTGTGCAAATCAGTACGGGCGACGCGCGTGTCATGTACGTACCGATACGTACCGTACGGTATAAGTACGGCCTGCATACTTGTGTCAATCGCACAGAATCGTACGTTGATAGCACGCAGAACTCACTAACCACTTGCGCAACGAACGTTGCAAGCGACCGCTCACGGCCAGGCGTGGCGTGCAAACCACATACACATTGCGCAATCCTGAGAGTGACGTGTGTTATCGTAATGCTCATGGCAGTCCTTCCTCACGTTTAAAAAAAACGTAGCAGACGTGGGCTCCCATAAAAAAGGTACGGACAAAAAAACACGTACGGCGGAAAGACTTTAAGTGTCACATAAGTGTTGCTATAGTACAGTTCCTCCATAGCCTGACTAAAAACCCTATGAAAAAAAAGAAAAATAATTGGCCACGAATGTAATGTTATCCCAGCTAAAATAAAAAAAAATTAACGGTTCTTTTAAAATCTTTGTAAAAATCATATGACAAAACATATCGGCGAATACAACATGAGTGTTTAACAGAGATAGATGAATATAACTGCACAACGAAATATATTCCCACGCCCTATAAATGTCACATGAGTAATAAATACTGCCATACGACGAATCGACCATTTGCTCTACCGTAGCGTAGCTAAAATCCTACACCCTTAAAAAGGTGACGATTGACAAAATGTTAAATGGCCATGCCAAGTCGAACACATATGTTGATAGTTTCTGATAGATTTTTGTCAGGTTAGTTCATACTGTAAATCCCCAAGGAACAAATCGTTTGACAAACGCAATTTGTCAGCGCTCTAAGCAAGATTTTTAAAAAAGTCTCTGAAATGTTTACCTTTGTGTATGGATTCTGTTGCCGATGTCTTGTAATTTTCGCAGAAGTCCACAGGTCACTTTTGTAAACAGCTCCTCAGATAGATCTAGGAAACGGTCTGAGGTTTGAATGGTAACTGGCGGTACCGCGGTATTGTTTGCACATCGTGGGAAAATCTCAGGCGTACGACAGTTTAGTACCTGCCTTGCTATAAATATAGATTAAAAAGCCCCGGGGTAGGTTTGACTCCGTCACGCACCTACCTGACATTACCTAGGGCGTGTTGTACAAGCTAGGCCGAGTCTATTTGTTATCATAGGAGGCTCATCTTTTAAAGATTGGGATTATGTCCAGTATGGGGATGAATGGTATATGATTGTACAGGTTACGTCACACGTAGCTGTTGACATATTTTTTCAAGAGTTACCGATCGCATGCACCTGAGTGACGTAACACACTCCCGACATTCGATAGTTAACTTCAAACACGGAACCCCGACATATACGGGTTAGACATGGCGGAGATTTACATGTGTATTTCGACACTCATAACTGCGTACTTCATACATTTACCCTCCTCATACAAAGTGTGCTTGTCATGTCACGCTGGGGCTACTTTAGTCTAAAATGTCACTCGTGATTAGTACACCGAGCACGCCCCAGTAGGCCTTGTACGTAGTTAGCCCCTTCATCAAAAGCCCAAATAATCTCTGTACAGATTCGTATTCTATATTCATAATATTCATCACAGAAACTAAACACCACAGAAAACAAATTTAAATCTGGCACGGAAGTAAGGGCATTAATCAATAAATTCCAAAATTCAAAGGTTGTAATAGACTACTGCTGGCCTTACTACTGGGCATCTCCAGGCTTACGGTAAAGCCACAGCGCCACCTACCGATGTGCTGAAGAATTTCAGATGTCTGCACTGTGCAGAGGCGCATGTTTATATACGTTTCTCCCAGGTGGCCCCGACGATTAACGCACACCTTTTACAAAGATATAAGGCCACACCGACTTAATTGTATGGATGACATCCTCTGAATACCCCCAAACCAGTGCACGCAGGCGAATAAAAAATTCCGGCCAAAAATAAAAATGCTACTAAACCAAAGGAATATAAAGCTGGTATTGTGAATTTGTGGCAGTGCATAAAAACATATACGACACGGCGGCACATGCTGGCTTTTTGCGGCACATGCTGGCTTTCTGCCTTTGCCCCCCACAAGATCGGTGGCATGTCAGGACTCGAACCCGGGACTTCTAGGTTCCGAGTCGAGCACTCTGCCGCTACGCCACACGACCCTATAACGTCACAAACTACACGTTCCCTGTGCATGTTAAAAAGAACACAAAAATTGTCTATTTGTTGTCATATTTGAACCATAGTAAGTCAATTAATGTTGAGCACAAAATGCCCAAACACCTCAAAACACACAGAAAAACAAGCTGTTTAACGTTAACGTCTATAGGATACCTCCCTGCGCTATGCAACATGGGAGATTTTACCTCCCCGCGGCCCGGCGCAATGCGTCATGGGAATGGGAAACTAATGAATGCTTGTGGCGATAAGTAGCCAATCACAATGGACAATAGGTGTGAAACACATGTTCCTGCATGGCCCCTCGTACTAGGACAGCGGTGCTTATTAATTTTATTGGCTACTTTGTCTGTACTGATTTCTAGTTGTTGCACTAGAAAACTACTCCCTTTTTAAACGCCTTGGCGTAGTATTTCTTCCTCAAACATACATTGAAAGGGAAATACACACATATACATGTCTATATACCCTGAATTACGTAGGTTTGTAACAAAACATTGTGCGTACTATATGTGCTGAATATCGTATGTGCATGAGACTGACAAAAATACATAATATAGTAACAAACACTAAACAAACATCCGAGCTCACAGGCTGATGGTTGGGCTAGGTAATAGAGTTATTATAAATTATGACTTAAACAATCTACAACTGTTTTTCTGTCCCAAACAAGTCCTCTTTTTACGATTACGCGACCTGCTCCAAAGCGGCTGTGTCAAAAGCAAAACCTGCATTTTTGAAACGCTCGTCAACCCCCAAACAAGCGTCGAATTCAAACACATTTTTCACTCGTCTGTTGTCGGAGTGTACAGATCTAGAATAAAACAAACTTTGTGAGGTTACCGATATCAACACAGATACTTTGTCCATTCTTGTGGTTATTTTTAGTCACGTGCTCCCATGCATAACGCCGCAACAAGGATTTTTCAAACTAGTAGGGAATTAGGGATAGGTCGGAATTAGGGGTAGGTCGGAATTAGGGCACCCCCTGTTATAAACAAACCTGCCTCACTAGAAGTCTGCACGCGACTATGCGACTCTTTGTTTTGGATCGTTCTGCTGCGGTGTCAAATTTACTTCCTTGTCTTTTGTGCGGGCGTCACGCCTGACGTCAGGTGTCCAGGTAACTAACACCTGTTTGAGATTGGGTCTCGGTATTTAAACGTTAGTAATGGTCTTAGTGTGTCAGTTGGACGTGAGAAGTGAGAGCGAACATGTCGTCTGAGGAGGGTGTCCCGGGTTCTTACGACCCGACGCTGACTGTGAACGTCAAACCGTCCAAGTCGAGCCAGTCACGCGGGAAGACGGCAGGCGAAACCGGGCTTCGCTTGAAACTTCTCAAACTCTTTCTGTCCGTACTTCTGGGGATAGTGGTCCTGGCGTGTTTCTCGCTGTCCCAACTTTCTGCGATCTCTCTTGTGAAACATCTACGTCTGCAAAACAATGGAAATGTCACTTGTAGGAATTCCAGTTCCACGGCTGAAAATGTCACTTGTTGTAGGAACTTCAGTTCCGCGGATGAAAATGTCACCTGTAGGAATTCTAGTTCCGTGGATAAACTTGCAGCTGGCTCCTGTGACGTGCCTGCTCTCATGGTGGTGTACATGATGTTGGTACCGTACGGAGTCTCCTTCTTACGAAGTTTGTGGAACGGCGCCTTCCAAGACTCCATGCCGTGGCCGCACCGAAAAGCTATCTGCCTGGTAAGTCATTTTTTACTAGAATTGAGAATCAAAAGTGGGGTCGACACGGAACCTAGAGGTCCCTGGTTCGAGTCCTGACATGCCACCAATATTGGGAAAGGCACTTTACACGACTTTCCTCACTTCGCTCAGGTGAAAATGAGTATTGTATTGCCCTATGTGTTGGTGGTAGCATTAATATAAGTTGAAAAAAACTTGAGTGTGCCGTCACCACGTCTTGTGATTACATGTTGGGAATAAAAGAAAAGTGAACAAATATGCCGATACATTCAGAAATCTAGACGGGGGAATATTTCTGTAATAGCTGTAGGTGTATGAGTGTATGTAGGTGAGTGTATGAAAAGTCAAGAATCAAATACAGGTTGAAGCGATAATTGTACAATACAACTTATGATGACAACGTCGAAAGTGTTTCAAACAATGCCAGTATGATGACTTTGCCGTTTGACTTCAAGTTCTATTGAGGGTTTCTTTCAAAACTCAAGCGATAAACTGAACGTAAGTTGTCTCTTTACAGTTAAAATGTTGATCAAAATTACATTAAAACATTCAAAACACAGTCAGGTACAAGGCATGAAATAACACAGGAAATTGAGTAGGTTGCTCGTAAAAGCTCGTTTGCAAGCCAACATGACATTAAGAAGGTGATAAAACAAGTCTTGTAGGGTACACTTTACCAGAATATGTATTATTAATAGCAGTTTGGTGTGCCAAAGTTACTATCTTATTTTCATGTCGCTGAATATTGACAGATATAATTTGTGCGACTAATGGATATACTAATAAATTATCAAGTATCAAGATACAGATTTTAACACTTCCAAAATATAAAATTATGTGGACAATCCGGAATCGCAGAATTATCTGAAAACTTGAGCGGACTAATTTGTAACTGACAGTAAAGACGTCAGCCAGAGTGCAGAGACACTTTAATGGGTAGGTAGTAAATAGTCCCATTCCCTTTCATAATTTACATTTCCTTTCGCATGTAAGCATATTTAGAATTTCTTGAAGTTGTTGCACAAAATTCACTGAAAATCACTTTCATACCCCTGGCATTGTTTGCAAATCGTGAAATATAGAGTTAAAACTTTTGGGTGGGTAAAAAGACAGGATCAAATAAGCCAGACAGTATCCAGTCGGTTTGATAAATGTTGTATGACAAATGGATCCTGCCTGGCTAATTAGATACAGTAACTGTCTTTTAAGTTTTTACCCACTTAAAAAATCTGCTTCGCCATTAGAGATTACAAAAGTGTTACAATGTATATTTCTCCCTTAAGGCATTTGTTACAAAATAACATGGAAACATAAAAGAAAGGACACGCTTTGGATTTGAATATTTCTGAAGCAGGCTATCCACTTTTTTTCTGGTAGGGGATTTGTCACGAAGCCTCTACAACACATTCACCACCGCCTCACAATAACCAACCAATCAGGGTTGCCCAAAGTCGGGAGCACACTAATAATAATAATAATAATAATAATAAATGGTTTATTGGCCAAACATCACCCGTGCAATCGCAGCCTTAAAGTGCTGAATTGATGCAGGGTTTACAATTAGATGATACGAATGGTAATAATACAGTCACATAATAATACACATAATACACAATGTCATGATACATATCTGTAGAACTGCCGCAAGGGTCTGTGCGGCTGCCATTAGGCGCCACAAGGTGATCAAAATACGACTTTCCCCAACCTTAGCTAGGTACCCATTCACACCTGGGTGGAGTGAGGAAATTCGTGTAAAGTGCCTTTCCCAAGGGCACAAAGTCGGGCGCATGTCCAGGGATCGAACCCGGGTCTCCCGATTCAGAGTCGAATGATCTATCACTACGCCACGCGACGCCACGTCAAATATTGGGCAGTGTTTTTTTTTTCTGCGAGGGGCTAGAACTGCGGTTTCTTCTCAGGGAGGGGGGGTGTCCGTGGAGAGTCCTGTACCCGCCCTCGGTAGAGGTTAAATTACCGCGGTGATTTTTTTGTATACTAAGGCCACACCGACTTCCTCTGAACACCCCCAAACTAGTGCGCGCGGGCGAATAAAAAACATTCCGGCCAAAAATAAAAATGCTACTAAACCATAGGAATACTTAGCTGGTATTGTGAATTTGCAGCAGTACATAGCGACGTATAAAACAAGCCGGCACATGCTGGCTTTTTGCGTAATTCATGAATCGGCACTATACTGAGTTCTTGAGTCGTGGAGCTTAGGTAGCCTGGGTGCCCGGCTCCGTATATTGTCGCTAACTACCATGGACTTGAGCCAGGCCAGAGCCTCGATGGACGTGATCTTTTTTTTTTTTTTTTTTTGAGAACAGGCAAAAATCAATGCGCGCGCGGAAGCCATCCATAAATTTAAGTCGGCGTGGCCTTAATAGTTCACCACAAAACAAGGCATATGAGTCGGAGAGAATGTAACATCGGTAACCTGAGAGAACCTCAGCCCGAGAAAGTAAGGAAACGACACGCCTTGACTTTGAATACCTGTGACAACAATTTGCTTTTATGTATTTTTCTGGTGGAACGTTTGTTTGAAACTGAACATGGATAATAGAGACAAAGAAAAAGAAAAAAAACGACACATGATGGTTTTGAATACCTGTGAAGTTTGTTAAGTATTTGTATCCGCCTGAGAAAGGACATTTTACGCGTGTCTGACTTCATGAACTGGGCGACATGAGACTGAGCAACACAGAACACAGTTGTATTGAGGGGGCACCCCGCAGTGGGTCTCAATACCCTCAGCTCTAGCGACCGTCTCTTTCAGGAAATACCTCTTGAGCCAAAACACTGTGTTTGCAAATGAAGGACATTCCTCTAGCTACGAGAACAATAGAATTTCAATTTCTTTCAGCTCTCACATTTTTGTAAATTTTAGGGGGGGGAAGAATTTTATATGAAAAATGATGCCAAAAATTGGCCATTTTCACGTGGAATTAGACCCATCACCCAGAATTTAGCCACCAATATGACTTATATGGTCGGAAAGAGAAAACCCTTATGTATCATTAAGAAAAGTATACAGAAAATCCTAACACGCACATCTAGGTCAAACCGAAGCACCGCGTTGACGGCGAAAGGACAACCGGAAGTAAACCTCGGGCCCGAAATCAATTTTCACCCAGATGGGTGGCATGTCAGGACTCGAACCCGGGACTCTCAGTTCCGAGCCGCGCACTCTGCCGCTACGCCACACGACCCCACGACCCCAGGTATTGGGTTTGTCGCGCTTTCATGTGAAACGTCCGTCAAGTAAGGTAATTGTCCTTGTAACATCTGAAGTGGCACTGTTGTACCTGAGTCATTCAAGTACGCAAGACTACTTGAAGAGTTTAATGTGCAAATTAACTACTCACACACATGGATTTGAAACAAAAAGACGGAAGTACCGTACACGGTTGACACATGCTAAACTCCGTCTATGTGGATAGAATTTTTTTAAAGGCTTAAAGCTGGAAAGAATAGTAGTTTATATACATGTATGTGCCATAGAAAACTGAGCTCAAGGTGCGAAAATATTAGCAGGAGTTATCCGATTTAACGGGAGTCCTCTTACTCGCTTTCCTAAGAAAACGGACAGGCGAGTGCGGGGACCCCGTTACCAAACGGGCGGCACCCAGGCTAGCGTATGTAAAAATAGCTGAAGAATTCATTGTACACCTTTTAAAGCTACGGTCTGCTGGTGTCAGAGTGAACAGAGTCACTTAGCGTCTACTGTTGACATGACGACCTTCTTAGTGATGGTAAATATTTGTCCACTAAGTCTGCCCTACGTTGACATTGTAATGCCGAATTCTGTCTGGTGGCTGTAAGTTTAAATGCTGTTAGACTATACCTTAGACTGGATACACGGTTAGAACCGTGAAGTGATAATACCTCGAGTTTCGAGTTAAGTTACGGTCGTTGAGTGACATATACTCTCATTTTCAATTTTCAAAATGCTCAGGAAAATAATTTTCGGGCGTTTCCTTGTCATCTCTTTACACCAAGGATTAAAGTCTTCGGTCACTCATGTCCAATGTGGTCGCTCAGCAGTTTCCATCCGGTAGAACGTAAGAGGAATTTGGAGGTGTGGTTGAGGAAATTCTAAAAACAACACAGTGATCAGCGGGCCTTTCTATATTCCCTCCTACCTCGATCAAAACATAAAGATGCAACTATTCAACCGATAAATATGCAGCCACTCCCATTGTCCGAACCGCTAATTGTCATGTTAGGTGGAAGGTGGTCCTGTGATTAGGGTTGCTGACTCAGAACCTGATTTTTTATACCAATCTTTCATGACTAGATATGGTGACAGCACACTCAAGTTATATCAAGTTATATTGTTTTATGCCGTCACCAACGCAGTTAAAGGACAAATACGGAACAGGACAATACTAATTTCCACCTGAGTTAAGTGAGAAAAGTCGTGTAAAGTGCCTTTCCCAAGAACACAAGATCGGTGCCATGTCAGGACTCGAACCCGGGGCCTCTTGGTTCCGAGTCGAGTACGCTGCCGCTACGCCACACAACCTGACTGTTCGCGGGCACCTGTCTAAGATTATGACGTCACGTGTGCTGACCAGTATATCGTGTGTTCAGGAGAAGGTACATGTAGATAAAGGTACCATTCACAGGAAGGACTTAAAGTCGCAATGACGTTCTCGACACAAACCCATCACCCGTCTTATCGGATGGGACGTTAAATGGAGGTCCCGTGTTTGAGGAGAGACACACCTCAAGCACGTAAAAAAACCCACGTGAGTGGAAGTGGAACAAACCATTATGGTTTAAAATGAGGTAGGGAACTTTAGCGACCAGCCTCGTAACCCCTGCTTCTCCTATTGGGTCAGTTAGTCCTCACTACTTTTTGGCTGGTCTCAATCATAATGTTTCTGACTCAGGGAGAAGAGTTGCTGTTACAGTTCTACTCGGTAACCCGTAACCCAGGTGGGTGATCATACCATTCAGGTGGTAGCGTCATTCACCTTGAAGTGGCCTAACGGCCGTGTTACGTGGCGACCACTAAGTAAAGCCTCGGTCATAACCCGCCGTACGTGCTTTTTGTCCGTACGTTTTTTGGGAGGCTACGTCTGCTACGTTCTTTCTACCACTCGCAAGGCACTCGCACGGTTGCGCAAAGTGTACGAGTGTGGTCTGCACGCTACGTCTGGCCGTGAGCGGTTGCGTGCATCGTACGTTGCGCAAGTGGTACGTGAGTTGTACGTGCTTACAACGTACGATCTCTGTGCGATTGTAACTTTACCGTAAGAACGCCGTACTTACACTTGCTTCTTCCGTACGGCACGTACGGGACACGCGCGTCGTACGTACTCGCACGCACGGGTGGTGAATCTGCAGACCGCACGTAGAAAAAGTTTTACATGCACTTAAAGTTCTACGGCGTGTCTTCGTGCTCCCAAATCCGTAGGATTCCGTACGGAGGTGGTACTCACCACGCACGGATGCCCTACGTTTGCCCACGTTTTTGCACGTAGACAGCACGCAGAAGCACGTAGGGCGGGTTGTGACCGTAGCTTTACGTGGCGAGGGGTGCCCATCAACCAGGGGTGAACCCACGGCCACCATACCAGCCAGGGGCGTTCCAACCTGGGACCCGCCAGGATCACCCCTGGACCCCACCAGGGACCCTGTAGCTGCCCGGCCGGACTGTATTTGCAGGTCGGCACCCTACCGCACCCCGCACAAGTCAAGACGGG
>NW_017803904.1:70507-80584 GCF_001625305.1 Branchiostoma belcheri | reverse complement strand
AGGTAACTAACACCTGTTTGAGATTGGGTCTCGGTATTTAAACGTTAGTAATGGTCTTAGTGTGTCAGTTGGACGTGAGAAGTGAGAGCGAACATGTCGTCTGAGGAAGGTGTCCCGGGTTCTTACGACCCGACGCTGACTGTGAACGTCAAACCGTCCAAGTCGAGCCCGTCACGCGGGAAGACGGCAGGCGAAACCGGGCTTCGCTTGAAACTTCTCAAACTCTTCCTGTCTGTACTTCTGGGGATAGTGGTCCTGGCGTGTTTCGCGCTGTCCCAACTTTCTGCGATCTCTCTTGTGAAACATCTACGTCTGCAAAACAATGGAAATGTCACTTGTAGGAACTTCAGTTCCACGGCTGAAAATGTCACTTGTTGTAGGAACTTCAGTTCCGCGGATGAAAATGTCACCTGTAGGAATTCCAGTTCCGCGGACAAACTTGCAGCTGGCTCCTGTGCCGTGCCTGCTCTCATGGTGGTGTACATGCTGTTGGTACCGTACGGAGTCTCCTTCTTACGAAGTTTGTGGAACGGCGCCTTCCAAGACTCGATGCCGTGGCCACACCGTAAAGCTATCGGCCTGGTAAGTCATTTTTACTAGAATAGCTAATTAAAAGTGAACAAATATGCCACAGATATGCCGAGGAACAGTCATAACATCACAGATCCCTATGCCGCGACTGCAGCAGTCTTTCCTGTATTGCGCCATCAGACTTTACAATAACTCACTAAACCTGACTTGACAGGACGCAATCAGTATGGACTTTGTGTATATTTTAATTACCTTGTATATATCTTTGTATATACCTTAATTTAGATGTCCATGTATTGTCTCTAAATTCTTTTTTTATGTGACAAATGGTCCTCAATTCAGGGGGTAGTAGCTATTCTCCCCCTGCTGATGTACATTTGAATTAGTGCAATAAAGAAATTGAATTGAAATGCCGATACATTCACAAATCTAGACGGGGGAATATTTCTGTAATAGCTGTAGGTGTATGAGTGTATGTAGGTGAGTGTATGAAAAGTCAAGAATCAAATACAGGTTGAAGCGATGATTGTACAATATAACTGATAATGATAGCGTGAAAAGGTTTCAAACAATGTCAGTATGATGATTTTTCCGTTTGACTTCAAGTTCTATTGAGGGTTTCTTTCAAAACTCAAGCGATGAACTGAACGTAAGTTGTCTCTTTACAGGTAAAATGTTGATTAAAAATTACATTAAAACATTCAAAACACAGTCAAGTACAAGACATAAAATAACGCAGGACACTTGGGTTTTTTAAAGAGTAGGTTACTCGTTAAAGCTCGTTTGCACGCCAACATCACGTTTAGAAGGTGATAAAACAAATCTTATAGGGTACACTTCACCAGAATATGTATTATTAATAGCAGTTTGGTGTGCCAAAGTCACTATCTTATTTTCATGTCGCTGAATATTGTCAGATATAATTTGTGCGACTAATGTATATCCTAATAAAGTATCAAGTATCAAGATACAGATTTTGACACTTCCAAAATGTGAAATTATGTGGACAATCGCACAATTATCTGAAAACTTGAACGGACTGATTTTAAACTGACAGTAAAGACGTCAGGCAGAGTGCAAAGACACTTGTCTTTTTACAGTTTAATAGTCTCATTCCCTTTCATGATTTATATTTCCTGAAAATTCTCCCTTTCGCATGTAAGCATATTTAAAATATCTTGAAGTTGTGAAGCAACTAGGGGGCCCAAACTCACGTCACTTCTTCCCCAGCACAAGAGCTACCTGCCATTTAAATTTCGTCACCATGGCATGTCTGGATCATGAGATATCAAAACCGGAAGTTCAGCTGCAGTACCATGACAAGCCGCCAGGGGGCCCAAAATCTAATCAGTTCGAGCTCTCATCAAGACCTACCCACCTACCAAATATCAAGATAATCCATTTAAGCTTTCTCGAGTTATGCGGTTGACAGACACACACACACAGACACACAGACACACGGCCAGGAAAACATAACCGTCTCCAATTCTTGGCAAAGGTAATAAATGGTTTATTGGCCAAACATCACCCGTGCAATAGCAGCCTTATAGTGCTGAATTGATGCAGGGTTTACAATCAGGTGATACAAATGGTAATAGTACACATAATACATGTCATGATACATATATTTGTTCCATATTTTTGTGGAACTGCCGCAAGGGTCTGTGCGGCTGCCATTCGGCGCCACAAGGTGACCTCAATACGGCTTTCCCCAACCGAAGTTAGGTACCCATTCACACCTGGGTGGAGTGAGGAAAGTCGTGTAAAGTGCCTTTCCCAAGGGCACAACGTCGGGACGCATGTCCAGACATGTCCCGGGTACGACTCGGGATCGAACCCGGGTCTCCCGGTTCACAGTCGAATGATCTATCACTACGCCACGCGACGCCACGCCAAATATTGGGCAGTGTTTCTCTCTACGAGCGGCTAGAACTGCGGTTTCTTCTCAGGGAGGGTGGGGGGTGTCCGTGGAGAGGGCTGTACCCGCCCTCGGTAGAGGTTAAATACCGGCCAAAAATAAAAATGCTACTAAACCACAGGAATACTTAGCTGGTATTGTGAATTTGCAGCAGTACATAGCGACGTATAAAACAAGCCGGCACATGCTGGCTTTTTGCGTAATTCATGAATCGGCACTGTACTGAGTTCTTGAGTCGTGGAGCTTAGGTAGCCTGGGTGCCCAGCTCCGTATATTGTCGCTAACTACCATGGACTTGAGCCAGGCAGAGCGTCGGCGTGGCCTTAATACTTCACCACAAAACAAGGCATATGAGTCGGAGAGAATGTAATATCAGTAACCTGAGAGAACCTCAGCCCGAGAAAGTAAGGAAACGACACGCCTTGACTTTGAATACCTGGGACAACAATTTGCTTTTATGTATTTTTCTGGTGGAACGTTTGTTTGAAACTGAACATGGATAATAGAGACAAAGAAAAGAAAAAAAACGACACATGATGGTTTTGAATACCTGTGAAGTTTGTGAAGTATTTGTATCCGCCTGAGAAAGGACATTTTTACGCGTGTCTGACTTCATGAACTGGGCGACATGAGACTGAGCAACACAGAAAACAGTTGTATTGAGGGGGCACACCGCAGCTTCTTTTGGGTCTCAATACCCTCAGCTCTAGCGACCGTCTCTTTCAGGAAATACCTCTTGAGCCAAAACACTGTGTTTGCAAATGAAGGATATTCCTCTAGCTACGAGAACAATATAATTTCAATTTCTTTCACCTCTCACATTTTTGTAAATTTTAAGGGGGGAAAGAATTTTTTATGAAAAATGATGCCAAAAATTTGCCATTTTCACGTGGAATTAGACCCATCACCCAGAAATTGGCCGCTAATATGACTTATATGGTCGGAAAGAGAAAACCCTTATGTATTATTAAGAAAAGTATACAGAAAATCCTAACACGCACATCTAGGTCAAACCGAAGCACCGCGTTGACGGCGAAAGGACAACCGGAAGTAAACCTCGGGCCCGAAATCAATTTTCACCCAAAACACGCCATTTCTTACAATTTCCAGCCATGCTAGTTGTTAATACCATTCTGCAGCAGATTATGAGAAATGTAAACTCAAACATGAACCATCGTAACCCCGGGCACTACATTGGATTAACCAGAATTTACGCTCTGTTTCACATAACGCAATAGGCCTTTCGAACACTGTCTAACGGCCTCAAACCATGGTTGGGACAGAGTCGGAACAAAAGTTGGCTGTGGTTGATGTCTGGCGACGTTAGCTAGTGTTCGTCTGCACAATACGAATGTTTCACAATGTTTTATTCCAACATGTAATCACCAGACGTGGTGACGGCACACTCAAGTTTGGGCACATGGGGCAACTTATATTAATGCTGCCACCAACACAGGGGACAAATACATGACAGGACAATACTCATTTTCACCTGAGCTAAGTGAGGAAAGCCGTGTAAAGTGCCTTCCACAAGATGGGTGGCATGTCAGGACTCGAACCCGGGACTTCCGAGCCGCGCACTCTGCCGCTACGCCACACGACCCCACGACCCCAGGTATTGGGTTTGTCGCGCTTTCATGTGAAACGTCCGTCAAGTAAGGTAATTGTCCTTGTAACATCTGAAGTGGCACTGTTGTACCTGAGTCATTCAAGTACGCAAGACTACTTGAAGAGTTTAATGTGCAAATTAACTACTTACACACATGGATTTGAAACAAAAAGACGGAAGTACCGTACACGGTTGACACATGCTAATCTCCGACTATGTGGATAGAATTTTTTTAAAGGCTTAAAGCTGTAAAGAATAGTAGTTTACATACATGTATGTGCCATAGAAAACTGAGGTCAAGGTGCGAAAATATTAGCAGGAGTTATCCGATTTAACGGGAGTCCTCTTACTCGCTTTCCTAAGAACACGGACAGGCGAGTGCGGGGACCCCGTTACAAAACGGGCGGCACCCAGGCTAGCGTATGTAAAAATAGCTGAAGAATTCATTGTACACCTTTTAAAGCTACGGTCTGCTGGTGTCAGAGTGAACAGAGTCACTTAGCGTCTACTGTTGACATGACGACCTTCTTAGTGATAGTAAATATTTGTCTACCACTAAGTCGGCCCTACGTTGACATTGTAATGCCGAATTCTGTCTGGTGGCTGTAAGTTTAAATGCTGTTAAACTATACCTTAGACTGGATACACGGTTAGAACCATGAATTAATAATACCTCGAGTTTCGAGTTAAGTTACGGCCGTTAAGTGACAAATACTCTCATTTTCAAAATAATACCAATGGTCAGGAAACAGTTTTCGGGCGTTTCCTTGTCATCTCTCTACATCAAGGATTAAAGTCTTCGGTCACTCACGTCCTATTTGGTCGCTCAGCGGTTTCCATCCGGTAGAACGTGGGAAGAATTTGGAGGTGTGGTTGAGGAAATTCTAAAAACAACACAGTGATCAGCGGGCCTTTCCTATATACCCTCCTACCTCGATAAAAACATAAAGATGCAACTATTTAATCGATTAATATGCAGCCACTCCCAATGGTCGAACCACTAATTGTCATGTTAGGTGGAAGGTGGTCTTGTAATTAGGGTTGCTGACTCAGAACCTGATTTTTTATACCAACATTTCATGACTAGACACGGTGACGGCACACTCAAGTTATATCAACTTATTTTATGCCGTCAACAACGCAGTTAACGGACAAATACGGAACAGGACAATACTCATTTCCACCTGATTTAAGTGAGGAAAGTCGTGTCAAGAGCCTTTCCCAAGGGTACAAGATCGGTGGCATGTCAGGACTCGAACCCGGGGCCTCTTGGTTCCGAGTTGAATACGTCGCCGCTACGCCACAGAACCTGACTGTTCGCGGGCACCTGTCTAAGGTAATGACGTGACGTGTGCTGATCAGTGGATCGTGTGTTCAGGAGAAGGTACATGTAGATAAAGGGGCCATTCACAGGAAGGACATAGTCGCAATGATGTTCTCGACACAAACCCATCACCCGTCTTATCGGATGGGACGTTAAATGGAGGTCCCGTGTTTTAGGAGAGACACGCCTCGAGCACGCTAAACTTAAAGAACCCACGTGAGTGGAAGTGGAACAAACCATTATGGTCTAAATGAGGTGGGGAATTTTACTACATGTAATTCCCAACTAGCCTCGTAACCCCTGCTTCTCCTATTGGGTCAGTTAGTCCTCACTACTTGTGAGAAATTGGGCTGGTCTCAATCATGATGTTTCTGACTCAGGAAGAAGAGTTGCTGTTACAGTTCTACTCGGTAACCCGTAACCCAGGTGAGTGGTCATACCATGCAGGTGGTAGCACCGTTCATCTTGAAGTGGCCTAACGGCCGTGTTACGTGGCGACCACTAAGTAAAGCCTCGGTCACAACCCGCCGTACGTGCTTTTTGTCCCGCCGTACGTTTTTTGGGAGGCTACGTCTGCTACGTTTTTTTTCTGAAAACGTGTGGAAGGAGTGGCGTCGACGCACGCCACTCGCAAGGCACTCGCACGGTTTCGCAAGGTGTAAGCGTGTGGTCTGTACGCCACGTCTGGCCGTGAGCGGTTGCGTGCATCGTACGTTGCGCAAGTGGTGAGTTGTACGTGCTTACAACGTACGATCTCTGTGCGATTGCAACTTTACCGTAAGGACGCCGTACTCACACTTGCTTCTTCCGTACGGCACGTACGGGACACGCGCGTCGTACGTACTCGCACGCACGGGTGGTGAATCTGCAGACCGCACGTAGAAAAAGTTTTACATGCACTTAAAGTTCTACGGCGTGTCTTCGTGCTCCCAAATCCGTAGGATTCCGTACGGAGGTGGTACTCACCACGCACGGATGCCCTACGTTTGCCCACGTTTTTGCACGTAGACAGCACGCAGAAGCACGTAGGGCGGGTTGTGACCGTAGCTTTACGTGGCGACGGGTGCCCATCAACCAGGGGTGAACCCACGGCCACCATACCAGCCAGGGGCGTTCCAACCTGGGACCCGCCAGGATCACCCCTGGACCCCACCAGGGACCCTGTAGCTGCCCGGCCGGACTGTATTTGCAGGTCGGCACCCTACCGCACTCCGCACAAGTCAAGACGGGAGACTGACCGGGCATCAGACGGGTCCCTGACAGAAACCGACCGTCAAAGTGATCAAAATTTGTGAATTTCAAATAGAAGTCGCCTCAGCGCGGCCCAACAGGAACATGAAATTGTGCCCCTGACAGCTGGCGCACGCTCGGCGTCATGACGCCGGCCATGCCGACAACATGTGACTCCAGCTTCATGCAGCTTGTACTTATTTAAACAAAACTGATTTGTAACGCCTGGTGAGCTCAAGGCGGTTTACCGGTTATGGGAAACAAACGAGCAAATAGTCAGGGAATGTTCGAATAGACCTGGTCCTATTTTAAAGGTACATGTTTAGATAGTTCCGATTGTGACGGTGCCTTTAAAAATTTCCGTGTTGGTAAGTCATACACTTCTACCACTAATGCGGTAAAAAAAAAAACAGCCCTTTTGTATGTTCAGATTTGTCTCCACTGTTGCGGCATGTCTGTATGTACTTTACAGACCAAATGGTAGACACACAACAATGATTTTATTGTGTGCGGTCGTAAGGCGTAACTGCAAACTGCTCCGCTAGGAACAGTGGCTTTGGGATTAGTTTGAGGTCTCGAGTTCGAATCCTGTCATGTCACCGATCCTGTGTCCTTGGGAAACGCACTGAACAAGGCTTCCCTCACTTAACTCACACCGCACAAAATCCCTCGTTTCCGTCTGAAAAATTGTCGCACACTTTCCCGGATATTTTAGGTTTCCGGTAGAACCCGGGGGTTTCCAACCTGCACACGCAAGGTGTCCAGTCCCGTACATGTCCTGGACATTCAAGGAAATGAACCAATGTGTGCAGGCCGTGTACGGGGCGTTATATGTCCGGACACGCGGCCTTTAAATCCCTGTACACGGCAGGAAATGGCCGTGCACCGCTCCGTGTGTTGCTGGAATATGCATAATTTAGCGGCAATTATCACGGAAATCCGCCGTGTACGGGTCGGACACGCCTGTACTAGCCCCCCCACCCCTCCCGGCCACAACCCGCCCTGCTCTCGGGACCGGTTGCTCCCGTTCCCGGGACCCGTTGCTCCCGTTCCCGGGGCCCTGCTGTTCCCGTTTTAGGGACCCCACTGCCCCCACTAAGGGGACCCCCTTTCCGCTCCCGGGGCTTCGCTGCCCGGCTCCCGAGAAATCGCTTCCCCCGCTCCTGGGACACATTTCGATGTTTTAGGAACACATTTCATTCATAAAAAAAGGTAATACATGTTTATACTTCATTCATCGTTTTATTGGTATTAACAGGATCGCCATTTACAGATTGACAAAAATAACGCTCTATGTGTAGTGTATTACACGTTATGCACTATGCTAACACTATACAATAATGTACATGAGTATTTTCTATTTCCTTCTGCGTTAGTGCCAATCAAATGAGTGTTCTTGTCTTGTGTTAAATGTTAAAATAGGAAAACAAAACGAGAAGGCTAGGGAAGGGACAAGCTCCCAAGACAAAACGTTATATAAAAACACCACCAAATGTTTACGATTGACTTTGCATATTTTGCAAGCAAACTGTATCATGGAAAATGAACTTGATCATTATTTTAAGGATAAATTATTTTACTAAAGAACTAATACCATGACTTATCCACAATTTGTCACCAATATCCCATTTTGAATGGTTTCCCTCTAGTAGAATGCTGGATCATTCTAAAAGCAACACCGTTATCAGTTCAATAGTCAAGTTACTGTTGACGCTATGTTTGGATGGTTTCGTCATGGCAACGCTGCCGTTAAATATTTCCGTGTTGGCTGCCATACAATGTGCTACTGGTGCTTTAAAACACACAGCCTTTTGTATATTCAGATGCTTGGCCAAAACCATGAAACAAAGGGAGGGGGGGAAGAAACTCCATAAAACACACAGACCACCAAACCGTTTGACGTCTGAGCTTGGAACAGAGAAGTGACTGGTCATTTTGAACCGACATACATACCTCCTTTACAAAGGTCAGAAAACATGTAGAAAATATTAAGGCTGATTTGATTTCCTTTCTTTCTCCTTTCCTTCCTTCCTTTCTTCCTTCGTTCCTTAGCTTCCTTCTCTCCTTCCTTCCTTCCTTCCTTCCTTCCTTCCTTCCTTCCCTCCTTCCTTCCTTCCCTCCTTTCTTCCTTTCTTCCTTTCTTCCTTTCTTCCTTCCTTCCTTCCTTCCTTCCTTCCTAGTAAGTTGTAACATGGAGGTGTTGTAGAATCCGTTGCTAGAGTGGTAATACAGTTTCAGTGCTTTGGAGACAAAGGACAGTTCATGTCTTTTGGTTCTGCTCTTGGTTGTTCGGAAGCGGCCCTCTCGCCGTAGACAGGAGGGTCTGCATGCCCTTTTTCGTTAACCGTTATGGGCTATTTTAATTTACCGTTAATCGTTGCCGGCCCGCTCTAATTCAACGTTAAGCGTTATCGGTATATTCCTCGTGAAGCGTTATTGGCCGTTTTAATTCAACGTAAAACGTTATTTGTCATCCTAAATTCAGCGTTAAGCGTTAATGAATAATTCTTCGTTACGCCTAATTTTGCCGTTCAAAGTGCAGGAAAATGCGTCATTGAAGGTTTAAAAATACAAAATTTCCCGGGGGAGAATGCCCCCGGACCCCCCTACATTGCTCGCGCCTTTGGCGCTCGACTCGCGCTTCTGCGCTCGGTCCCTTCGGCTCTAGCCAGCACCAGTTTTCCTGTCAATTACCGGAAGTTTGCGGAGAGTTACAGAATTTTTTTAACGAATCCGTCAACCTTGACAGGCAAATTAACAAAAATCTTGAGTAAAATATGAGAACATTAGAAGGACCGACAAACACTCTCAACACCATGATTTGCCTCTCAAAATGCGGGAAATTGCGTTTTTGAAGGCTTAAAAATCCTAAATTTCCCCCGGACCCCCTAGATTACGAGCGCCTTCGGCGCTCCCCTCTCACAATCCATCGGTAAAACTGGGCAGACTGAAAAATGCAAGCTGGCCGATGTCGACTCGGACACCCCGGTATTTGTGGACGCACTCGGTGACCAGGGCAGGTGGGAAACACATACCTTTAATGCGTGCTTCATTACATGTAAGGTAATTTTGTCAGTGATCACCTTTTCTCACAAAGCGAGATACCAAATCCAGTGCAGCTCGAAAAAAAGCCTGTCAATTTACCGTTAAGCGTTGCCGACCGTCCTGAATTTACCGTTAAGCGTTATCGGCCCCGCTGAATTTACCGTTAACCGTTGCCAGGACCACCCCCCCCCACTGCAGACCCTCCAGACAGTAGCGGTTAACACATGGCGGGATCAGAAACTCATTCAGGGGAGAACTGCTGTCCTGAAGAATGTTCTGTAATGTTCTCAGTGTGGCTGTGTCACGCCTACTGGACAGCGAAGGCAGAGCGTCTTTATGAATTCCGATGACCTTCATACAGCGATGTTGTACAGCTTCCAACATGTCGGAAAGGTACTTCGGTAGACCTCCCCCCCCCCC
>NW_017803904.1:66619-70487 GCF_001625305.1 Branchiostoma belcheri | reverse complement strand
CCACCCCACACACACACACGGGGCTGGCATACTCCAGGAGAGGACGTATGAAAGTCAAGGAAATCTGGATCAGTGCTTCAGTAGGGAGTCCAACCTTCTTCGCGGCGGAAAGGTAGTAGCCCCGAGAACGGGACTTTTTCACCATGTAGTGTACATGTACATCCCAGGTGAGAGTGGCAGCGATATGCACTCCTAAGAGTTTAAAGGAAGTAGTCCTTTGTATTTGGAAGTAGTCTGCTATAGTTGGGTGTGGAGGAACTGGGACGTTAGCCTCCTTCCGTGCGCTAATAACCATATCCATGGTCTTCTTGCCGTTTACTCCGAGGGAGTAAGACTCTCCCCATTCCACGATGGAATCTAGTGCTTTCTGAGTTTCCTCGGGAAGAGAGGCCATTAGTAGTCCAGATGTTAAATCTGCTTTTTTGTTGTCATATAGGTTTTCATGTCATTTCAGCTGTTCAGGGTTGAAAGGGGGGGGGGCACTTCTCGATGTTTGGGCAGAATCCACGCATGGTTCAACTGTATAGGATATTTTTTTTTACTTTGGTCTAAATGGAGATGCTGGACTACCCTGCCAACGTATGTTTTCAAGGTCTAAGATTCAAGTATATGATTTTTGACCACGTTGTTCTGACATACTTGTTATTCCCAGTATTAACATAGGAAAGTCAATAACTGTGCTGTAGGTTCACCGGTATCAGTTCAATAGTCAAGTTTCTGTTGACGCTATGTTTGGATGGTTTCGTCATGGCAACGGTGCCGTTAAGTATTTCCGTGTTGGCTGCCATACAATGTGCTACTGGTGCTTTAAGCACACAGCCTTTTGTATGTTCAGATGCATGGCCAAAACCATTAAACAAAAGGCGGGAGGAACAAAACTATAAAAAAAACACCACCAAACCGTTTGACTTGTAGCATATCCTACAAGTGGCGTCGTGTGGTGCAGTGGATATCGAGTGATTGCCATATCCTACAAGAAAACTAGGATCATAACCTGTGTATTGATCTGTCATTTCCAATAAAGAAAGAAAGAAAGAAGAAAGAAACTAGCTAGGCACAGAGAAGTGACTGTGGTCAATTTTACTTTAAAAATGTTGCTGAACACACCCAGACTACCCTAACCTACATACATACCTCCTACCTACCTACCTACCTCTTACTCCTCCCGTAAGGTACTGCCGATTACCACGGTCCTTTTAATTAAGATAAAATGCAATAATTTTTAATCATACAGAAACCCATACTTGATCCCGACTTCTCTCCCCCTCAGGGCGCACTCCTCAGCCTGTGTGAGGTTACCGGGCTGTGCCTGTTGACGGTCCGGGTCATGCCGTCTGTCACCCCCGCCCTGAGCGTGGTTCTGTCCAACGGCGTCATGTTCATCCCCATCGTCAGCCACATCATAAAACAGACAGTCGGTCTGTGCAGGCAGAAGAAAAGCCGAAAGTGTGGACGTGTTTTTCTTGTCGTGTTGTGGGTTGTCGGAGGTCTGACGTGTGGCGGACTTGTCGGTGTCTGGAGTTATTTCAGAAAGCAGAAGTACGTGGTAGAAACGGTTGTCTCGCTGTTTCTTCTATCCGCTGCCTGGGCTCCGAAACTACAGCAGTATCAAGCTGAAGGATGTCGCCCAGCCACGTCGTCACAACCAGATCATACCCAGAACTCGAGATGGAAAGCAGGAATTCTGAACAATTTCTTCAAACTTGTTTTAGTGCTGGTGGTCCCTGACGTGATGAGGTATGCTGGAGTACTAGATGTGTGTTCTGACTGGGTTTGGACCTGTGCAGACGTTTACGCGCTCTTCACGATTCACCACCCGGCTACAGTCAGCTTTGTCCTCAATGTTACCGCAGGTTTTGTGGGTTACATCCTGGCATGGATGGCATGTGCTTTACGAATGGGCTACTTTGGATTCGCCTTGCCAGCCTTTCTCAGCACCTTGGTTACAGGTAAGTTGTGACAAAATGACATTCAGTATAAAATGGCATCTTCTCACATTTCTTTTTCTTTCTATTTGTCGAAATTAGTAAAAAAAAGGGAAATTTCAGACAGCTGGGTGGCCCATGCAATTCCGACAATTTGATTTTCAATGGAGCCTAGACTACAGAGTATTCAAAAATCAAAAATAAAATATCGTCAGACACAAATGACACATGTACAAATAACCGAAAGTACAAACAAAAACTGCTCAACATACACGAATAAGCTAAAATGGTATCGCGGAAAACTTGCATTTTTTAAATATACCACTCATGTAAACCGTGACCAAGGCCGTCACCGACTACCCCCCCCCCCATCTACAACACACTCGTCCAGTCACGTGAACTGTGCTGACCTTTCAACCTTGGGTCACGTGACTGCCTCGTCATTAGCTGAAGAAAGATAGTGGATCCCGTCTGAAAGCTCCTACGCTTACAGAACTTTGTTGTGCGTAACAATCCTTCCTTTTAATACCACTCATATATTTTCAGCAATTGTTATTTTCATCAAACAAATCTGCACACGACTGAGCTTCTTCCATGAAGAGACGTGTGTGGATGACTACACGGTCTGGGACACAGGGACGTGTCTGGGGCTGCTGCTGGTCCAGTTCTTCTCCACCACGTGGTTCGTCATGAGGAGTCCAACTATCGTCATGGAGCAGGAAGCACAGGTCGGTAGAATGGATGAACCGTGCCTATCCTGTTTCGCCATCTATCCCCGTTAAGCTTTGGTCCAAATTGGAAAAAGGGGCCCTGCCGGGTAGTCTCCGGGCTGGGTTTTTTTTTTGCACTTTCGGGCGTGACCCCTACGTGGCCCGGCGGGACACCCTGTGGTAACCGGATTTTTGGGGGGGGGCCGGCGGGGACCCGAGAAGAATTTAATTCTAACTTAAATTCTACCCGGGCCCCGCTGACATAAAGACGCCGTAACCTAATCGTGAGAACACCGACAGGTAACCCTCCGGTTGCCGGCAGTCCTCCGGGACTAATTTTGATACGTCACAGACCAGATTCACAGAATAAGGGTGTGTACTTCGGAAGACGTCACAGATCAGATGATCACAACAAAAGCGTGAACTCTTAAGGGTGACAAATAATAAGGGTGACAAATTGCTACTGAAGGAAACTTTTGATTGTGACCACGACAGTCGATGCTCGCCTGTCTCCTGAGCCCGACCGGCAACCGGCCGGGGCTACATCCCCGACAGGCACCCGCGCAATTGGGACCGAAGATTTAGACAAAGCGTTCTTCACAGACCTGTGTGGTGGCGGCATTAATTTTAGGGCGAGGGACGCTAGTTTTGCCGCGGAGAGATTTTGCCGAGGAGAGTCAGCGAAACGTACCCTTCGTGGTAAAACTCGCGTCGCTTCCCCTAATAGTAATGCCGCCGCCGCCGCACAAGTCTGCGAAGAGGTGTATATAGGTAAAGCTTAGGTCACAATTCAAGAAAGGGGCCCGCTCGGCGCGTGTTCGGCGTGTTTTTTGGCACTACCGAACGGGACCTGGACGGAGACCGGCGGGCTTCCCGACGGCTGCCGGCCTATTTTTGGCCCCGCGCGGTCGCCGAATCGATTTTAACTCAGAGTTAAAATCACTTCGGGCCCCGTTCGGCGACATACGCCGAAGCGACGCCGTAACCTCACTGCCCGGAGCCCGTCGGGCGGCCGAACAGGCACCTGCCTAAGATTATGACGTCACATGTGCTGATCAGTGCATCAGATGGTCAGGAAAAGGGGGTTATAGGGAGCATATATAAACTCCTGCCTCAGACTACGTCGCACAGTTCACCACGTGTGTGTTACATCGTGTACTTGTGTGTGTTACACCTTGTATTTGTGTGTCAGAATGTCGAAGGGCAAGGGAAAACAGCCGGCACGGCTCTCTT
>NW_017803904.1:58751-66599 GCF_001625305.1 Branchiostoma belcheri | reverse complement strand
TCAAGGCGGTTTACCGGTTATGGGAAACAAACGAGCAAATAGTCAGGGAATGTTCGAATAGACCTGGTCCTATTTTAAAGGTACATGTTTAGATAGTTCCGATTGTGACGGTGCCTTTAAAATTTCCGTGTTGGTAAGTCATACACTTCTACCACTAATGCGGTAAAAAAACAGCCCTTTTGTATGTTCAGATTTGTCTCCACTGTTGCGGCATGTCTGTATGTACTTTACAGACCAAATGGTAGACACACAACAATGATTTTATTGTGTGTGGTCGTAAGGCGTAACTGCAAAGTGCTCCGCTAGGAACAGTAGCTTTGGGATTAGTTTGAGGTCTTGAGTTCGAATCCTGTCATGTCACCGATCCTGTGTCCTTGGGAAACGCACTTAACACGGCTTCCTTCACTTAACTCACACCGCACAAAATCCCTCGTTTCCGTCTGAGAAATTGTCGCACACTTTCCCGGATATTTTAGGTTTCCGGTAGAACCCGGGGGTTTCCAACCTGCACACGCAAGGTGTCCAGCCCCGTACATGTCCGGGACATTCAAGGAAATGAACCAATGTTTGTGTGCAGGCCGTGTACGGGGCGTTATATGCCCGGACACGCGGCCTTTAAATCCCTGTAAACGGCAGGAAATGGCCGTGTACCGCTCCGTGAGTTGCTGGAATATGCATAATTTAGCGGCAATTATCACCTAATTATTCTCCATACGGCAGCGGAAATCCGCCGTGTACGGGTCGGACACGCCGGTACTACCCCCCCCCCCCCCTCCCGGCCACAACCCGCCCTGCTCTCGGGACCGGTTGCTCCCGTTCCCGGGACCCGTTGCTCCCATTCCCGGGGCCCTGCTGTTCCCGTTCTCGGGATCCACTGCCCCCACTAAGGGGACCCCCCCTTCCCGCTTCCGGGCCCGGGGCTTCGCTGCCTGGCTCTCGGGAAATCGCTTCCCCCGCTCCTGGGACACATTTCGATGTTTTAGGAACACATTTCATTCATAAAAAAAGGTAATACATGTTTATACTTCATTCATCGTTTTATTGGTATTAACAGGATTGCCATTTACAGATTGACAAAAATAACGCTCTATGTATAGTGTATTACACGTTATGCACTATGCTAACACTATACTATAATGTACATGAGTATTTTCTATTTCCTTCTGCGTTAGTGCCAATCAAATGAGTGTTCCATCACCTTGTCTTGTGTTAAATGTTAAAATAGAAAAACAAAACGAGAAGGCTAGGGAAGGGACAAGCTCCCAAGACAAAACGTTATATAAAAACACCACCAAATGTTTACGATTGACTTTGCATATTTTGCAAGCAAACTGTATCATGGAAAATGAACTTGATCATTATTTTAAGGATAAATTATTTTACTAAAGAACTAATACCATGACTTATCCACAATTTGTCACCAATATCCCATTTTGAATGGTTTCCCTCTAGTAGAATGCTGGATCATTCTAAAAGCAACACCGTTATCAGTTCAATAGTCAAGTTACTATTGACGCTATGTTTGGATGGTTTCGTCATGGCAACGGTGCCGTTAAGTATTTCCGTGTTGGCTGCCATACAATGTGCTACTGGTGTGTTAAAACACACAGCCTTTTGTATGTTCAGATGCTTGGCCAAAACCATGAAAAAAAGGGCGGGGGGGACAAAACTATAAAAAAAACACACCACTAAACCGTTTGACGTCTGAGCTAGGAAAAGAAAAGTGACTGGTCATTTTGAACCGACATACATACCTCCTTTACAAGGTCAGAAAACATGTAGAAAATATTAAGGCTGATTTGATTTTCTTTCTCCTTTCCTTCCTTCCTTTCTTTTTTCCTTCCTTCCTTAGCTTCCTTCCCTCCTTACTTCCTTCCTTCCTCCTTTCTACCTTTCTTCCTTTCTTCGGAAGGTTCTTTCTTTCTTCCTTCCTTCCTTCCTTCCTTTCTTCCTTCCTTCCTTCCTTCCTTCCTTCCTCCCTTCCTTCCTTCCTTCCTTCCTAGTAAGTTGTAACATGGAGGTGTTGTAGAATCAGTTGCTAGAGTGGTAATACAGTTTCAGTGCTTTGGAGACAAATGACAGTTCATGTCTTTCGGTTCTGCTCTTGGTTGCTCGGAAGCGGCCCTCTCGCCGTAGACAGTAGCGGTTAACACATGGCGGGATCAGAAACTCATTCAGGGGAGAACTGCTGTCCTGAAGAATGTTCTGTAATGTTCTCAGTGTGGCTGTGTCACGCCTACTGGACAGCGAAGGCAGAGAGTCTTTAGGAATTCCGATGATCCTCATACAGCGATGTTGTACAGCTTCCAACATGTCGGAAAGGTACTTCGGTAGACCCCCCCCCCACACACACACAACGGGGCTGGCATACTCCAGGAGAGGACGTATGAAAGTCAAGGAAATCTGGATCAGTGCTTCAGTAGGGAGTCCAACCTTCTTCGCGGCGGAAAGGTAGTAGCCCCGAGAACGGGACTTTTTCACCATGTAGTGTACATGTACATCCCAGGTGAGAGTGGCAGCGATATGCACTCCTAAGAGTTTGAAGGAAGTAGTCCTTTGTATCTCACAGCCTGCTATAGTTGGGTGTGGAGGAACTGGGACGTTAGCCTCCTTCCGTGCGCCTAATAACCATATCCATGGTCTTCTTGCCGTTCACTCCGAGGGAGTAAGACTCTCCCCATTCCACAATGGAATCTGGGTTTCCTCGGGAAGAGAGGCCATTAGTAGTCCAGATGTTAAATCGGTTTTTTTGTTGTCATATAGGTTTTCATGTCATTTCAGCTGTTCAGGGTTGAAAGGGGGGGGGGCACTTCTCGATGTTTGGGCAGAATCCACGCATGGTTCAACTGTATAGGATATTTTTTTTTTACTTTGGTCTAAATGGAGATGCTAGACTACCCTGCCAACGTATGTTTTCAAGGTCTAAGATTCAAGTATATGATTTTTGACCACGTTGTTCTGACATACTTGTATTAACATAGGAAAGTCAATAACTGTGCTGTAGGTTCACCGGTATCAGTTCAATAGTCAAGTTACTGTTGACGCTATGTTTGGATGGTTTCGTCATGGCAACGGTGCCGTTAAGTATTTCCGTGTTGGCTGCCATACAATGTGCTACTGGTGCTTTAAACACACAGCCTTTTGTATGTTCAGATGCATGGCCAAAACCATTAAACAAAAGGCGGGAGGAACAAAACTATAAAAAAACACACCACCAAACCGTTTGACTTGTAGCATATCCTACAAGTGGCGTCGTGTAGCGTAGTGGATATGGAGTGATTGCCATATCCTACAAGAAAACTAGGATCATAACCTGCGTATTGATCTGTCATTTCCAATAAAGAAAGAAAGAAGAAAGAAACTAGCTAGGCACAGAGAAGTGACTGTGGTCAATTTTACTTTAAAAATGTTGCTGAACACACCCAGACTACCCTAACCTACATACATACCTCCTTTACAAAGGTCCCTACCTACCTACCTCTTGCTCCTCCCGTAAGGTACTGCCGATTACCACGGTCCTTTTAATTAAGATAAAATGCAATGATTGTTAATCATACAGAAACCCATACTTGATCCCGACTTCTCTCCCCCTCAGGGCGCACTCCTCAGCCTGTGTGAGGTTACCGGGCTGTGCCTGTTGACGGTCCGGGTCATGCCGTCTGTCACCCCCGCCCTGAGCGTGGTTCTGTCCAACGGCGTCATGTTCATCCCCATCGTCAGCCACATCATCAAACAGACAGTCGGTCTGTGCAGGCAGAAGAAAAGCCGAAAGTGTGGGCGTGTTTTTCTTGTCGTGTTGTGGGTTGTCGGAGGTCTGACGTGTGGCGGACTTGTCGGTGTCTGGAGTTATTTCAGAAATCAGAAGTACGTGGTAGAAACGGTTGTCTCGCTGTTTCTTCTATCCGCGGCGTGGGCTCCGAAACTACAGCAGTACCAAGCTGAAGGATGTCGCCCAGCCACGTCGTCACAGCCAGATCATACCCAGAACTCGAGATGGAAAGCAGGAATTTTGAACAATTTCTTCAAACTTGGTTTTGTCCTGGTGGTTCCTGACGTGATGAGGTATGCTGGAGTACTAGATGTGTGTTCTGACTGGGTTTGGACCTGTGCGGAGGTTTACGCGCTCTTCACGATTGACCACCCGGCTACAGTCAGCTTTGTCCTCAATGTTACCGCAGGTTTCGTGGGTTACATCCTGGCATGGATGGCCTGTGCTTTACGAATGGGCTACTTTGGATTCGCCTTGCCTGCCTTTCTCAGCACATTAATTACAGGTAAGTTGGGACAAAATGACATTCAGTATAAAATGGCATCTTCTCACATTTCTTTTTCTTTCTATTTGTCGAAATTAGAAAAAAAGGAAATTTCAGACAGCTGGTGGCCCATGCAATTCCGACAAATGGATTTTCAATGGAGCCTAGACTACAGAGTGTTTAAAAATCAAAAATAAAATATCGTCAGACACAAATAACACATGTACAAATAACCGAAAGTACAAACAAAAACTGCTCAACATACACGAATAAGCTAAAATGGTATCGCGGGAAACTTGCACTGTTTAAATATACCACTCATGTAAACCGCGACCAAGGCCGCCACCGACTACCCCCATCTACAACACACTCGTCCAGTCAGACTTGTGCTGACCTTTCAACCTTGGGTCACGTGACTGCCCTCGTCATTAGTTAAAGAAAGATGGTGGATGCCATCTGAAAGCTCCTACGCTTACAGAACTTTGTCGTGTGTAACAGTTTAAATCCTTCCTTTTAATACCACTCATATATTTTCAGCAATTGTTATTTTCATCAAACAAATCTGCACACGACTGAGCTTCTTCCATGAAGAGACGTGTGTGGATGACTACACGGTCTGGGACACAGGAACGTGTCTGGGGCTGCTGCTGGTCCAGTTCTTCTCCACCACGTGGTTCGTCATGAGGAGTCCAACTATCGTCATGGAGCAGGAAGCACAGGTCGGTAGAATGAGGTGTCGTATCGCCAGAACCGTGCCTATCTAGTTTCGCCATCTATCCCCGTTAAGCTTTGGTCCCAATTGGAAAAAGGGGCCCTGCCGGGTAGTCTCCGGGCTGTTTTTTGGCACTTTCGGGCGGGACACCCTGCGGCAACCGGGCTTTTTTGGGGCCCGGCGGGGACCCGAGAAGAATTTAATTCTAACTTAAATTCTACCCGGGTCCCGCTGACATAAAGACGCCGTAACCTAATCGTGAGGTACCCCTGACGTACCTTCTATCGTTCTACCTACTACCGAAGACTCTCGCATTACGTATATCAGAACGATAGAAGGTACGTCCTTTTCTCTAATTCCAACAAAAATGCAATAATGGCATGCGCTTTATAATAGAGAAATAATTTTTGACACAATAGTTCACCAGTTTGTTGATAGAACTTGTTAGAAATATTACACCGAGGAAAGGGGAGGGGATGGTCTTACGTCATATCCGTGACTTTTACCGACTTAATTAGGCCACACCGACTTAATTTTATGGATGACATCCACGCGCGCATTGATTTTCGCCCGATCTCCAAAAAAAAAAAGAAAAAAAAGATCACGTCTTCCGAGGCTCTGGCCTGGCTTTAGGTCTGGGTAGTCCATGGTGGTTAGCGACAACTAAGCCGATGGTAACTCAATTCACAATACCGGCGTTGTATTCCAGTGGTTTATAATTAGTTATTTAGTATCATTTTTATTTTTGGCCGGATTTTTTCTTTTTTCGCCCGCGCGCACTAGTTTGGGGGTCTTCAGAGGATGTCAACCATAAAATTAAGACGTTGTGGCCTTATGGGAAGTGTGAAATTGCTGAATGAATATGTAGATGTAGATTCTTTATTGACACAACAAAAAAGTACAGAGACTTTTGTATGGTCTTCTACAGCTTAACTAAAGATCTAACAAAGCTAAATACATGTCTGGATAACGTCATTTATGTAAGACACGGTTCTGTATAAAACAGAAGGCCAATAAAATGAATGAATAACGACCATAAGTGCCAAAACCTTGACGTAGCAAATACTAAAATATTCCTTTCCTGTTTACTGTTGTTTAGGATGTTTTTATTGTATTTCTTATATTATCTGTATCTGTAAGTGAATCTTATCAATCATTTCTAATAGTTTACAAAAGAAAAGTCAAGCCCGTCAGACACAGTTTTAGACGATTCTGTTATTATGTAGATTTTGAAGTTATTTTGTACTCTGTTTCAATTTTTATTTATCTTTGTTATTTGCAATTATACTTCGGTCAGGAATTTGCAATAAACGTATTTTTTATCATCTTGTCGTCCTCAGCTGTTTTGGCTGCCCGGGTACAACAGTGTGTTCCCGGCACAGTGGATGCTGCTGAGTAGAAAAAACAGGAACACGAAGAGGGAGGACTTCACCACGAGAAGAAAGACCAAACAGAACACGCACGTCTACATCTGTACAACTATGTACCATGAGGTTTGGTTATTACCTCCATGAAAAATGGAGGTATTGTTTTTGGCGTGTCTGTCTGTATGTGTGTCTGTGTGTTTGTGTTTCCGTACATTTGTAGCCAGCATAACTGTTGAACATTTGGATGGATTGTAATGATATTTGGTATGTGGATAGGTGTTGGGTACTAGGCAAAGGTCATGGTCAATTTAGGGTCTCCTGGTTGCTGACCTTGGTACTGCAGCAGAACTTCCGGTTTTTGTATATTTTGTCCTGGACATGCTATGGTCTTGATTTTTGAGTGGTAAATAGCTTTTCCTGTCAGTAATAGGTGATATGGGTTTGGTCCCCCCAGCAGCTTTTTCTGGAACTGCAGGGAGGGGGGGTTTCAGGCAAAACGTTTCAGGCCACATAAATTCACAAAGGAACAATGTATCTTTATGATTTTTGCCATGTGGGTAGCTTAGACAGAGATATACATTATAGAATGCATATTATACAAATGATGACTTCATTTGCATAATTAATGAGGAAATTCTGTGATTCCAGTGTTTTACACCTTGGGATTTTGATACATGTCATGTTTATAATCTATGGCAGGTGGAATATGACCAGATACCAGTTATGCAAAGATGGACCTAATTTGCATAATTAATCTGAAAATTCTATGACTTCTTAGTGGTAAATGATGGGAATTTCATACTTGGGACATGTGTAAGTTAACATCACAATGCATTTATTATGTTAATGTAGAGGCCATTTGTATGTTAAGGAAGAAATTTACATTTACATTTACATGTCAAACCCATATTTCATGGAGGTATGAGATCTCGGAACTCTTGTTCATTTGTATTTTTTGGAGGGGGGGTCAGTTGTATTGTTTGTGTATTTGTTTGTTCGGGCAGATTATGTGCACAGTACGTGGGGGAGATTTGGTAGAATTGGATAGAGTGGACTTCCCAAATGTCTGAAATCTATATTTTGTGTAGGGTCCGTATTGCTTAGTCTTATCAAGCTCTTTGTATGTCAATTTTTAATCTATTGAAGTGTATCTTTAAGACGTAAAAAAAACGTAAGATTTGTAATCTCAACTCAAAAGTTTTTTTGATGAACTTAAAAGTGGTCTATATACTAAAATATATAAAGTACTGTCATAATGCAAAAAACAAAGTTCAGAATAACTGCAAGATTATGATAAAACGTCTCTTTTCTTTAGGTAAAGACAAGATTTTCACTAGAAACTGATCATGTATTTTATTCTGTTCAGTCGGAACGTGAGATGGAACAGCTCCTGACGTCATTACGTGTTTTGGCGGAGAGTCAGGTCGGTGAGAGAACCTTCGAGTCGCACATCTTCTTCGACGGAGGCTGCAGACAGAGACAGCCGTCACAGTGGGCACTGCAACTCTTCAGCGTC
>NW_017803904.1:49994-58731 GCF_001625305.1 Branchiostoma belcheri | reverse complement strand
CACCTGCCTAAGATTATGACGTCACATGTGCTGATCAGTGCATCAGATGGTCAGGAAAAGGGGGTTATAGGGAGCATATATAAACTCCTGCCTCAGACTACGTCGCACAGTTCACCACGTGTGTGTTACATCGTGTACTTGTGTGTGTTACACCTTGTATTTGTGTGTCAGAATGTCGAAGGGCAAGGGAAAACAGCCGGCACGGCTCTCTTGCCAACTTCATAAAACAGATCATAACAGGAATAGAATGTGTCTGACATTATCTCTTGTTACATAATATGCCTTCGTAATAAAATGGAATCAGAAGTTATTGGCATTTATTTTCAGACCAAATTTCAACAGAAGTAACGATATTCAGTGGTTTTATTGCTCAATAGCATGGAGCTGTCACGGCACACTTCCTGCGTCACTGCTGAAGTACTTCCTGCGTCACTGTTGAAGTACTTTCGAAAGTAGGCCCTCGGTTACTTTTGCGACGCACCGGTTCTGCCTGCCTCTCTTCTTCAGCTACCAATGCCAGAAGACCTACATGTAGGTTGTCACCAATCTCAATCTCAGACGGGCTTGTAAGTTGTTTGCAGGTTGCACTGAACGCTACATCGCCAACTTCAGTCTACTCTTTACTTGACGTGTACTCTTTACTTGAAGTGAACGGTAGCAGGCAGTGCAGCGCTTATATATGTACCTGCTCAAAAACACGAGAGGAGCCCGTCGGGATCCCGCCAGGAACCCGCCAGGGACCTGACAGCTGCCCGGCCGAACTGTAAGAGCCGGTCGGCACCCTACCACACGCCGCACGGGTCAAGACGGGCGACTGACCGGGCACCGGACGGGTCCCTGACAGAAACCGGCCGCAAAAGTTTATGAATATTAATGAGAGCCGCCGGCCAGAGCACAAGCAGGCCCCGACAGGGAGCCGTAAAGGAACATCTAATTGTGACCCTGACAGTACGGCGCACGCTCGGCGTCATGACGCCGGCCGGCGTCTACGCCGAGGACATGCCGAACGGGCGCCGTTTCAAATGTGACCTAAGCATGACAAGGGCTGTTTAGCACTGCATAGAATTAAAAAGAAGTGTTACATACAGACTGGACTGTAATATCTAAATTTTCTGTTATAAATCATTATGGATACATTGAAATGTGTCAAGAAGTAGAGGGCATTCATCAAAAAAGCACTTGCTCTGGACTTTTCTCGATGGATGGGCCTACACGTTGTAGGAGGTTGTGAAACATCAGTGGTTCCATTCGCAGGAAGGACTTAAAGTCGCAATGATGTTCGCGACAAAGCTCCGTCATCAGTGTCCGTACACGACAGGAGCCCGTCGGGATCCCCCTGGACCCCGCCAGGGACCTGACAGCTGCCCGACCGAACTGTAAGAGCCGGTCGGCACCCTACCACACGCCGTACGGGTCAAGACGGGAGACTGACCGGGTACCGGACGGGTCCCTGACAGAAACCGGCCGCCAAGGGGACCAAAAGTTTATGAATATTAATTACAAGACGCCTCAACGCCGACCGGAGCACAACCAGGCCCCGACAGGGAGCCGTAAAAGAACATTTAATTGTGACCCTGACAGTCGGCGCACGCTCGGCGTCATGACGCCGGCCGGCGTCTACGCCGAGGACATGCCGAACGGGCGCCGTTTCAAATGTGACCTAAGCATAAGGGTAAGGATGAGGTTATTGGTAGTTTCCACGTATCCAAGAACGTAGATACAGGAATGGTTCTGGATACAGGTGCTTTATCAAAAAAGGTGCCTGAGTATGGATTTGAGTATGTAGGACACGGTTCTGTATACAGGAATTTGCAATAAAGGAATTTGCAATAAACTTATTTTTTATCATCTTGTCGTCCTCAGCTGTTTTGGCTGCCCGGGTACAGCAGTGTGTTCCCGGCACAATGGATGTTGCTGAGTAGAAAAAACAGGAACACGAAGGGGGATGACTTCACCACGAGAAGAAAGACCAAACAGAACACTCACGTCTACATCTGTACAACTATGTACCATGAGGTTTGGTTCTTACCTCCATGAAAAATGGAGGTATTGTTTTTGACGTGTCTGTCTGTATGTATGTGTGTCTGTGTGTGTGTCTGTGTGTTTGTGTTTCCGCACATTTGTAGCCAGCATAACTTTTGAACATTTGGATGGCTTGTAATGATATTTGGTATGTGGATAGGTGTTGGGTAGGCAAAGGTCATGGTCAATTTTGGGCCTCCTGGTGGCTGACCTTGGTACTGCAGCAGAACTTCCGAATTTTGTATATTTTGTCCTGGACATGCTATGGTCTTGATTTTGAGTGGTGAATAGCTTTTCCTGTCAGTAATAGGTGATATGGGTTTGGTCCCCCAGTGGCTTTTTCTGGAACTGCAGGGGAGGGGGGGGGGTGGCAAAACCTTTCCGGCCAGATAAATTCATAAAGGAACAATGTATTTTTATGATTTTTGCCATGTGGGCAGCTTAGACAGAGATATACATTATACAATGCATATTATGCAAATGATGACTTCATTTGCAAAGCATAAGTAATGAGGAAATTCTGTGATTCCGGTGTTTTACATCATGGGTCTTTGATACATGTGATGTTTATAATCTATGGCAGGAGGAATATTACCAGATACCAATTATGCAAAGATGGACCTAATTTGCATAATTAATCTGAAAATTCTATGACTCCTTAGTGGTAAATGATGGGAATTTCATGCTTGGGACATGTGTAAGTTAATCAAAAATTAACATCACAATTCATTCATTATGTTAGTGTAGAGGCCATTTGCATATTAAGGAAGAAATTTACATTTACATGTCAAACCCATATTTCATGGAGGTATGAGATCTCGGAACTCTTGTTCATTTGTATTTTATGAAGGGGGGGCCAGTTGTGTTGTCTGTGTATTTGTTTGACCAGGCAGACTAGGTAGACAGTACGTGGGTGAGGTATGATAGAATCTGGCGAGGAAGCAGGAGTTGGACTTCTGAAATGTTTGAAATCTATATTTTGTGTAGGATTCGTATTGCTTAGTCTTATGAAGCTCTTTGTCAATTTTAAATCTTTTGAAGTGTATGTTTAAGACATACAAAACCCCGTATGATTTGTCATCATACCAAAATAACCAAAATATATAAAGTACTGTCATAATGCAAAAAAAAGTACTGTCATAATGCAAAAAAAACAGAAGAACTGCAAGAGCATGATAAAACGTCTCTTTTCTTTAGGTAAAGACAAGATTTTCACTAGAAACTGATCATGCATTTTATTCTGTTCAGTCGGAACGTGAGATGGAACAGCTCCTGACGTCATTACGTGTTTTGGCGGAGAGTCAGGTCGGTGAGAGAACCTTCGAGTCGCACATCTTCTTCGACGGAGGCTGCAGACAGAGACAGCCGTCACAGTGGGCACTGCAACTCTTCAGCGTCATGGAGAGAACACTGCAGAACGAGAACGGTATGGAATAAAACATCCTACTCAGATCAACACACTTTTGACTTCTAATTACAATGATATGAATCTTGATATGAATCTTTATTGCATGTTCTTGCCCAAATGGGCTAAATGATCAAGAGGATATGCAGTATGTAAAAACATGAGTATTACATACTGAAACGCTATATTCTAATGCAAAGTGATAAGAATCTATACATTACAACAATACTATAAACTACCTATCATCTACTGTTAGTTGCCCTTTCTTCTCTCTTTTTGAAACATTTGGAAACATAATTACATAGTTTGTCTGCTGTACATTCGTTCTTGCATGATATCAAGTGTTTAAACATGTCCTGCTTTGACATTTTCTTACATATCTTGTCTAATTGTAAAGTATCGAATAGCTCTTGGCGTTCATCTTTATATAATGTACAGTCAAGTAGAAAGTGTATCTCGTTTTCAACATATAAATGATTACAGAATTCTCCCGTTCTTTATAAATATTGTATTTCTACTGTCCTATGACTTTGGAATAGAAACTAGCAGTAATTTGTCACTGCCAGCTGAAACATGAGTAGATAGATTCTACATATGTTGTCTATGCTGAGGTCACATTTCCAAACCGGGGCCCGGCCGGGCTGTTTCGATTAACGAAAAGTCAACAATTTATATCAATGATATACGCAAATACTTCCCATTATTAATTTTTTCAACTTTTTGTGCTTTGTTGTCTTTTATATCACACTCTTCGTTACATAAGACTGCCCGGTCGGCCCCGGTTCGGAAATGTGACTTCAGCATTAGTTGGGATTACAAACGTTAGCTCTCAAATACCTTTATGTAGCATCTTGTGAAAAGATGAATAAAGTTCCCAAAATTATTCTACTCTTAAATCAAGGCGGCTTTCACCTTTGTTGTTGGGTAATCTTGCTTTATGTCTTTTGTTTCTTTTACTTTTATGCCATTGACACAGAAGGCATCCTGCAGCAGTGTACCCGGTACAGGACACCGTACGGTCTGCAGCTCCAGTGGGACCTGCAGTACGGCAGCGGAGACACGGCCAGCGGGATGGAACTCACCGTCCACCTCAAGGACAATGTTCTGGTCAGTATTTTCCAATAGGACATCGTACAATACTAGTATTTTGAATGGATTATTGGCTATAAGAGAATGTACCAATTCATTTTCATAATTAACATGGGTGTCTGTTTAAAGTTAAAACTTTTGTTCCAACACACAAAATTCTCTCACCTAGAGCTTTCGACCAGTCACTCTGGTCTTCCTCAGTAGACTGACCCAGTGAAGCTTGTCACGTGGCTTCTTTGAAGTGTGATGTCAACACTGGGTCAAAGGTTTTTGGTAGACGATGTCGACCCCCGTCGCGGTTCAATGTAGGGTGATGGGCCCTGATGTATATGGCTTTTGTGTTTGAACAAAAGTTTTAACTTTAAACATGTTACTACCAACACAGATGAACTTCATGATAATTCCACCATAATTTTCCGCTTTCAGGTAAAGAACAAGAAGCGATGGAGTCAAGTGATGTACATGTCTTACACTTTGGACTATGCCGGTAAGGAAGAATTCTAGCTACCGCCTTTATTTTGTTGTTGCTTGCAGTATCCCGAAGTAACAGTGAAGATCACTCCAACCTTTACTATCTATTTTTAGCGTATTTTCATCCTCTTGGGATGTCGTCCGGAGTAATCGCCGATACGGATATCAAGGCCACGTCCCGGTACGGGAACGACCCGTCTCACGGCGGGCACCAGGCCAGGCTGAACGCCGTGGGGACCGGGAGCGGCACCTGCGGCTGGACGGCAGGAGACTCCGATATACATCAGGTAGGTATGTTCCTCTTCATCCTACTGCCAAACCTCATTAAGTTGAGGGCTCAGGCACGGGGTCAGGGTATCATCCTGGAATAGGTCGTTGTGGCTGGCTGAAGGCTGGCATTGGCTACTCAATGGGCAGGGGCGTCACTCCCTGACCGTCACCCTACTGGGTGGCGGCGAGTACCCGTAGCTTTGATTTTAGTAAATAAACGGTGGTAGTGCGCAGGGCAGTCTTGAATGCTTCAAGGTTTTTAGCCTGGACAGTACATTCTGGGAGGGTATTCCATTCACGTGCTGTTTTGATGTAGAATGAGTTTAGGTGGTAGTCAGTTCTTGAGGGGGTATTTAGAAGGCTTGACTGTTCTCTGTACGGGTTTGATGTCTTGCGTCCCTTGGAAGTGAGGGGCATCTCGGAGGAGACGAGATTGTTCTGGATTTTGTAGAACATATGAAGTGTTGCATCTCGCCTTCTCTCTGCCGGCATGGCCAAGTCAAGCGAAGTCAACATGTGGGAAACGCTTGATTGCCTCCGATAACGGTAAAGGGCAAAACGTGCAGCTCAGGACGGGGAAATATGGGAGTAGTCTAGTTACCGTTCTCCACAGGCCGGGTCAGTGGTGTACTGCCGGCCACAACCCTGCTAAGTATAGGACTCTCCTGACATGCTAATTTGTTCAAACCAGCTTTTCTAATTGGTTTTGACCTTGTAGACCAATAAATTGAAACCGACCCCGTAAAAAATGGACTAGTGCGCCAATGGACCTGTCTGTGTGGGCAGTGCCCCAAAAAAATCGGGCGGACAGACATACGCTTGTCTGAGCGCCAGGCTACAAATCGTTGATGACGATGTGGCGTAATGGCTAGAGTTTACCTAGTATCCTATTGCAAGAAACTCTATGTTAAAATCTCTCATATAATGCAATATTGTATTAGAAAAGTTACTCGATTTTTTTCACTCCAGTCAGTTGTGAATAAGCTTCTATTTCCGATTAGGGCTGATAGGACATTGTTGTTTGTCCGTCGCTACATTGCGCACAGGTTCTATGTGCTAGGACAGCCACACGTCGAGCATATGAAATTATATTTACCTTTTCTAATAGTTTGTATTTCACTGCTTTTCTCAGCGGTTGCAGATATATCTGGGAGAAGACATGGTGGTGACGGGAGTGGTGACTCAGGGGAAGCACGGATGTGAGGAGTGGGTGACCGGGTACCATCTGTCCTACAGCCTGGACGGGGAAACATGGGAATATTACAATGACGAATACGGCTGGCGTGTGGTAAGGTTCATCTATCAATTTATCTTTTAATGAAAACTTTTTTCAAAACGTAGTACAGTGCCATGAATCTTTTTAACGGTGTTGCTCAATGGGAAAAACAATAGGCACAGAGCAAAGTAGGTTCGACGGTAGTTTGACAGGCCAGAAGATGGCGGTGGATGTTTGTTTTGAAAGCTTGTAGATTGAATTCAAGAGGGGAGCGTGTGTTTGGGAGGGCGTTCCATAATTTCGCAGTCTGGGGAAAGAAACTTGCTGTAAGAGGCCTTTGAACGGTGTGAAAATGTACACCTATGGTGAAAAACATAGTGGCACGCTAATATCTCGATATACAGTAGACACGAAATAACAATCTTTCCGGTCCCACATGGTAGTCTCAGAGATGATGGTGACTACCAATGTGTCTTCTCCTTCTCGTAAGAAAATTCAAACTCTACTACTGGATCAGTTAACGGATTTATTTCCGGACGTTTCGAGTGACATCCATCACTCTTCTTCAGCGTCACAAATGAACAGAGAACCGATTCACTCTTATATACAAGTAACTAGAAAAACCGGTTAAACAACAAGGTCCATAAGAAGCTTTATGATGTAAAAGAACGGTTCACTCAATGTACAGGAATTAGAACTAGAAAAACCTGTTCAACAACCGTAAGAGTCTTTGTCATGTAAGGAAGGTTCCTATGGTAAGAATTACCATAGGAAAAGTTACTGTCCCTTGGGCTGTGGCAGGGCGGGATCCCATGTGCTTGAGAGTTCAATGCGCAGTCCCCTTCCTGTTCAGGGTGGGGTTGTAAATGCGCTCATAGATGGCCTCCTTCACTCCGCGCTCGTACCAACGTGGTTCACGGTCGAGGATGTCGGTTGCCTCTAGCTTGAAAGAGTGTCCCTGGTTGTGTTTGGTGTGATGGTAGATAGCAGAAGAGTAGCCGCTTGCTGTAGCCCTGCAGTGTTGTTTGTATCTCTCCTTCAGAGGTTGGCTGGTTTCCCCGATGTAGGTGTCATTGCAGTTAGGTTCCTCGCATTTGAGTCTGTAGATCACCTCTGACTTGATGCCTTTCTGTACGCGGTCTTTGGGGTGAACCAGGTTCTGTCTTAGGGTAGAATAGGGTTTGAAGTTGGTGCCGATGTTGAAGCCCTGGAGGATGCGTCGCAGTTTCTCCGATACTCCTTCGATGTAAGGGATGGTGATGTTGGTGTTCTTACCATAGGAACCTTCCTTACATGACAAAGACTCTTACGGTTGTTGAACAGGTTTTTCTAGTTCTAATTCCTGTACATTGAGTGAACCGTTCTTTTACATGATAAAGCTTCTTATGGACCTTGTTGTTTAACCGGTTTTTCTAGTTACTTGTATATAAGAGTGAATCGGTTCTCTGTTCATTTGTGACGCTGAAGAAGAGTGATGGATGTCACTCGAAACGTCCGGAAATAAATCCGTTAACTGATCCAGTAGTAGAGTTTGAATTTTCTTACGAGTATCGTTTACCTGGATGTCTAACCTTCATCAACGTGTCTTCTCCTTCGTTTCTAATTTTCATACTGGTGCTTTTATGTCGATCTTGTGTCTGTTACCATTGCCACAGTTAATGGATTTTACACATGGACGTTTATCTCACAGATATTCCTGAAAACATGAAAACAAAACTAAGAGTCTTGCCTATAGCTCTTTGAAATAAATGTTCCAGACATTAGAAGGCAACGATGACAGTGACACCCCCAAGCGGCACATTCTGGACCGGCCGATCAAGGCAGCTTACATCAGCTTCAACCCTGTGAGCTGGAACAACAGGATCAGCATGAGAGTAGAACTGCTGGGGTATTGTGCAACTGGTATGTATTGGGTAACTTTTACCACGCACTCCCACGTTTTATCACCATAATTCAAGTACTAAAGTACATCGTTGTAAGCAAATGCTTGTACGTCAACTCTAAATGTGTGCATTGACCGATCTTTGACGGAAATATCGAGATATATGCAAGCAAATGTTCTGCAAATTTCAATACTTCAAGTCATCGTTTATCCATGACAGAAATCATGTGTATGTAAGGTCACCAAATGGTCATTCAGCGAAAAGATGACCGTATACGTAGGTACATAAAGCGTTTCAGAAGCTACATTCTACTTGCTGTCAATCCAGTACAAAACTATTGCCATAGCGACGGCACTGATCAATATATGCTTTTAAAATGGT
>NW_017803904.1:47252-49974 GCF_001625305.1 Branchiostoma belcheri | reverse complement strand
ATATATGCTTTTAAAAATGGTGGCAAAAATATCTAAACAGACAAGCTGATGATGAGAAGAAGATCAAACGGCATTTATCTCTCTTTCTTTCAGACTTAGACAGAGACAGCTACATTTTGGCCACAGACGCGGACATCAAGTTCTCCCCGCAGGACGCCCAGGCGCTGATGGAGATCATGTGTACAGACCCTGACGTGGGCGCCGTGTGCGCCCGGACACACCCGCTGGGAGAGGGTCCCCTGGTCTGGTACCAAGTTTTCGACTACGCGATTGGGCACTGGTTTCAGAAGGTAAGAAAGTTTTTTTTTAAATGTTACGGTTCTCAGTGGCCAATATGAGATGTTGTCATATCGGCGCACCAAATCCGTAAGGTGTTTTTGGCACCCTGACAGAGAGATTAGCCTAAGAGGCTCGGTGGGCGTCACTCCGCCGTATAGGTGGGGAAGTCATGTAATGTGCCTTTCCCAAGGGCACAACGTCGTGCCACGGTGAGTATCGAACCCGGGACCTCTCGGTTCCGAGTCCAACGCTCTAACCGTTGCGCCACCGACGCCACGTATAAGGAAAATACCAGCCTATAAATTTATACAAATCAAGCTTTAGAAATGTTCATTTGCCTAATCGGACCATGGAGTGAGCACAATTCACAAAACGTTTACAAACACATCCATGTGTATATGTACTCTAACACATCTTCTAGCTGCCTGATGATGACGGAGATCTAATGATAAGGACAGGCTAGCTCTAGAAGTTGACTTTCATTCATCCCCTAGACTTAAAAGGCTGGTCGTGAAGACCATTGTTTTTCAACCCGACGTTTCGATAACCTTCTGTAATCTTCATCAGGGCAATACTGACTGGTTTACTGTGCACTTACGCTAGGTGTTACTTGGTGCATAGTGCACTAAAGGTGTTGCATAGTTCATAGTGCACTTAAGCTATAGTTTTTTATCTGTTTACAATGCATTCCGGAACGTAGTGTAATTGTGACATACATACAAGGCATTGTTACATCATAGGGAATTATGCGGTTTCAAATGTAAATTGTTTCTATATATAATATAAAATTTATTGACTGACAATACTGAGCTATCACTACTGAGTATCAGTGTTTTAAACTGTTCAATGTTTGTACTTGGCTATCCAGGTTGCTAACAGTGTCCTGGGCACGGTGCTGTGTTGTCCCGGCTGCTTCAGTGTGTACAGATGTAAGGCTGTCAGGGACACTCTGGCCACGTACGCCTCTACAGTCAGGCAAAGGGGAGGAGTTCTCACCAAAGATATGGGAGAGGACCGCTGGCTTTGTACGCTCATGGTGAGACATTTGTACCTCCTTGAAAAATGGAGGTATTGTTTTGGCGCGTCTGTGTGTGTGTGTGTGTGTGTGTGTGTGTGTCTCCCTTGGGAAAAGCCTACATGGCCATATCCAGGCCAAATGTGCTACTGTGTGTTTGAAACCAAAAACCTGTGTTATTTTGTTCTGCACTGTAGTGTACACTGTGGTGTACTGTAGTGTACTGTGTAAAAACATTTAGAAAACCTCATATATTTCATGGAGGTATGAGATCTCCGAATTCCTGTTGCTATTGTTACAATATATAAATACATGTCTCATATTGGCTTTGATATTTATTTATTTATCTATTTGCATTAGATACATGGCCATTACTCATCAAAAATTAATACAGAAATTAAATAAATACTGTCTTTGTGAATTGTATTGTGTTCTTTGCATAGTCTTAAGAACTTTCAAGTAAGATCTTCACTCCACATCAAATACATGCAGTAGTATAGAACTATCGCTATTATATACTACATGTTTTCAGGTGATGGGTTTTCTGTTTGGAGCTATTATTAGGAAACAAACAAACGTATTTTGGATTTTCCAGGTAGAGAAGGGCTGGCGGCTGGAGTACACGGCTGTGTCCGAGGACAGCACCTACTGTCCAGAGGAGTTTGACGAGTTCTTCAACCAGAGAAGGCGGTGGATCCCCTCAACTATCGCCAACCAGCTGGATCTCATACGGAAGTGGGGAGGGGGGCAAATCAAGAGCGACTATGTCTCCAAGTTCTTCATCATGTACCAAGGCTTCCTGCTGTTCTCATCCATGATTGGTCCTTCTACTGTAATCCTGATTATGGCTGGTAAGGAATGTCGAATAAAACCTAACATATCTATGTCATAATTATTTAAAAATATGGAATAGAGTGACGTCATGGCAGCACGACAGTAGGCGGCGGGTGTTTGGGGCTCCTGATAAGAAGCTTTCTTTTCAACGGAATTCGAGCCCAAGGACGACTGTTGCGCACAAAGCAGGTCCTACGTCGTTTAGGAGATATTCCTTGAGGTGGTCACGCCAAAATTGGACGAAATGAGTACGAGGAAGACGCGTGGAGCGGCGGCAAAGAGACATGGCTCGTCTGCCGACATCAGGGAAGAAGAAAATGGCGACGACGACACAGACACCAGGTCAGATTTTGAGTCGTTTGTGCGAGAACAGTTTAAGAAAATCTTAGAGGGACAGAGAGAGCTACAGTCCGAAGTGAGATCCCTTGAAGAAAACCTTGAGAAGAATGTGTTACTGTTAGAGAGTCGTCTCGAGAAACTAGAGAAGAAAAACGAGGACGTGGAAGCTAAGGTGGTAGAATTCCAGCGTGACGCGGACGAACGGATTAAGTACATCACACAGAAACTCAAAGGCGACTGAAGGACTGGTGGAAG
>NW_017803904.1:43128-47232 GCF_001625305.1 Branchiostoma belcheri | reverse complement strand
AGAATGTGTTACTGTTAGAGAGTCGTCTCGAGAAACTAGAGAAGAAAAACGAGGACGTGGAAGCTAAGGTGGTAGAATTCCAGCGTGACGCGGACGAACGGATTAAGTACATCACACAGAAACTCAAGGCGACTGAAGGACTGGTGGAAGAACTGCAACTCAAGAGCAACAAGTTGGAGCGGTTTTCAAGACGGAACAATGTAAGAATTATCGGCCGGAAAGTGGTGAAGGGGGAAAACTGTTTAACGACCGTCGAAAAGATCTTACATGAAAAGTTTGGTCTTGATCGAGTTAAGATAGAGCGGGCGCATCCTGACGGGCCGAAGAGCAAGAGTGACGGCGACGGAACACCGCAGCATATCCTGTTTAAGCTGAACAGCTATCAGGACAAGATAAGTATCATGAAGGTCGCACGGGTCAAGCTAAAGAATGAAGGTTATTACTTCACGGACGATCTGACCACGGCAGACTTGCAAGAGAAACGGAAATGGAGGGATCAAGTCAGAGAGGCGTACGGGAAAGGCCTGAAGTATCGATTCTTTAACGGATTGTGGAGAGATGGCAAAGGAAACCTGTGAGTTTTGAGCATGGTGGGATAAAGTTACATGTGGCCTAATATTTATGTCTTGTTTACTCTCATGGGTTGTGACTTTTTCAGGAGTGAATTGTGTATGGCTCTAACATAAAAAAAAAAGAGAATTCCATAAAAGGAGCCACTTCTCCGCCAAAGTTGCTGTTACAATTAATAGCAATGCAAGTTCGTGAAGCTACGTCTATATGTATGGTTATGTTCGTATTTTTCTTAGTTAGTTTGTATATTGGTGTGTGTTGTTCCTATTTAGTAGTGACCAGCTTGAAATATCCTAAGCAGGTACCAGAACAGGTGTACGGGACGGTAGTACGGTACACATGCCACGTTAATTTCCATATCAAAAGGACCGACAGACCAGGTGAGCAAGGTGTGTCATTCCTTTCTGTCGGGATGCACACAAGCCTGACAATACATATATGTAAATATTGTTTTTGTCTGCATGGCACATGGTTCTTTGTTTTTGTATGTTGCTGTATTGATATACATACATTATTTGAGTTATAAATATATCTACTTATACGGAACCTTACTACTTTATTACTATTAGTCAAACTTTTGGGTATGTTTATTATATACTTGCTTTTTGCGAACGCCCTCTGTTGTTTCAGATGGATATGATTTGTTTATGTTTTGTTTACTATACTCATGGCTTTATCAAAAATTAATATCGGTAGTTATAATTGTAATGGACTGGGTGATCGAAAAAAAGCGAGTGGAAATATTCACATGGTTAAGAGATAAAGCATATGACATCTACTGTTTACAAGAGACCCATTGTACAGAAAAAATGAAGAAGAATGGCAAACCGACTGGGGGGCTCCAATTTTGTTTAATAACGGATCTAGCAAGAGCAGAGGCGTAATAATCTTTTTAAGAAAATATTCTGTATACAATTCATCAAATACTGAGTGACGACTTGGGGAGATGGATGATAGTGGAAATTACAGTCAACTCACTCCGGTTCTGCTTGACGAATATCTATGCTCCAAATATAGACGAACCTTCTTTCTTTCTTAATCTTGAAGATGAGATACAAAAGTGTACTGACACCGCAAAACATACAATTATTGTAGGCGACTTTAATACAGTTTTGGACACTCAAATGGATAGAACGGGACATAGGGACTCAAATTATCACCCTAACTGTCTCCAAGCTATTAAGTCGTTATGTGCTAAGCTGGATTTGATAGATATATATAGGTATAAGAATCCAAAAACAGTGCGTTACACATGGCGCCGTGGTTCTCAGGCCAGCCGCATTGATTACTCCTTGTATTTCCTTTTCGTTGACTTCTTCTGTAGATAAGGTGGTCATTGCGGAGAGCCTGAGATCAGACCATGCGCTAATAGGGATCTCTTTGATTGATTCAGATGTACACCGAGGCCCTGGTTTTTGGAGGTTTAACATTGATCTCTTACAGTATCCAGAGTTTATAAAGGAAACATCTTCCTTTATCAAGGAGTTTTTTGAATTTAATAGGAAGTCAGCGAATCCACATACAGTGTGGGACTCTTTTAAATGTGCAGTTCGTGGGCATGTAATTAAGTTCTCCTCATGGAAACTTAAAACAAATAGAAACAAGGAGCAGTCTCTCATTAGTGAGATCGATGGGTTACAAAAGAGGTTAGACCTGTTATACGACATTGAGGTTTTCCAAAGTCTACAAGAGAAGAGACGACAATTAGAATTGATTTATCAAAATAAGACGACTAGTTTAATTTTGAGTGGCAGGGCAAAGTGGATGGAACATGGAGAAAAATGCTCCAAACTTTTCATGAATCTTGTTGAAAGAGGTCAAACTAGAAAAAACATGACAAAATTTATTACTTCCGAGGGAACTGTGAAAACAGAACCTCAAGATATTCTAAATGAACAAATGATGTTTTACTCTGGTCTCTATGCCTTTAAAGAACCTCCGATATCTTTAGATAATGAAATGTTTGAATGCTTTTTTCCCAAGCCATCATTTGTGTATTTATCCGATGACCAACGAGATGGCTGCGAGGGTGTAATAAGGGAAGGGGAACTGAAAATAGCAATTGAATCCTTTTCGGCCGGGAAGTCTCCTGGTTTGGACGGTTTACCCGTGGAATTTTACAAAGAATTTTATAACCTTTTGAAACAGCCTATGTTAGAGTCGTTCAACTACTCCTTTTTCTTAGGTCATCTCTCGGACACGCAAAAAATTGGACTTATTTCCCTATTACTGAAACAAGACGCTGAGGGAAAGGATAAAGAACCCTCAAATATAAAGAACTGGCGACCAGTGACTTTACTGAACTGCGACATTCGGATACTGTCAAAATGCATCGCTCTTCGTATGAAGAAAGTCATGTCTAATTTGATCTCTTATGATCAAACGGGGTTTATGGAAGGGAGGTGCATAAGTGATAGTATCCGAAGAATCCTAGAAATAATTGAATATTATTATCAACAAGAGAAACCAGGATTGATATTCATAGCGGACTTTGAAAAAGCGTTCGATAAGATTAGAAGAGATTTTATTTTTAAAGTATTAGAGTATGTAGGTTTTGGAAATTCATTTGTAAATTGGATTAAAGTTTTATATCAGGACACGTCAAGTAAAATAATTAATTATGGATATATTTCAGATGCATTTCCTTTGTACCGCGGTGTCCGACAAGGCTGTCCTCTTTCTCCCTATCTATTCATATTAAGTGTTGAAATTCTAGCTAATAAGATAAGGAATAACCCTGCGATAGAAGGATTGAGAACTCACAACATTGAAACCAAAATTATACAGTTTGCGGATGATTCGAGTTTTCCCTTTGAGCCAAAGCTTGGGGTTTTATACGCTCTTAATAAAAGACATAGAAGTTTTTGCCCTGTTATCTAGTCTGATCCCAAATTTTGAGAAATGTAAAATTTTACGTATCGGTTCCCTTAAGGGCGCCAACTTTGTCTTACCATGTCCATGGCCTGTACAGTGGACGGACGGTCCAGTCGATATTTTAGGGATTCATATTCCGCAAAATTTCTTGGAACTTGTGTCGGTTAACTTTGAACGGAAATTTATGAAGTTAGATAAGACCCTCCAGCCCTGGAAAGGCAAAGCCTTGTCTCTTCTGGGAAAAATAACTTTAGTTAATACATTAATAGTTTCTCAATTCATATTTTTGTTCAGTGCACTTCCATCGCCGACCACTGCCTTTTTCGAAAAATATGAAGAAAAAATCTTTAAGTTTATATGGAGAGGGCGCCCTGAACGTGTTAAAAGAAAAGCATTGTACAATACTAAAGAATACGGTGGGCTTGGGCTACGTAATTTGAGATCTGTCGACTGTAGCCTAAAAGCAGCTTGGGTCCCAAAGATGTACTTAAATAAAGAATGGTTTTGTTCGAGATTGTTGTTTGTATCAAGCCCTATTTTTAGAACCAATCTTATCCCGTTTGTACAGCTCAAAACGCAAGATTTTGATAATCTAATTGGGGAAAAGGTGATTAGTAAGTTTTTCAGTCAAGTGATACAATATTGGTTAAAGTTCCAACT
>NW_017803904.1:25421-43108 GCF_001625305.1 Branchiostoma belcheri | reverse complement strand
AAAAAAAATATGGAATAGCACAAGTCTTTGATAAAGTGTTACCTTCCAAGTGCGAATGTCCAGGTGGTCATTGATATTCATAACAACATTTGAAGATAAAGGAAAAGACAATACTAAAAGGAAATGCTCATAAGCAGATAACCAGAGTTATCACCTACAGATATCATCCTATTGCTAGGCCTTTGACTTCCGGAGAAAGCATGTGGCTTGTTTCAGAAAAGTGTAAGGAAAATGTTCGTATGTTAAACTTTTTTTTAAGTTACAACAATTACATTCATAAACGTTGTATCATGTTGATTACCATTCATAATTATTGATTTTTATGATCTTTTCAGCGGGTCTGGAGTTGGTTGTCGGCAGTGCTGGAGGCGGAATCGTGCCGACAGTTGTTGTGTTCTCCCTTATATTCATCGGGTTCGGCGTGCTGTGTGTGTACGCTAAGCAGGACACACAACTCAAGGTAAACAATGCTAAAATGCTAATTTTCCAATCAGTAACTGTGTCCCTATCCATATAGTCGGCATTACCGTCATTCGTTGTAGCACATAAGCTTCACATGTACTGAAGAAAAGTACATTCTGCTTTGTAAAATGTTCGTATGATCACCACACTCATCATCGCCATAATAGGACAAATGTATGGGGAGTAAAGGCGTTCTGTTGCCGACTAAATTGTGTTGTAGCCCCGGTAAACTCTGACAAGTCTTGCAAAGAACACATCGCGTGTGTTATATGATATATAAAAATTGTGCCAACATTGGCCCAACACAGGTAGGCATTTGACCAAAAATAACGTTGAAACTGTCAATATAGAAATATTTATATAAACGTATACGTATGAACTCTACAAAATTAGCTCTTTCGGTCTAAATCGCGACGAATCGGGCCGTCCCTTGGAAACAGAATTTAAAAAAAAAATCCTTTTTTGTTTAACCAATTGATAAAATTTTCTCCCATCGTCCTCCTGCAGTGGGCGAAGGTGCTGACGATGGTGTTTATGGTAGTGATGGTGATGGTGCTGATAGGACAGGCCCGGGAGATGGTCACAGCCTTCCAGAGACTTGACGCCCGGCTGACCCAGCAGAACGCTAACCACATCACATACGCTGGGAAAGGTACTTCAACAAGCTTAGAGATGTATTCATCACTTAGCAAATACTTCATGAAATTAAGTTGATTCAATAAGTTCATTATTAGACACACTCCTTGTTTGCAGTTTGATACCACTAAAATAGTAGAAATAATTCCAGCGTTGTACAATGTAATCTGCGTTTATCTTATAACATTTTGTCCTAAGTTGTTACGATTTGATTCTATGACATACAGAACATTGACATTCTCTATACTGCCGTGTATACAAGCTTTTATTAGTTAAAAGGAGTACGTTTTTTTGCGTAACAGCTGGGAAAACTTACAAGCTGATTTAAATTTGACAAAATCTACACAGTCTGTTTCAGCAGAGATATATTGTCTGACGTTGATATTATTTTGCATGTTTTGCCATTCTTTCCCCATAGGTTGTAATGATGACTGCCGCGGTACTGTCTGCGACTGCCTAACGTTCATCTGCAAACCACTCAACTGGTCCAAGAACAACGTTTCTACATGGTTGATGGAATGTTTTGGCCCGGATAATCAGTTTAGCAACCTATCCAGTCACTTTTCGCAATATAGGTATGCTGAACCTGTTGCCATATTCAAGACATTTAAAAATCATAAAGCTACAACATTTATCAAGTGCATCTATCGAAAACTGATCCTCTATTCCTTAACCTTAAAAAAATCATCATGTGCTTCTTCCTATAGCCTGTACCTGTATGTAATTCTATAGTAAAGTCTGAAGGACGGGACTATGGTATCTGTTTGTCTCTTCCATGCGTTTTTTTTAATAATTTCCAACATGTAATCACAAGACAGTCAAGTTTTTTTAACATTTTCACCTGAGCGAAGTGAGGAAAGTCGTGTAAAGTGCCTTTCCCAAGGGCACAAGATCGGTGGCATGTCAGGACTCGAACCCGGGACCTCTAGGTTCCAAGTCGAGCACTCTGCCGCTACGCCACACCACCCCTGTTCTGTTTGCACTCTATCATCTTTCTCCAATCTCTCGTATAATCACCTCATCCTCTGAGTGTAACTGTAGAATGTAGTTGTCAGATAGCCTTTGGTCTATAAATCCATCGTACGTACTCTGTGTCACACGCTATTTTTGGCGACGTCTCAGGGAGGAGCCTAATGGTACAGTATTGTGTGCAGTTTGCAAGAATTCTAGGAATGGTACAGGCATTTTGTCCACAGGAATGGAATGTGCACAGGCATTTCTCTGACCCACATCTATGCCTACATTCCTGGAACCATTGGGAAGACCTCTCTGTCCCAGATGGCCCTACTTTCTGTGGGGCTCGTTCACTATACAATCAGGGCAGAAGTGCACTGTATCTGTTTAGACTTAACAGGTAACAAGTCTTCCTCAAAATCATGAAATGATGGCTGTACCATGCAAACAATAACCCTAACAGCAACAACCGTTGCCATGGCAATGTATGTTTTCATTGACAGTCTTGTTTGTTGTTAGTGGCTCCCAGTTGTCCCACTTTGACGAACAGACGCTCTGTGGCGAGTTCACAACGCAAAATGGAGTCTCCGCAACGGAAAGAGACTGTAAACTCATCTTCAGAGAGTTCCTCAAGATCAAGGACGAAAACGGTAGGTTGTTCTTTGATCCCAATTGTTAAATGTGAGCACCTCTCTAAGAAAGAATGTGTATGTAGAATTGTCACAATTACTGTGATCCAAATACACAAAGAAATTGAGAATCACTGATATTTTTCCACAGCATAGATGGTTCTGTTACTCTGGAAGTAGTCCTATAGTCACAAGGAAATTCTGTTTGACTAATGGTTCCCAAGATTTGAAATAAAAGCCAGAAGACAATGTGACGTCACACTTAAGTTTTACACATATTTCATAATGGTGCATGCCCCCATAACACAGTATTGAATTAGCAATCGACAACTAATTATTTACATGAGCTACATTAATAAACTCTATTATGCAATGAATAAAGAATGGGGTGTTTTGACCTCTGTATCTATTATTAAATAAAGCTACGAACACTTGATGCATGCCTGTGTGAGATTATGAATTTGTCATCATAATATCATAACAGAAATAGCTTATTTGTCACCAAATGTGTACATCAAATCAGATGACATATTCCTGTTGGTCTCTTCAGTTGTGGTAACCAGTACACCACCAATGACACCCCTGGAGCAGCTGCCTCTGCCGGTGAGTGTGATCTACTTCCTCAGCCTGGCGGCTCTGTACGTCCTCACGGCGCTGCTGCATCCGTCCGAGCTCCTCAAACTGCTGTACGGGTTCGTGTACCTGCTGAGTCTGCCGTCAGGATACATCCTGCTCACCATCTACAGCGTCTGTAACATGACCGACAGATCCTGGGGTACGAACATATCAAGACCTCATGAAATAAGGACTAAGCTTTAACTTCCAACACTTAGATACAGAATTGGGACTAACCCCAAATTTTCGGTTAATTTCATCAACCTTGTTCTCGGAATGGTCCCGTCTACTCTTGGAACGTGACGTCAGAGACACGTGACCGTAGTAGCGGGTCATACGTGCCAGATAACTTGTGTCGTCCCCCGTCTCTTTTCAGAGTAGGTCTGTGGGCTCTTATGTAAACCGCCTTCTATCATGACCTCATCTATGTAGTTTTTTATTCCAATATTTCATGACTAGACATGGTGCCGGCAAACTGAAGTTATATACTGTTGTCACATCTGGGCTGGAGCTGCTCAGAGCTCGTTGAGCTGTTTAGATAGGGTCCAAAATCGTTTGCGAAATCTCGTTGGGAGAGACCTGCACGCCATCTTACAACCGCTTTCACACCGGCGCGATGATTGCAAGCCTGGCGTTACTATATCGATATTTCCACGGCAGATGCTCTGCTGAACTTCACTCCCTTGTACCCCCACTCAGAACATTCTCTGCAAGAACACGCTTAGCCACCTCAACAGCAGAAAATCACCCTTTCTTCCTCAATAGTCCATCAGTCAAGAGAAAATTTCATGCTGACAGTTTCTTCCCCAGAACCACTTCACTGTGGAACAAGCTTCTCCGTGAATGTTTCACCGCTAATTACAACCTCCAACGGTTTAAATCAAGGGTGAACAAATATCTGACCACGCAGTCATCACTGTAACCCAAAACTTGTAAGTGGCTCTCACGAGCCTTGTTTTGAGGTGAATCTGAAGTAAATAAAAAAAAACAGCATATCAACTTATTTTATGCCGTCACCATCGCAGATAGAGGACAAATACGGAACAGGACAGTACTCATTTTCATCAGAGTTAAGTGAGGAAAGTCATGTCAAGAGCCTTTCCCGAGGGCACAAGATCAGTGGCATGTCAGGACTTGAACCTGTGACCTCTTGGTTCTTAGACGAGCACTCTGCCGCTACGCCAGACGACACCACACCACCCCATCGATGTAGTTAATAAAAGCATCAATGTACCAGATTATCACTTCAAAGCTACATTATGTAACAAGATTGCTGCAAAAACGAATATGCTGTAGTTTAGCTTTTATGTGTCTAACGTTTACTTCCACCTTCCAACACATCAGTACTATTATCTCATATTTCTAACATTTATGGCTAAACAGCCAATCCGGTAAATAAACATTGCCGACAGCGGTGTTTCAATCTTCCATCCACACTCCACTCGTACGGCGCAATGTTTTTTGGCACCTTGAATAGCGCTCCAATGGTGGGTATTGATACAACTTTGTAAAGAAATTAATAGAAGTATTAATGCACCGCTCCGAGGTGTATATGGTGAGATAATCCCTGGTCAGGTGCGATAACCACCGAATAAACCTCCGAGTGAGCGTAGCGGTGGCTGTCTGATTCAGTCTGATCTCGTGCACGGGGTGCTGTGAACCGGTCGGCCAAATGACGTCACCGACGCTGATTGGTACGGGTGTTTATGGGATTTTAATGACCTCTGGGCGGGTGTGTTGTGGTGTCATAAACAATGGCAAACGGGGACCTCTGATTGGTCAACGCTACCTGGCTATATGGTAATGTTACATAATACAGGTTTAACAGTTTTAATTGAAGTTTTACTTTGTTTTGTTTCCGTTCAGGTACGCGGGAAATAAAGGTACCAGGTGTGGCTGTTGGAGGCAAAAGTGTCACCGAGATGATCTCTAACTTGTGCAGAACCCTGTGCAGGTCGGTGTTAAGTAGGATATAAGTTTTTTTTTTTCAAAATTAACCAAAACACACATAAATATACTTCTATATCATTTAATATTTTTCATACTAGTGTACAAATATTAATTATCAACGGTTATCTTTCCGCCTTAGCTGTTGCAGACGAGACAACAAACAGCCGCCATTGGAGGAGATCTCCATCGATGACCCTGGTGAGGAGACTGAGAACGACGAGAGCGGGTCAGAAAGCGGGAGCGGTAGTGACATCCAATCACTGTCAGGTAAGGAGTACCAGAGTTCAATATTATTGTTTGTTTGTTTGTTTATTTAGTCGCATATAATCAGAGAGAAGAACAATAAAATGAACATATTACAGTAAAATAGGACATGCAGTGAAAAGATAAGAAGCCATAATGGCTTGTCCGTGATCTTCCCCCGACTAAATTAATTGACAACTGTAATAATGGTAACAAATCAAATGGTAATAATAAATAACAAAAGTAATTGGTAAATAACGCTAATTAGAAATGATATATTAAAAATAAGTTAACAGAGTCTGAAGTTTAACTGAAGTACAAACATAAGCAAAAAAACTTAAGCAATAACTTCGAATTTAAATCTCATATGACATGTAACGGAAAATTGAAACTTATACTTAGTATATCGAAGTGGGACTTTAACTTAAGATGTCAAATATCGGTGGGAAAGAAGAGTAGGTGATTTTTAAGATTGCATTTGAAGCTAATTATTGATAATTACATAACATATTACAACGTCTTACATATTACAACATATACAACATCTGCCGAGCAACACCCACTCTTCGAGAATAGAAAAGACATGTCCTTCCATGTGTATTAAACGTTTTAAATCATCACGTAGTACAAGTTCCGTGATGGTATAGAGACCTGCCCTGTCTTCACATCCATCCACTGTTGTATTTCACAAAGGTGATGTAGATCCAGTCACTTTTTGGGGCGGATCAAGAAGAGACTCGGCCCGTTGGCGCAGACCATCGCGCCTGCCTCGTATTAACCAGAGACGGGTTAGTACACTGTCTCAGGTCGACGTGAACGATTTTGTTCCAAGCCAATGGCCGGCGGAATTAAGGGTAAGGAATCTGACATTTCCTCTCTATATTGTCACATACCATTAGCCATAATCGGTTCGCTTACAAATAAGAACTGCTTCTTTCTGCTCTACAAATGCTTGTCCCTTACCGCATTGTTACTGTTTTGTATGCTTTCATTCAAATGTACAGTTCTAGCGAAGAAAAGTTGTAGAGGTTTTTTAATATTAGATTGTTGCTCTTTATTTCAGGAAAAGTACGAGAAAACGCTCAAAGAACATGGTTTTGTGAATACGTCATTTATCTTTGGGATGACTACCAAGGTTTGTGGACTAACGTTTATATTCATTTTCTAATATGGCATACCTCGGTAGCTTCAGTAGTGTTGAGGTCCATTTACCCTGTTCATTTTCGTGCATGTCTGTCAATACTATATCGTGTTCAAACCAACCTCGTAAAAACTATGTTAATCGTGTTCAATGTTATAGGATCTCCAGGATATCGGCATCACGAATAAGTTACATCAAGACATTCTCATGAGGGAAATAAAGAAAATACCGGAGTGTGAGCTCGACGATACCGTCCCGGTAAGTCGTCTTCTTTTCAATTCTTTTTATTCTTTTTTTTTACAGTTTAGCTATTGTTTTTGTTATTGGGTGGGCCGGCTAGTCTCTCTTCGCAGCCAATGGCTTAATTTTGAGGAGTTTACAACTAGTTGGGGCTTAATCGCAAGGGTCTTGAGCGGCTGCCCATTTGGTGCTAACTCAAGTTACCTCAATACGCCCCATAGTGCTGCCATATGACTGTAACTTCAGGCTCAGGCCGAGTTCCCTACTCTTTTTAATAGGTGTGGTGGGTTCTTTAACGTGCGTGCGGCGTGGCGTTCCCCAAACACGGGAACCCCATTTAACGTAATATCCGCGGGACGTCCCTAACCGTAGCTAGGTACTCATTTCTGCGTGAGGATAGTCGAGTAAAGTGCCAAAGTAAAAGTACATGCGTAGTTTAACTAAATTATCAAACTGCTTTAATGTGTTTTCATAACACATGTGACACATTCTGAACAATGCCACATACATGTATATAATTATAGAGACCGTGATGTGGCAGAAGGAACCAGCTTCAGCCGGTCGCTATCTTTAACATATACCCGCATGAAAGGGTGCATGGGGGTGCACAGGGTGCATGGGGGTGCGCAGGGTGCGTGAGAGTGGGTAACGTTATATGTAGAATGAATTGCTTATGATAAATAGGGTATAGGGTTGTAATAATGTATGCACGTGTTTGCATGTATGCATAAGTCTTGCATATATTAATAAATTATATTTGCATATTTGGGAAACAAACCATGCTCCCGTTACCTTTATTTATTTGTCCCAGGAAAACTGTAGCCAGTGGTTAGAGTCTATAGGTATGGGGGAGTACATCAGCAGCTTTGAGACTTACGGCATCATCTCCAGGAATGACCTGGCCAGTCTCAAGTCCATGGATGTGGATGAACTACTGAAAGACCTGCAGATAACAAAATTAGGTAATTCTCTGATGATCTGCCACCGTGACATAACACCTGGCCTACACGTATGACCGCTGAATAAACCACCGAGTGAGCGTAACCGGGGGAAAGTGGACCATCTACGTTCTTATCCAATGACCCATGCACTGCACGGAAAGTTGAATTTACCAATGGTATAAAGTGCTAGTAAAACACTTTATACCATTTTTATTTGCAACCATGTTTAAATTGCAACATTCCTCACTTAACAAATATGTTTGCAAATAAAAGTCAAGTTCTGCAATTTCATTTACCACACTATGGTTTCAAAGTCCAGTACTGTTTACAAATTAAACATTACCAGACTCTACGTTCGTGCAGTAGTGGTTATGACGCAATGACTGTATAAACAATAGAAATGCAAGTTTGTGGTCAGCATGTGGTTATCATTAGTGATCTAATATTATCATTGCATATTATAACTTTATTTCTGGATAATATCATGAAAAATATTCTATTCCAGCTCGTTGTTGACTAAACATAAATGTATTGCAGTCTTCTTTTCTAATACGTTACATGTTGCAAGTGTTTTTTCTTACTTCTCAGCTCATGTCAAGAGGATCACCGATGCTATTAAGAAGTTGAAGAGTCCCGAGGAAAGTATGTACTGTTTTTCTTCAGTTATTTGAGAGCTAAAATCAGAAAAAAAATCTTGGCGTAGTGTCCTTTCCTTTAAATGTTTAAACATAAACTTAATTTCGTAATCATGGGGCTTCTAAAGTCACGCCATCGGTTTTTTTTGGAACTCTTTTATTTCTTTCACAGCAGTTCGTTTCAGTACTTTGATATGTTTTTTCTACGTACGATTTTCATATTTTCAGCTGGCCGAAGAATAAGCCAGGTAAAAATCATAATGAAGAAGGTGAAGACCATCATCATGCAACACGACAGCGAGAGGTCACTTGAGTTCAAGTTCTGGGATAAGTTACGTCAGAAGTGTCTGGACCCGGAAATCTCCCTCTTCAGTACTGATACAGATATAAGGTACATGTGCTTTACTATCATGAAAGTTCACCTGTGTTGGTGGTTACATGTTTAAAGTTAAAACTTTTGATCCAACATAAAGAAATCTCTCACCTAGAGCTTTCGACCAGTCACTCTGGTCTTCCTCAGTAGACTGACCCAGTGAAGCTTGTCACGTGGCTTCTTTGAAGTGTGACGTCAACACTGGCTCAAAGGTATCTGGTAGACGATGTCGGCCCCCGTCGCGGTTTAATGAAGGTTGATGGGCCCAGATGTATAATTGATGTATACTTGATGGCAACTTGATGTATACCATAACGCATTCTTGTATAAAGCTTCCTAGCCATAGCTTAAATGCGTCGGTGTATTTAGTATAGTGTATTTTAGATTTTAAACAATGGTTACATTTTATCCCTATGTGTGTAAACAGCTGTGTGTTCACATTTGTAATTGTATTTTGTAACTAGACCCAACAATTCAGTCGAATGTATCTAGGCTGCCAGTGGGTCCTGGGATTTATTTGTTCAACGACAATAAACCAGTCTATAAAAGATTGATGTGAATGAAGATGTTACCAGGATCGATATTGACTCACGGAGTCGATATACATATCAAGATAATTATCATATAGCAAAGTTCTTTTTGTCACAACCATTTATTTTTCACTAGCCGACGTTTCGATGACCGTCTGTCATCTTCATCAGGGCAATTCTGACTGGTTTACTGTGCACTGATGCTAGATGTTACTTGGTGCATAGTGCACTAAAGGTGTTACATGGTTCATAGTGCACTTAAGCTAGTTTTCTGTTTATAATACATTCCGGAACGTAGTGTAATTGTGACATACATATTAGGCATGGTTATAACATAGGGAAATATGCGGTTCCAAATGTAAAGTGTTATTAGTGCACTATGCACCAAGTAACATCTAGTGTCAGTGCACAGTAAACCAGTCAGAATTGCCCTGATGAAGATGACAGACGGTCATCGAAACGTCGGCTAGTAGAAAATAAATGGTTATGATAAAAAGAACTTTGCTATTCAGTCGTTTACCAACCTGATGAAATTATTTAGGGAATTATCATATCTTATCATTGCAGAACGCAGCTTGTACAGTTGCGGAACTCCTGGATCCGTGTCCTGCTGGTGCTTAACGTCATGTGGATCACGCTCATCGTGTCTCTGACGTACGTGCCTGAGCTCAGACTGTGGGACGCCAACCCGCTGAGTCTGCTGTCTCTACTGGTGTTCGGCGTCCTGCAGGTACAGGGTCTTAAAACTTCTGTTGTTTTTAAATGATATGATATGATATGATATGATACGAATCTTTATTGCATGTTCTTGCCCAGATGGGCTAAATGCACAAGATGACATGCAGTATGCAAAGAATGAGTATTGCGTACTGGGACGCTATATTCTAATGCTAATTGCTAGGAATTCATGCATTATAACAATACTATATAATACCTATCATCTACTGTTAGTTGCCCTTTCTTCTCTCTTTTTGAAACATTTGGAAACATAATTACATGGTTTGTCTGCTATATATTCGTTCTTGCATGACATCAAGTGTTTAAACGTGTCCTGCTTTGACATTTTCTTACATATCTTGTCTAAATGTAAAATATCGAGTAGTTCTTGGCGCTCATCTTTATATAATGTAAAGTCAAGTAGAAAGTGTATCTCGTTTTCAACATATAAATGATTAAAGAATTCGCACGTTCTATCTATTCATTCACAACTATCACAACTAACGGTCCATTCATACACAACTATCATTATTAGGCCACAGCAAGTAGTTTTCATGGATGACATCCATTAATTTTTGGCTGGTTTTGAAAAAAAGAAATTTTGCTGTCTTCTAACAGTGGTCAACATGCCAAAAATGGGCAAAGATGTCTGTTGCTATGCCGGAAGGTGGATAGCAGATACATATAAAGAGAGGAGACAAGAAATGACTCTGATTTAATGTTTTGTTTCTTACTTTGATGCAGTGATATGTGGTGCTGGCTGTGTATATGTGATGTTTCTACTGAATCAAAACCATTTGTACCATGATTGAGTCAAAATTATAAAATGTAGGAACCTTGTTTTTTTCGGCCAGTCTTGTTTCGTTTCGCCGCTTGCATCAGATTTTTGAGTCTGTGGAGGATGTCATCCATAAAATTTACTTGCTGTGGCCTTATAACAAAGCATTCAGATTACCTCACTGGGTAAGCTGTCTCGTCTAGTGTTCTACGTTCTACAGATTGAGAGTGTTGGCAGATTTACTTTTGTCTTTGTTTTGACAAGTTCCCATCCGTGGGTGTGATGCAGAATAATTGTATCGAGACATTCAGAGACTTCGGTCCTTAAAGGCGTAAGCGCTCTCTCTGACAATCAATAAAAACTGCCCTTCAGAAACACATAAACAAACACGTGCAGAGAGAGGGGGGAGGGAGAAATGTGCGGGGGGAGGGAGATAGTAATAGACAATGTAGTCTAGGCGATCGGTGCAAAATACGGGTAGAATTGCTCAAATTGTGATAAAAGCATGAGACTTGGCATGCTGAAGCATGAGTACCTAATTAACATTTTCAGGGGTGGAGCCATTGCAAAAAGTGTGTTACTTAGCAACGGTTGCTAGGCAACTTGTTTTTCCAACAAAACAGTATTATTACCTTCTAATTGTGCCTAAAAACCAAATATATTATGCAAAAATGAGGTGTATTGCTGTATCTGGCATCACTTTGTATGTTTAAGTCAATCTTAAGCCATTTTAAAACAAAACTCACCATAAAAGGCTGGTTTTGGGGGGAATTACAAGTCGAAAAGTGTATAAATTAGATTTCATAGGCTGTATATTTTCTCGTTACCTATGGGGCCTTGAAAAGCATATTTGATTGATAGAGCCGAACATTCTCTGAATGGTAAACTTTAAATTTAAAAAATCCATCAGTTCTATCAGGAGATATAAGTGTTTGAAGAATAACACATCCACAGACTTAAATCAGTAGATTGGTTGCTATGGCCGTTGCTAGGGACGGCTTAATTTTTGGGCTGTGGTCTGCACATTTTGGCTTTTGTGCCACTATATTAAGGTCCAACGGCATGAAATTTGGCATGAGGATAGCTTGGTTTTTTGCGCAATAATTGTGAATTTTATGTTTTAGATTCATGCCTGAAAAATTTAATGATTTAGCTTATTTTGGGTAAAAAATAAGCAAAAATGTATATTATTGGCTTCTGTACAACTATATGACGGCCAAATAACCCAAGTTTCTGTATAGGGATAGCTTGGCACTATGCACTAAGATAGTGTGTTTCATGTTTTCGATGCAGACTTCAAAAATTCCATTATTTAGCTTTTTTCGTTAAAAATAACCAAAAATGTATACAATTGGCTTCTGACCCACTGTATTATGGTCTCGTCAATTGAAATTGGGCATAGTTGGGCAAGGGGATAGCTTCGGGGCACTTTTGTTAGATACAGGCATTCAGAATCCTATTATTCAGCTTATTTTAGATAAAATACCCAAAATGGATTTTACTAAATTAGTTTGTGCAACTTTATTACGACCTAATGACCAAATAGTTGGCATGGGGATAGCACGGATTGTTGAAAAAAAAACAAGATTCAATTACATCTTTATCAAGGTTAGCATTTAACAAGATCTCGAAGTCAACCCACACAACCATATGTCAAGATTTACATCAAAATATGTCAAGATATCAGCTTGGGCATTTTCTCTGAATGCATTAGGACATCTGCTAATGAATGTTTTCCCAAGTCCTAGATAGAGTAGCATCCACAACGCATCAGATTAGAGCAAATTACAGAAGTGCGCATTCACAGTGTTTGCTCGTGAATTAATAATTTATTCTTATCTAATCTAATGTAATCTAAATCTTATCTAAGTACAAACATGTATTTTCTTAACATGTCATTAGATGTTTTCAAACTTCATCATCAAAAGTTNTCCGGAACGTAGTGTAATTGTGACATACATATTAGGCATGGTTATAACATAGGGAAATATGCGGTTCCAAATGTAAAGTGTTATTAGTGCACTATGCACCAAGTAACATCTAGTGTCAGTGCACAGTAAACCAGTCAGAATTGCCCTGATGAAGATGACAGACGGTCATCGAAACGTCGGCTAGTAGAAAATAAATGGTTATGATAAAAAGAACTTTGCTATTCAGTCGTTTACCAACCTGATGAAATTATTTAGGGAATTATCATATCTTATCATTGCAGAACGCAGCTTGTACAGTTGCGGAACTCCTGGATCCGTGTCCTGCTGGTGCTTAACGTCATGTGGATCACGCTCATCGTGTCTCTGACGTACGTGCCTGAGCTCAGACTGTGGGACGCCAACCCGCTGAGTCTGCTGTCTCTACTGGTGTTCGGCGTCCTGCAGGTACAGGGTCTTAAAACTTCTGTTGTTTTTAAATGATATGATATGATATGATATGATACGAATCTTTATTGCATGTTCTTGCCCAGATGGGCTAAATGCACAAGATGACATGCAGTATGCAAAGAATGAGTATTGCGTACTGGGACGCTATATTCTAATGCTAATTGCTAGGAATTCATGCATTATAACAATACTATATAATACCTATCATCTACTGTTAGTTGCCCTTTCTTCTCTCTTTTTGAAACATTTGGAAACATAATTACATGGTTTGTCTGCTATATATTCGTTCTTGCATGACATCAAGTGTTTAAACGTGTCCTGCTTTGACATTTTCTTACATATCTTGTCTAAATGTAAAATATCGAGTAGTTCTTGGCGCTCATCTTTATATAATGTAAAGTCAAGTAGAAAGTGTATCTCGTTTTCAACATATAAATGATTAAAGAATTCGCACGTTCTATCTATTCATTCACAACTATCACAACTAACGGTCCATTCATGCACAACTATCATTATTAGGCCACAGCAAGTAGTTTTCATGGATGACATCCATTAATTTTTGGCTGGTTTTGAAAAAAAAAAAGAAATTTTGCTGTCTTCTAACAGTGGTCAACATGCCAAAAATGGGCAAAGATGTCTGTTGCTATGCCGGAAGGTGGATAGCAGATACATATAAAGAGAGGAGACAAGAAATGACTCTGATTTAATGTTTTGTTTCTTACTTTGATGCAGTGATATGTGGTGCTGGCTGTGTATATGTGATGTTTCTACTGAATCAAAACCATTTGTACCATGATTGAGTCAAAATTATAAAATGTAGGAACCTTGTTTTTTTCGGCCAGTCTTGTTTGTTTCGCCCGCTTGCATCAGACTTTGAGTCTGTGGAGGATGTCATCCATAAAATTTACTTGCTGTGGCCTTATAACAAAGCATTCAGATTACCTCACTGGGTAAGCTGTCTCGTCTAGTGTTCTACGTTCTACAGATTGAGAGTGTTGGCAGATTTACTTTTGTCTTTGTTTTGACAAGTTCCCATCCGTGGGTGTGATGCAGAATAATTGTATCGAGACATTAAGAGACTTCGGTCCTTAAAGGCGTAAGCGCTCTCTCTGACAATCAATAGAAACTGCACTTCAGAAACACATAAACAAACACGTACAGAGAGAGGGGAGGGAGAAAGGTGCGGGGGAGGGAGATAGTAATAGACAATGTGGATGTGTTGTGACACCTCTGAACTAGCAGAGCTAGGCCGTGTATGTTCTTGAAACCTGGCTTTTAGAGACCTCTCTATTTCCCCGATGTACGTTTCCTGGCAGGGCCCCATGTTGTTTTTGCCCTGGCAGGGATGTGGTAAATGACACCACACTTCTTCTCTCTGCTGAATCATGTTATTTTGTTCAGCTGCTTCAGTTCCTGACGATGCTGTATCACCGGATCCGGACTCTACTGCACTACCTGGCCCGGTTACCTTACCCAGTATCCTGTACCATACAGACTAACACAACCGGAAATGGCAAGGCTGACGTCATACAGATTGAGACTCCTGGTATATCAACATCATTTTCACATCCTCGTGAATCTTTGTTACGCTATAATTGCGTATAATTACAATAATAATATCCGAAAGTTCGCTCTTTATTGAATCACAATATTACCGAGGCATCAATATTTGTTCTTACCGAACATTCTAGAAACAAAGAAATAATTGTATTTTATTTTATTTTACATTTATTTACACAAACAAGAATTAGATGAAACTTCACGAAACATAAACAACGAAAAGGTGCAGGGTAAAGGGAAATGCCATGGTTGCTTGTTTGATACCCTTCTCTCCCCATTTATGTTCTTACAATATTACATTTATCAAATTAAGTATAAATAACAATAAGGTAATAGTAAAAGAAAGTGAAACAACACGATAAACTAATACATCAAATGAATCAAACTAATGAAAGAAAATAATCAAAATTGTTCTTAAATAGTTTGTAACACAATACAGTGAATCAATAAAGTAACCAAACGAAAAAGTTTATAACAAGTCAATGAAGATATAATCAATGATTCATTTTCAAAAACAAAGAAATAAGGTTGGCAGTAATTACCGACACAATATAATAAAAAAATATAAGGAAAGTACAGTATGCAAAGATACGATTTAAGTATTAAATTAACCAGAATTAGGATAATGTGGGGTTATTTATCGCGTCAGCTTTGGCGTGAGTTTTGAACATGTTAAAAGATGGACATAACCTAAATGTTTCATTCAAGTTGTTCCAGACTGTGTGCACGTCGGTCCTTGGTACATAATAGAAAATTGTCGTGCATTTGTATTTGCAGGTAACTAACCTTAAATAATTGTTTGTCTTGTGTTTTTCAGTAACGATGTTAATCCTTTTTTCTAGATCCTGAAGCTCACCCACCTTCACGACCACCACGCCGACCATCCTTGTTAAGTTTTCAGATCACAAGAAATGGCCAAACCCGTATTTGGCAAATGGGTCGGACAAACCCGGTGTATGAGGAGGAGTAGATGACACAAAACCAGAAATACAAAGACCAGTAGCTTTACTGCGTTACCAAGTAAAGCTGCTATAGTGACCAATATCTGATCATGACCTTTCCATTTTGGACAAATACAGTAGTGACAATCTGCCCATAATGGCGCAGGAAACGGGGTTATAATTAGATCAATGTTAGTTCAGTTTTCACCACATACCCATCCGTCTAACATAAGACAGAGGCCTTGTTCATATGAAACCACCCGAACCGCGATTCGGGTAACTCGCACTCCTCACCTCTGGTCCACGTGCCATACATTCATTTTAAACCGTGTCCGATCACGAGTCTCCGAAACTGCATTCATTGGTGTTTGATGAAAACACCCAAGGTAGCGTGTTATTAATGGCAGAGGTCAACGACCTGGTTGCTGGTGCCCCCACCCCCCCCCCTCCCAGCGTATCTCGGCCGAATGCCGACATGGTCCCGCCAGAGGTGGTGAAGCTCGTCCTAGAACGGACACATTATTTGACCATTACTGCTCTTTAAGTTGCTGCCACGCAAAATTTGGTATTGCATATAAATAAAGAAATATCACCTCGTAATCCATGACTAAGTGAAGTCACATTGAAATCACATTGCGTTTAGACGCAAATCGCGATGCGGGAAAACCGATTCGAAACCACCTCTAGAATTGGTTTGGGATCAAGGCGCTTTCAATGTGATTCAGATGGGGCCACTTGAAACCGGCTTCCGGGGAAACCACATGTAAAGCGCTTTCATTGACTTCATATGAACAGGGCCAGAGTGAAATGGGGGCAGCTGAACATAAACTATACCTTACAATTCAATGATCCATACCCCTAAATTGTGCTAGGTCATGTTGGTTTGATTTTATGGATGACAGCCGCGTGCGCGTGAATTTTCGTCCTGTTCGAAAAAAAAGAAAACAAATCTGCCAAAGCAGCCACAAATTAACAAAAATATGCCGTAAATTGCAAATACAAAAACTGAAAACGATTCCAATGCCCTAGAATGACAAAATCAATTTCAGACGATTTATCGTACCTTGATTCTATGTTGCTTTCGTGTTTTTTTTTATTTCACCAAAAGGTAAAAGATTCTATAACCCAAAAAGACTACTGTCTGTGTACATATTTACATCAATGAAGGAACATTTAATAAAGGGTTAATGCACCGCCCCGAGGTGTATATGGTGTCATAAATGCATGGTCAGCTGCTATAACCACCGAATAAACCACCGAGTGAGCGAAGCGAACGAGGTGGTTTATGAGGTGGTTATAGCAGCTGACCATGCATTTATGACACCATATACACCGAGGAAAAGGCGGTGCATTAACGTTATTATCATATAGCCTATCCAAACTGACACAATGAATCAACACAATTCCTGTTCAAAACATTAAACCTTTAATATTTACATAACAATACATTCCAAAATATTATAATCATGGTTTGTACTTTAAAATAAATATGGAGATCATTTTACAATAAATATAGTTTACAACTTTACACTTTAGAATTGTTTCTTTTTCAGCATTGCAACTGGCAACAGATCATTTTACAAGATTCTCTGAACAGCATGGCAACAAACAATCATGCTGTTTTGTTTCTTAAACTTTAAGTTAAAGTGGAAGTAACATGGTACGTTAAAGTTCACATAACCGCTAAAAACATGCGACAACTGAGACATACATGTAGACTGCATATCGTAAAACCATTCAACCATCTAATGCAGCCAGCATGGTAACAAAGCATGTTGCGTAAGTACTTGCACTGAAGTTGATAGTAACTGTCTGATTCTCTGAACAGCATGGCAACAAACAATCATACTGTTTTGTTAATTAAAGTGGAAGTAACATGGTCCGTTAAACTTCACATGGCCGCTAAAACATGCGACAACTAGGACATACATGTAGACTGCATTTAACCATTTAACCATCTACTT
>NW_017803904.1:20412-25401 GCF_001625305.1 Branchiostoma belcheri | reverse complement strand
TGAAAAAAGAACACACCCACCTTTCAAAAGCTTCACTCCCCACTTGGTTGCCCTTTCAGTAGTTTTTTCAACTCGCCCCTCCTCTATCTCGCCAAGTTGTTGTTCGTTCAGACACGCGAAACGCACCCTGCTGACCTCTGTCTCCGGTGTAGCTTCCAGCGTCTGTTCCTCGACCTCCATGGGTCCAAATATCTCATCTAAATCCGCGTCTGTTATCTCTTCCATGTAGAAATTAGGCAAACTCTCCATGACACAAGAAGGCAAGATGGCGGACCAAAAAAAAAAAAATCCCTGGTCTGATTCAGTCAGGTGATGTGGGCGATACCACTTTTTGTAGGGGTGTCAAAATAAGTATGGTTTTTGCTCTCCCGTTCAAATTCTATCTATTTACATATACATTTCATACTCACACACATTTTAGTTTATATGAAGCTTAAAAAAAACATAATTTTGTCTGACCAGGAAACTGCTATGAATATTAACAGAAAGAGCTGTGTACCCCTATATCATTATGGTTTCACCCATGGTTTATGGAGAATAACGCACGGCTGAGCCATGGTTTATCGGAGAATAAAGCACGGGTAACGGAGGCCTCTGATTGGTCTACGCCACCCGGCTATATGATAATGTCATTTTAGACAACCTTACACCAAATACAACACAATAGTCGATGCTTTGTAATATTTTAATCTATATATATAACTTTTTGAAACGTTAAAATACAAACTTTGAGTTAGATAATTACTACTCAAGAGCTACAACCAAGGTTAACACCATATAACATAACCCAGCAAGTATTTACAGAAGATGATTTTGCTTTTAACAATCATAACACTATAAAATAACCAGACGGAACTGTCATCTTTTACCTTTGATACTTAGCATTGTTACTCTTTTATATTTGAACAATGAAATCACGATTTTTTTTTTCATTTTTTGTCTCATTTAAAATTTCCCAACGTCTTAACATGTAAATTAGATCAATCATATAGCAAACAGAAATATTATGCTTAAACCGAGAGTAGATGTTTTACATACACAATGTAAATACAAGAATTTCATACCTCCATTAAACATAAGTTTATGTAAATGTAGGGGGATTTGTCTCTTTGATTATAAAAATAAAGTCGTAATTACCATAACCTAGTTTGATTTATGGTTTTCTAAACTCAAATTCCTAGCCTATTGCATCATTGATTATGCAAATGACTATATTAACATAATATATACATAGTAATGTTAATCATTGAGTAACTTTTACATGTCACATGGTAAAATTCCAGTCACCATTAAGAAATCACATAATTTTCACATTAATCATGCAAATTAGGTTATTATTTGCATAATTGGTATCTGTTGATGTTCCACCTGCTGTGGATTACATACATATCAGTCACTAAAATTAGAGACCGTAGCATGTTCAGGACAAAAGATCTAAAAAACGAAAAATTTGCTGCAGTACCAAGGTCAGCCACCGTACCAAATATCATCACAATCCATAAAGGCCTTCTGAAGTTAAGCTGACTACAAATGTTCGGAAACAAGACAGACAGACAGACACACCAAACAATACTTCCATTTTTCATGGACGTAAGGATGAAGGAATGTAGTATTACAGAATCTAGGACTAATATGCAATGTGCTGACTGAACTTCCAAATTTGATTCCATTATAAATGTGACAAATTATATAGGCCATATGGGGAAGGGCTGTTGAAGTTGAGCCACAGTAGACAGAACTGTTAATAGAAATAAGACGAATCTGCTGTAAAAATAACAGTTTGTTTCCATGAATGTTTTAATTACTCCGTGAAGGACGTCATGGGTGGCCCAAAATCTAACCATTTTGAGGTCTCATCAAAACCTACCCACCTACCAAGTATGAAGACAATCAATTTAAGCCTTCTCGAGTTATCATGTTTACAGACGGACAGACACACAGACACACACACGAACGCCACTGAAAACATAACCTTCTTGGCGAAGGTAATAAAAGCAAAGAACGCGCAACATCTGCAGCCCAGTAACAAAACGTATACCGAGTCCCAGACAGACAAATCCGTTTACCCCACAGTCAGAAACAGCTGCGTCCATCATAAACACTGGAAACTGTTGCACGTTCTGATATTTTCACTGGTTATTTGACTTGAAGACTGACTACATAGCCTCGCCCACCTCAACAAAACATGGAAAATGCCACTCTCTCACTGGTTGAAACGCTAATATAAGTTGTAAAAAAGTCATTTCAATGACTCATAGCCACGCAATGTCCTTGGGTAATGGCTCGTTGATTTAAATTTCACAGAGCTAGCAAAAGTCACTGCAGCAATGACAAATATGAATACCGGCATTTAAAAGCAGAGTTCACATAATCCATATGACTTAAGCCAGACCAAGGACATTGGCAAGACTAAAGCCAAACCAAGGACCTTGGCCAGACCAAAGCCAGACCAAGAACCTAAGAACCTAAAGTACCAGACTAATTTAGAGTTGTTTACGTCACTGTTTACTACGACAAAGAACCACAGAAGACGTGTCCTACAAGAGCACCTGCAACACGACGAAATATCCTTCGAAAATTTCTCCCAAGACATCATCCAACTGGAACATCAAGGTAAGACGTTCTGTCTCTGTTTTGGAAGCGACTTGGAAAGACAGTCCTGTCCGTAGACATAATGAAGAGAGATAGATATATTTTTCATGCAAAATACCTCGCACGGCCACACCCTTCCATGTCTGGGATCAGGCGTCCATCCACATTCGACAGGATTAGCTGATCGCGCCAAAATGTTGCCGACTCTAAAAAATCTCCAGAGAATTGAGCGTACCGGTAATTTTGACTGATACATTAGCCAAGGATTAGGGACCCCAGCACACTGACTGTTCTTTTCCAGAATACAGCCAGTCCTCGACAATAGGGGCTGCACGTGCAACCCCCATGGATGAAATCTGCAGTTTTGTTTTCCATTGGCCTTATGGTAGCGTATGATAATTGGAGTAGGGTTCATTATACATAGTCAATTAATTTTTTCTACCAAGCAAAGAGGTTCTACTTTATTTTTGTTTTGTTGCTAGCATACCTGTCCATCAGTCTGTGAAACACGGAGAGCTCTGCGCCAAAACAAGTAAATTCGTTGGTTGGCGTCACGGTTGCTTTTTGCTTAGACCACTGTGAAGGAAGCTCTGCGTACAAAACAAGTCAATTCGTTGGTTGGCGTCACAGGTTTAGTTTTGCATAGAGCTCTGAATTGCGGAAACAGACTTCCGCACACCATTACCATGCTTTAGGCAACGTCAGCTTAACTTGCATTCTAGTTAAACTCTGGTCCAGCTACTGTGGTTTATCAAGGAGGTTAACCTCCTTGGGTTTATATTAACTTCCCTAGTCTCTCGGCCATCTATTTACAGACAGACATGCAGAACTGCCTGGGGGTCTAGACGACACAACAAGTTATGAAATCATGGCCTTGATGAATCGCTCATTGAAGTCTCACACTCTTTTGTCTTGGATTATGAGTCCTTCACACCTAGTTCACAACTGTGCATGACTGTTTCGTGCGGGTGGTCGTCTTTGTCGATTAGGGCGGATGTCGGTTGTTAAAAACATGACAATAGGTGGCACCGTGCATGATTGATCACACAACAAAATTCTGAATTTTCCTCATCCCAGCACCAGTGAATGATTACACAACAAAATACTCACTTTTCCCATCCTTGGCAAAGTTATAACACTTGAATATATGTTCGACCTTCAGGTACATGGCACAGAAAAATATATGTACACGATAAAAGTATAACGTTGGGTGGCTCTAATCTCCAAGCAGAACCGATGGAGCAAGGGGTCTTCATGTAAGTCGCCTGTATCCAACGTTCGGCATGGGGCGAATGTTGGATACAGGCGGCTAACATAAAGACCCCTTGCTTGGAGATTAGGGTGGCTCTACATTTCCGTTTGTCAAACAAAAGGCATTACACCGAGCAGACGTTCAATGCTACCCAGAAGGACAATGTCATGGCCTATGGAATTTTCATTCACGGAGGTCTAAGCAAAAATCAGCGAACGAATTGACTTGTTTAGGCGCAGACGCTAGCTAGTCTCCAACATCCGCGGGGCAATGGAGCTTCTCTGGCCGGCTACCTTCTCTGGCCAATTAATACCCTTTTTAGGCCGATTTCTACGATTTATTCACCCCGCAAAAGAAGTCTGGTGGAGACTAGACGCTAGCCCCGTCGGTTTGTAAAGCATACTGAGCTCTTCGCCAAAACAAGTCAATTTGTTGGTTGCGTCGCGGTTGGCTTTTGCTTGAGCTCTGTGTTCAAAACATATTGATTCGATAGACAGCGTCACAGGATCAGTTTTGTTATGGCTCTGTGACGCCGTCCATCGAATTGACTTGTTTTTAACGCAAGTTTTAGCTCAAAAAGGTCTAAGCAAAAAAACATTCGTAACGCCAACCAATAAATTGACTTTTTTTTGGTCGCAGAGCTATTGACTGCAAGCTTTACAAACCAACGGAGCCCGATAGTCTCCACCAGACTCCTACTAAATAGTATAAAATCGTCTAAGGGGAACATCATTGGCCAGAGGAGTTGGCCGGCCACAGAGGATCAAGCTTGATGTCTACAGAGCTCTATACAAAACTGAACCCTTGACGCCAACCAGCGAATTGACTTGTTTTGGCGCAGAGCTCTCCGTGTTTCACAGACTGACGGAGAGTTGCGCGAGCAGTCCTCTGCAGTACGAAGGCCCATAAGTACACTTAGTATTTTTTATTCCACTTTTATTTTCTATGGGTACTTTGTATTTTCTATGGGTACTTTGTATTTTCTATGGGTACTTTGTATTTTCTATGGGTTACTTTGTATTTTCTATGGGTTACTTTTATTTTCTATGGGTACTTGTTTTTTTCTGTGTGTACTTTTATTTTCTATGGGTACTTTGTATTTTCTATGGGTTACTTTTATTTTCTATGGGTACTTTTATTTTCTA
>NW_017803904.1:12999-19598 GCF_001625305.1 Branchiostoma belcheri | reverse complement strand
CTAAAATCTAATACATAAAGTCAAATTAATACATAGAAATACACTATACACATGTGTATAGTGTATTTCTATGTATTAATTTTACTTTATGTATTAGATTTTAGAGAGGTGCTATGTTTATGTTTATGTCAATTGTTTGCGTGAAAATGAATTTTAAAAAAATAAAAAAATAAAAAAAAAGAGATGAAAGCAAAACTGAACCGCGACTCCAACAAACGAATTGACTTGTTTTCGCGCAGAGCTCTGCGGGGGTATCGCGGTTGGCTGTACGAGCAACCTCCATGGAGGAGCTCTACCATGAAGGTTGCTCGTGCAGCCTTTTCTCGTCCTCGAAGAGATCTTCAAGGACACTGGCTGTATTCTGGAAATAAATTTCCTTTTGAGTTCGCTTACTCATCAGACGAGCTGTTTTCCTGCATACCGTGTGAACGTGTTACAGAAGAATGTACTCTTATAGCCTCCAGGCTTGTGTCAATCCTATTATGGTTCATGACTAGAGTACATTTTCTCATCGGTACAGCCTACGTACAAAAAAGGAGGTGTTACTCTTTCGTTTGTCTGTGTATCTGTGTGTTTTTGTAGATTTGTGATAAGCATATCTAAAAAAGCTACTCAATGACATTTATTATTGCAGCCATACATCCATGGCCATGCTTTACTGAAGTGTATCTTTGAATAAATATTACTTCTGATTCCAGCCTTTGATATCACCATAGGCAGAATGCGACGTTACGTGCTGATTTTCCTTCTCATCCTGAAGGAGCCCACCATGCCAGAAGCTGACTGCAGGAGCAAGTGCAAACCCTCCTCCTGCATCTGTACCAGGATGGGCCTCACCCGCATCCCCCAGGACCTACCCACATCCATTTCTGAGTTGGGTTTGAAAAGTAATCGTATTACATATTTCCGTCTGTCTGAGGTCATGAGGTACAAGAACCTAGAAAAATTGTCCCTAGACTTGAACCTGATAACTGGCATTACGAAATCTCCAGTGACAAGTCTACGAAAGCTCACATGTCTGTCTCTAGACTCCAACAGCATAACTTACATTCAGCCTGGTACATTTCGAAGTCTACCAAAGCTGACAGAGTTATACGTCAACACGAACCCGATAACTGAAATTCGCAACCATACATTCTCATTGATAACAATGCTCACAAAGTTGTTCTTGAACTCCAACCAGATAACTGATATCAAGTCTCGTGCATTCTCAAATCTTCCATATCTACAGCATTTGTACCTTGAATCCAACCAGCTAACTGACATTCATCCTGATATATTCTGTTGCATACCAAATCTCAAGTATTTGTCCCTACGCTCCAATCAGATAACTAACATTACACCTACTACATTCTCAAGGATACCAAATCTTGATCTTTTGAGCATAACCTCCAACCAGATAACTGAAGTTTCACGTGCTACATTTTCAGGTATACCAAATCTTGGGTATTTATATATGAACTCCAACCAGATAACTGTCATTCATGCAGGTACCTTCTCAAGTGTACCATACATCAAGTATCTTTACCTAGAGTCCAATCAGATAACTGAAATTACATTCTCAAATCTACCCTGTCTCATGCGATTACACTTAAGCTCAAACCAGATAACTGACATTAAGGCTGGCACATTCTCAGATCTACCAAACCTCCAATATCTGTTTCTAGACTCCAACAACATCACTGACATTCAGTCTAGTGCATTCTCAAATCTACCAAAGCTCCTAGAGTTGCGCCTAGAGGCCAACCGGATATCTGTTCTTCCCCCATCAGCTTCTGACATCTTGGCATCTATCTCTATTGTTCATATTGAAGGAAACCCCTGGCAGTGCGACTGTAGGATGGCTCCCTTCAGGCTAAAAATGACTGGGTCTCATTCTTTTGAAGACCAAATAGTGTGTTCCCAGCCTACCATTTTCTCTGGACAAAAGCTTAAAGATATCACCCCAAAACACCTGATCTGTCAAGTGTCAACTCAGAGTATATTAACTCTGAGTGTTCGTGGCCAATTGGTAACGGATTACACTTACAGTGGCACTACTGCCAAAGCTGCCATGTTTTCTGGACAAATGCTTAAAAATATCAACCCAACAAAGACCTGGTTTGTAAAGACTATGACCAATTGGAAAGTGGTAACAACTCCATCACTCCCCACTGGCTCAACAGCACGACCAGTAGGCCCAACATTCACCACTCTGTCTGTCAACACAAATAAACCAGTTGAAAACGACACTTCCCATGAATCTGATCCCGGTTTCTCCACACTAGTTCACATTGCCTCTGTCTGTGGTTCAATAGCTGGCATTGTCCTGATTCGTACCTTCATTCTGGCCATTTCTTACAAGATTAAGAGGAGGGCCAGAAATCTCCATGTTTTGAATAATCGACGTCTTCAAATTGAAACACAAGCCTTACAGCATAACATTTTTTACAATAAAAGACACTCCACCAAAGAACAAACAGGGCTTCAGTCTCCCATCACTGAATCCAACACAAACACCACATTAGTGACCAGTGGTCATAATAACCAGTATGAAAATAATGACCAACACAATCCCACCGATCACAATCGCCAGTATGAAAATGATGATGAACATAACCCCAATTATCAAGCTCACCAGTATGAAAATAATGATGAACATAACCCCAATGATCAAGCTCACCAGTATGAAAATGATGATGAACATAATCCAAATGATCAAGCTCACCAGTATGAAAATAATGACCAACATTATCCGAGAGGGCAGGGCCAGTCTCAGGCCATCACTGGATCCAACACAGACACCACATATATAATATCTACTGTAGTGACCAGCGATCATGATCCTGAGTATGAAATAATGAAGACCCAACACGATCAGGCAGATCAGGGAAAATCTCAGGCCACCACTTACTATAATGAATCTTTGGGTACTAGGAATGTTATGTACACCACAGAGACTGGTGCCTCAGCGCCTAATCCTGTTTACACTTGTGAAAATGATCAGACAGGGCAGAATTAGGCCGTGTTTATGTGAAGTCACCCAAACCGCGATTCGGGTAACTCATATTCCTCACATCTGGTCCACGTGCCACACATTCCTTTGAAACCGTGTCCGATCACAATTCGCCTGAGCTAAATTTATTCTTGTTTGGTGAAAACACGCAAGGTAGCGTGTTATTAATGTAAGAGGTCAACGACCTGTTTGCTGATGCCCCCCTCCCAGCGTATCTCGGCCGAATGCCGATGTGGTCCCGCCAGAGGCGGTGAAGCTCGTCCTAGACCGACCACATTATTTGACCATTACTTCTCTTTAACTTGCTGCCATGTAAAAGTTGGTATTGCATATAAATAAAGAAAGATCGCCCCGTAATCCATGACCAAGTGAAGTCACTTAGAAATCACATTGCGTTCAGACGCAAATCGAGATGCGGGGAAAACCGATTCAAAACCACCTCTAGAAGTGGTTTGGGATCGAGGCGCTTTCACTGTGATTTGGAGCGTTCAGATGGAGCCACTTGAAACCGGCTACGGGGTAAACCACATGTAAAGCGCCTTTGGTGACTTCACATAAACACAGCCTTAGACTCAAAACATTATTGTCTGATTCCCACCAGCATGTAAATATGTAAATAGAAAGCCACACTTCATTCAGTAGAATGTTTCGATGCTTTTTTACTCTCACATTTATTGTACAACATATAATCCATGTAACCAATGCCAATCTTCATTTCTTGTTCATGCTTCAAACAAGGTGTTCTAATACTTCGTATTGAATAGTGTTTTCAATGTCTCAATATAGATTACGTGTTAGCATCTGTATATGGCATTTCATATACAACAGCTGGCACTCTGGATATACTAAGTATAATGTATTAATCCAGGCCTGCACTAAAGTACTGACCCTGTACTGTAGTGTCATTGCACAACTGTGTGGCTTAGAGCTATGGAAATGTTACTCGAAAATGCACCAAAGGTGTGGGAAGGATCCTAGCCTTTTAACTAGTGTGAAAATCTGTAAATAATAAGCCACAGTTCATTCAGTGAAATATTTCGAAAATACTCGTCTACTAGATGTTTTTTACTCTCATATTTATGCATCTACTATAAACCATATGTATGCATGAAATAAAGTCATTGGGGTTTTCATCTTCATGCTGTATCTTTTTCGGGCTTCAAACTATGTGTTTTTAATGCTTCGAGTTTTTTCAACGTCTCAATATGGATTGGTATTAGCATTTGCACATGGTCATTCATGTGGATTAGTTAGCACACTGGATATACATGAATTAATCCATGATGTGTATGTTACATGTTAAAATATACATTTGTATAATAACTTCATAGACATACTTAAAACTGGTTAAACGACGGTCGTTTATCTAACACAAGAATGAAAATAAGAGCAAAAATAAAAATTAAAAAACAAGGCGTCAGGATGTGATGTAATCACCAGAGAATTCTATGTTAAGAATTGGGAATTATAAAAGAACAACCTAGTTAATGCAATCAACGAGGCGTACAAATAAACTCACTACCTATTTCACTTAGGCGTGGAGTAATAAGATTAATTCCCAAGAATGGTTTACATACAAGTAACCTGGACAACTGGCGGCCGATAAGTTTACTTAACGTAGATTATAAAATCGTTAGTAAAGAACTAACGCTGAGAATTGAACGTTTTCTCCCTTTTTTGATACATGAAGACCAAACTGGAATACTAATGTTCTTGGACTTCAAAAAAGCGTATGACAGTATTGAGCACTCGTTTATAATGAAGGTACTGGAAGCTGTAAATTTAGGAAATGACATGATAAAATGGGTTTAATTACTATATACATGTACAGATATAAAAAGTTGTGTGCTTAATAATTGTTTTATATACCCATGGTTTAATATTCATAGAGGTGTGAGACAGGGAGATCCACTGTCATCCAGTCTGTTCATAATTAGTGTTGAAATGTTAGCCTCAGCTATTAGAGCCGACGTAAACATCAGTGGTCTACAATTGTATGACAGGACACACAAATTATCAATGTACGCGGACGATATGACATCGTTACTCTTAGATATAGCTTCTACACTGCACCTTTTAGACACTTTGAACCGGTTTAGAAGATGCAGTGGTCTTGATTTAAACTACGGAAAAACAGAAGCTCTCTGGATAGGATCAAATAAAGAAAGACAAGATAAACCACTACTATTCGCTGGCCTGATGGTCCTATTAAAGCACTTGGTACACATTTTGGTCATGACAGACAAAGGTGTTATAAGGAAGACCTTGATAAAAATTATGTAAAAATGGTGCAAGGATGTTATATATGGAAACAGCGAAATTTGACATTGATTGGCCGGATTTTGATTGTGAAGGCTATTGGTATCTGTAAGTTGATATATACATATGTATGTTTAAGGATTTGATACTTAACATGCTCTTAACTTGACAGATAAGGCTATTCTAGCATTTCCTCATAAATTATGCATATTAGGACCTGACTTGAATAAATTGTGTTTGGTGATGTTCACAATTAGGTCTTCATTTACATAATCAATATCTGCCAAAGATCTTGTCCACTCGTGGTCGGGGTCGCCGGGGTGTCCCTCCGGATCTCTGCATCTTTGAAGTAGAAAACACGTTACCCATGCCAGAGGACGAGAGGTTCTAGCCTGCCGACACATGCACGTGCGCCCAAACGTCGACAAATCAAACCTCGACACACTACCGTAACAGTACCTTATAACCCAGGCAACCAACGTGGGAGTTCTGCTTGGAACTAGAATCGTGCCCACACCGGGAGGGGGCGCTGTTTGCCAAGAGGATGACGTCAGGAGTCGTCTCCGACTACTGTACACCTAACGTACAGTCAAACACGAGAAAAGATCACCACTTCTGAATGACCAGTATTCCCTTCGTCCACATCTTTTGGTTATAAATCAAGAATAAAATAAATTTTATGTTAAAACATAAAGTTTGTTTCAAATTCGTGCCCTAAGGATTATTGCAAGTAACATGAAAAGCCATACATCATTAAAAAGCATTGGATTGAAATGATTGAAACGTCCCACGATGTTAAAAACGTAATTCGCAGCTCACTTTGTACAACAGTGTGTTTGCCGTGGTGACGTGATTCGGCCATAGAATGTCTGGACTTGCCACCTAACAGACTAGCGTTTGTAATCTACATGAGATCGGCCATTCTTTCCTACACGCCACAATTACGATATTTATTCACCACAAACAATTTTGCTGTGACTGTACAATGCTGTGGTTTGATAGACAAAGTCAAATATCTGCTGGGACCAAGTGAATCAGATGTACCTTCCAGAGCAGCCTCAGTAAATCAAGTGCACCCAGGCATTGTGAATTTTGTGAGGCCTTTTCTGTATCCTACAGTCCCCCCGGGCCCTTTTCGATGCCCCCCGTCCCCAAAAAATATCGTAAAGTCGACTAGTCACGTACTTCGTTCTGTAACTTTTAACGTAGGTCAAAGCGAGGTATGCAGAAAGACTTGACTAAAATGCAAGACGAAAGAAAACTTCGGCTTTTAATTTAATCTAGTCAAACTGCCCCTGAACTTCAGCCAGCCTTGGTTGGCTGATGTTCAAGGGGCGGTTGATGT
>NW_017803904.1:11641-12978 GCF_001625305.1 Branchiostoma belcheri | reverse complement strand
ATATATATATATATATATATATATATATATATATATGTTTAATTAACGAATGTCTTAGCTGAAAAGACGAAAAATAAACATCTCTATCATTACATCAAGACATTTCGATTGGCGGATTCAAAACGACCTCAAGGTCGATGGCGATCTGAATGTGATGTGGTAAACACCAAAAGCAGGCGACACGACTCAGCGCTTTTACACAGCTCAGTAACGAGCTCCGTCTGGCCTGAACTTTCCTCCGCTTTATACTAAGGTAACATGCAGTCAAACGATAAGGCCACAGCAAGGAAATTTTATGGATGACATCTTCGCAGACTCCAAATTAAATGCGATATGGCGAAAGAAGAACAAGGCGGGCAAAAAAAATAAGATTCCAACATTTTTAGAATGTCGACGTCATAAATCTTGTTAAGCAAGAAATGATCCCTATATTTTGCTATGTTTACTTCCAACTATTTATTACAGCATCCATTTGTCACTAAAGCAATTTTGAAAAGTAAAAGTTTTCGATCATTGCACAAATGGCATTGATTCAGCGGGAACATCACATATGCACAGCCATCATTACATGTAAAAGGAATGAATACATTACTGCATCAAAATACGACAAAACATTAATTGAGGGCCTTATCTTGTTTCATCTGTTCATATTTATCAGCCATCGACGTTCCGGACAGCTTTTCCCATTTTGGGTATGTTGACCAATGTCACTGTTAGAGAAAAAAAAACATGTCAACCATAAAAATGACTTGCTGTGGCCAAACGAGAAATCAAGGCTAAACCTTGCCGAATGGATGATATGAGACAGATTTAAAAAAGCTAAGGTCATATGAAGGTCGGTGCCTTAACAATGTGACACGCACACAGACCGGTTGACAGGACTGACTAACCAGTTCCGTCTGGAATTGACTTTCCTCCGATAACATAGGTAATTCACGGTCAACAAAAAGCACATCATGAAAACGGGTCTCTTAGCGTTTTAAGTAGCACAGGCCATTCTTTTTAACGTTCAAAATATATTTGTGACTGCACCTATCGTGAGCTGTATCAACATCGATGGATATCAATATTGATTACACCCTTCATGGATTTATCTATTTCCTTATTCTTCACGAGAGAGGGATAGAGAGGAAAATACTGTTTTTGTAAACAAAACAAAGAGAGGTAAACTTGCATTGATTTGCAGATAAGAAATTGATATGTCATAGGCCCTGTTCATATGAAGTCATTGAAGGCGCTTTACATGTGGTTTCCCCAGAAGCCGGTTTCAAGTAGCTCCATCTGAACCCTCCAAATCACATTGAAAGCGCTTCGATCCCAAACCACTTCTACAGGTG
>NW_017803904.1:9229-11575 GCF_001625305.1 Branchiostoma belcheri | reverse complement strand
CGGTTTCGGAGAATCGTGATCGGGCACGGTTTTAAAGGAATGTATGGCACGTGGACCAGATGTGAGGAATGCGAGTTACCCGAATCGCGGTTCGGGTGGTTTCACATGAACAAGGCCAAAGTTTGGGCAGTTTCAAACATCTGTATCAACGCCAGCTGCAAACGGTCGTTTAGATTAGAAATCAGCGCCCTGCACCGCTTGTTGCTAATCTTGCAACTTTGCTAAAAGCACGTCTGAAATTGTTGCCAAGGACGGACAGGAACGGGTGCCAACATGCCAGCAACTTTACGCTTTGTCCATCAACTTCTAAGCCAAGTCGTAGATTGTCCTGGAGATACTCCAGGTTGAGACTTTGCGAGATAAACACGTTTAGCTGCTCCGGTTTGCGCCAGACCAGATTGTTGCTGCAGCAGACTGGACTAGAGATGGCGCACGTCCGGTCAGCTGTTTACTTCGCGGCCAGCCTGGTACTTTTCGGACTAACTGCTGCCGGTATGTCCATTTACAATGATACATAGTTTTAATGTTGAATGTTTTAAGGTTTCGTATGCAGCGTATAAATTGATATGTTTGACTGTTGACCGCCCCGATGAGCTAATGCTTGCACGCACTATTTGCGTTATTAGACCAAAATGTTACTTGAATTTTATAAGTGTTATGATTTATACTAGTTACAAATGGCATCAAAATTTTAAACTTTCTCCATGTTACACAAAGATATCTTAAATGTTTAATATCTGCAAGATTTATATCACATAACCATGAGTTACAAACTCGCTCGACCGACGTCCCATTTTCAAAACATGTACGAACAGCCGTGCTTTACTTCCACATTTCTAGTTTGTCTTTTAATTATCAACATGGATTATAATCTACACTAACGATATATTTATTTAAGCAGAATCCTTCTGTGCAGACTTCTAGTTTGGTAGCGTTTGTTGAGTGCTGTTTTTTCGGGGGGGGGGTGAAGAGCTTGATTGCTCGCACTAGAACTCTGCTTTCAACTTTTCAACCCCTATCAAAAACCACGTTTACTATCTGTCAATAATGTGCCAACTATTCTCAATAAAGGCCATGAAAGCAGGAAAGCGTTTGCTCACAAGGATCTAAACAGAAATTTATATGGAATTTCGAAACATGGCGACCTTGGCGATTTCTTGGCGTTCCTTCCGCGCTCCGGCCAATTTAAGGTCGCAGTGACACCGAACTAGTGAGATGGGGGGCCTTACATCCTGGATTTCATAATTGTCACCCTCGACTGCCCCCCCCCCCAAAATATATTGGGGGCCGTCGCCCCCCCCCAATCAAATCAATCCTCCGCGAGCATCATAGTCGCCCCCCCCCAAAAAAAAATCATGCTGAAATTCTAGTGTATTTTCTCTAGATGTAAGGAAAAGCCAGCAAACTTTCTACCTTAAAACCACTTCAGAGTGAAACCGCTTTAAAACGCATTTTCCGCGCTGCGCGGCCACTTGAAATCTGAAATCACACGAACGCCGTCTTCTACATGTAGGTATTACCGCGAGTTGAAAGCTCTGATTGGTTCACCCCCGAAAACTTGCGCTCTGATTGGTTTATCAGCTGTGCATTACGTATTACTAGGAATATGGTGCGTTTGTTCTGCTGACCAAAATAGATCTCGTTTTTCAGCGCCCTTATCGGTAAAAATGAAATCCAGCTCTTCTGAAGACAACATGTAGTTTATTTTCGCGGCACACCATGCCCTTCCCAACAGCACAACAGTATTTTTCACGTGTGTAGAATAGTGTATGCATCGATATTCCCGGCCCACTGGTCCCGCATCGCGCCGCTCGAATTTCCCGGCTCAACATTTTTGTCCGATCTCAGAATGTCCTCAGTTGTGGCGAACTGAGATTCGATTGACGAATAGACGAAAAGTAGTCGAATTGCGATATTAAACTCAGAATTGTGTACCAGCAAAACAGCAAAAATGCGCTCCCAAAATACAGGAAATGGCGTTTCCAGAGGGTCAAGATTTTAAAATTTTCCTGGGAGCAAGCCCCGGCCCCTCTTGTGTATTGTGGAAGAAGTTCGTGGACGTCATGCAGTCGAATAGCGAGTAAGAAACTTAGCTAAAAAGTACTAGAAATATAGCTTCGTGTAGCAGCATAATTTCCCCCCGAAAATGCAGGAAAACACGTTTCAGAGGGTTAAAATCTCAAATTTTCCCGGGGGAGCAGGCCCACGGACCCCCTACGTTCGCCGACGCGCCGTCGGCGCTTGATAGTGGGTTCCATACAAATCTCGCCCCCCAATCCAAAAATTTCCTGCCGCCGCCTCCTGATGTGTGTGTGTGTGTGTGCCTGTGTGTGTGTGTGTGTGTAT
>NW_017803904.1:7170-8532 GCF_001625305.1 Branchiostoma belcheri | reverse complement strand
ATGTGGCATGAGTAACATGCGCTTTTTCTCACAGTTGGAGCCTTGAAGTTGACTGGGCACCTCTTGTGGATGGAACGAGTGACTGTAGGTGAGGAGGAACTAGTCCGTTTGTAAGTCTGTACATGACTACCAGTGAGTTGTACTTTCGCCTGGTGAAAGGGTGTCCCATTCAAGTTGCTGTCAAAGTTGCTGTCAAAGGTGAAACCGAGGCCTTTAGCGACACTCGTAACTGGGACAAGGTCACCTCCAAGAGTGAGCGGTGGCATTGTTGGTACACCACGGCTGGAACAGATCAGCAACAGCTGGCTCTTCCGCAGACTGGTGGACTGGTGGATAGTTACCCCCAGGTGGCTGTAGAATGGTACTTGCTCCACAATTTTCCCAAGCAGGTAGAGTGGAGGAAGTTGGACATTCTTGCGGTCAGACTTGACACACAATACCTTACACTTATCGGGATGGAGTTGTAGTTGTAGTCCCCAATCCGTGAACCAGGTGGACACCAGTTGCAAGTCTGTGTTGGTGGTGTTAGCTACTGCCTGCACTGTTCTGGCTGAATTGTAGAGAGACGTGTCGTCTGCAAAGCAGGTATCAAAACCGGAAGTTAAGGTGCAGTACCATAAGAATCCGCCAGGGGGCCCAATATCTAATCATTTTGAGGACGCATCAAGACCTAACTACCTATCAAATATGAAGTCAATCAATATGGACCTTCTCAAGCTATCGTGTTAACAGACAGATAGACACACACACGCACGCACACAAGGACACACACACGCACACAAGGACACACACACACACACACGAACGCCTCTGAATACCTAACCTTCTTGGCGAAGGTAATAAGTCGTGTTGTTCATGCACTTTCCGTCAGAACCCTTTGCTATTTATAAAGACTGCCGGCCTTTTTAAGGCTCAGGCGGATCATTGTTAATCTCCGTTTCTATCCCGATTTTTATTAGGTGTGGGTCTCATCAAGGCCAATGTCATGTGTGTTTTTTCAGACAAAACATTTAACTACCTCCATGACATGTCATGAAGGTTATATTTTCAGTTGCGTTTGTCCGTCTGTCTGTCCGTCTGTTAGTCAACAAAATAACTCAAGAACGGCTAGATGAATTTCATTCATACTTGGTGCATTGATAGGGTGTGGCAAAAGCTGGAAATGATTAGATGTTGGGCCCCTTAGTGACTTCCCATGGTACTACATCGCAGCTTACGGTTTTGCTATCTCGCAATCTGGACTCGCTAGAGTCATACATTTTAGGTTGGTAGATAGCTCTTGTGCTCGGAAAGAAGTCACGTTAGTTTGGCCCCCCTAGCTCCTTTTTCTGGAACTGCAGAATGGTTTGTTCGATGAAAAAT
>NW_017803904.1:5110-6947 GCF_001625305.1 Branchiostoma belcheri | reverse complement strand
AGTTTTAACCACGGTTTTGCCGGCGTGGCTACTGTTTCTACTCGCTCCTCCTGTTTCTAACACCTGAACCAATGACATTATATACAGAAGTGTATAATGTCCTTGCCTGAACAGTGCCTTTCCCGGTCCCCAGACGAAAGGGCCATGCAGATATCACTGTACCTGTAAGGTGCCTTATCTGGTCCCAGATAAAAGGGCCACACAGATATGACCTACAGTATACTCTACATCTGGTCTTTTCCAAGCATGGACCTAATAAAAGCATCTGACTTGGCTTTTGGCATGAGTGCACCTACGACACATGATACACTAATTTCAAACATAATTTCAAACGTAATTTTCAGGCTTTTCTTCTATTCCTACTAGTACTATCCTAGACCTAGTGAGTGTGTATTTCCTGTGTCACTATATGCGAAATAAAATTTAAAAAAACTATGTGTGGTATCTTATCTGCGGGCCAATTCAAGAAATAGGCCAAATATCATACTGGTTACATGGCTTATCACCATTGGAGCCGGTCGGGGATAGGGATGGCTACACGCAAAATTTCATGATTAGAATACTAGTATCATGGCCTAGTCATGTAACGTATAACTGTTACCGCCTGGCTAGAAACTACTCAACTACTCGTAACTACTACTAGATCCGAGGGTCAAATCGGTCTTGTCCAACGGGTCAACCCTTCAACCTGGAGCAACTTACCTGTACAATAGAAAACGTATGTTTGGGAAGGTGTATTTCCAAGCGTACAGAAGCCAGCCACACCGGTAAACACGGCCGCCATATTGCCTGCAGTTGACCTCTGTGGGGTCATCCCGCCAGCCGAACCGCGCGCAATGCATTTATGGAGTGTACTCTGGGGCGAACTCCTTGTTAATCGCGGTACCCTGGCGTACGCCGGGTACATGATTAGGCAAGGCCCTTGTCTAATCATGGCCCATGATTAACAAACTTTCTTGATAATCATGACAGGATGGGGTCGACCTATTTTGGCCGATTTCTACTCTTTCCAGCCGCCTCCTCAAGCCTGGTAGAGGCTATGTCACAGCTACCTTTATGGCTTAGTCCGCTTGCCCGTTGAGAATGGGCCACCAATATCGCCTAGGACAGAGATCAGGGACGAAGATTGTTGCAGAATGAAAGCAACAATTGCTGGGATGAGCCGAAAAGGTGGAAAGACATACGAGTTTCTGTTCTCTATGTTCTGAGCGAATATGTTTACTCCGCTACAGCCTGGTGCAGGATTTTGGCTAAAGAACTCTAATTTGTTACCCGTTCTACTTGTCTGTACATTCGATGGGTGTGCCATCAAATCCGTATCAAAGCCCTTCTCACCCCCAAGAATCGCGTCTATTCTTTCGAACAGCTCAGGTAATAATTGGACGTCTGTCTCAAAGGCTTATCTGCTATATTCAACTGTGATGGCACATACTGTAAGTGTAAGTCAACATTCAACTGTACAGTCACTTCCCACAGTCTAACACCCGGTTTACACGGCGACAAAATCCTTGCGTACGAAAATTGCGTACGCACGCGAGCGTACGTTCATTTCTGTTTATACAACGACAGGGAGAGCCAGAGGACTCCCGCTGCGCCCCGTCCCACACTATCGTGACCCCATTTTGACCTGCCGCCATGGACCTACTTGACAGCAGTTTTGTAGTTTGGTTGTAGTCTCCATGTCTCATGCAATGTCCTCATATACTTCCTTCTTTCTAACAGTCTCTATTTTGCTTTTCATCCTGTCTTAAATCCATACTCCAATTTGCGATGTTACGCCCTTCCGACGTGCCCAGCGAACAGTCAGCAAAAAGCTTACTAAATCAAAACAATTGAA
>NW_017803904.1:0-5003 GCF_001625305.1 Branchiostoma belcheri | reverse complement strand
CCACGCCCAATTAAATTCTGGTTGTCCACTCTCGCGTCAACTCTCTTGTCCTTAACACTACCTTGTACTGACAGGAGTGTTCGTGTCAGAGCCTCTGTTTCCTTTATTGAAATATCTGTCTTTTTCTCTGTCCAATAATCTCCACATTCTATCTCTCCCTCCTGCGACTCTACCACTCCTGCCCATCTGTAACCTGATGCACCTGTCGTTAGATTCACCACTTCATGTCTCTCTGGATTCCATGGCATGTGGTCCTGCCATGTGTCAAGGAACTTCCAGTATTCTAACTCTTGTTTGACACCTCCCTCAATTCTAACCTTCTTGCCCTGCTTATCCGCTTTGCTGATCTTACTAAACATTTCTCTGCAGAACAATCTAGCTGCTGGTACTGCTATCATAAACGACGCTATCTTGCCCGTCAATCTTTGCAATACCTTCACTGGTACTTCTTCACAGGTCAATATATAATCTCTTAACTCAGCAAAGCTCAACTTCTTCTTCTCCAGAAGTCTAAATGCCAGCGTCATAGAGTCTACGCACATTCCAAGGAATACTGGCATTACCTGTGGTTCTAACTGTGACTTCGTCAACCCTATAGTATAACCTAGCTGTATCAGGATACCACATAGGATAAACATGCTGCCTGTACCTTCTATTAGTACCATGCTATGTTCCTTGTTTGCATTTGCCCCGCATGCCGATCATTTATGTACAAAGATGATGGTACTCCTAATGAACTGATCTTATGCATGGCTACTAATCCAACTTTCTGACATATAAAGGGAAAACATTTCCATCCAAATACGAGTGTATTCGCCACGTAATACCATCCATTCCATTGGAATCCTACCAACGCCTTATTACCTCCATGAAATGGAAGGTATTGTTTTTGGCGCGTCTGTGTGCGTGTGTGCGTGCGTGCGTGTGTGTGTGTGTGTGTGTGTGTGTGTGTGTGTGTGTGTGTGTGTGTGTGTGTGTGTCTGTGTGTGTGTGTGTGTGTGTGTGTTTCCGCATTTTTGTACCTTCATAAGTCCATAACGCCTTCATGGATTGTGGTGATATTTGGTATGCTGGTAGGTCTTAGGAGGGCGAAGGTCAAGGTCAAATATGGGCCTCTTGGTGGATGGCCTTGGTACTGCAGCAGCACTTCCGGTTTAAGGTTGAGTCAGGGCATGGCTGAGAGGAATCTCCTTTGTACTTGCGAGGCAGGGTAACAGATGTGGCTATGCCCAGCGAGGCAGCGCGCTCCCTCAGGGGAATAGGTGACCTATTTCAGGGCAAATGTGGCAGTGCCACTGTATGGCTGTGTGTTTTGAAAACAAACAACCTGTGTTATTACCTCCATAAAAATGGAGGTAGTTGTTTTTGTTTGTCGTCTGTCTGTCTGTCTGTCTGTGTGTTTGTGTCTCCGCACATTTGCGGCCAGCATAACTTCATAACGCCTTTATGGATTGTGATGATATTTGGTATGCTGGTAGGTCTTAGGAAGACGAAGGTCAAGGTCAAATATACGCCTCCTGGTGGATGACCTTGGTACTGCAGCAGAACTTCTGGTTTTTGTCATCTTTTGTCCTGAATATGCTATGGTCTTGATTTTAGTGGCAGATAGATTGTCCTGTCTAGTAAGTGGTGTGGGTTTGGTCCCCCTAGCAGCTTGTTCTGGAACTGCAGGGGACTTTCGGGCGAAATCTTTAAAAGCCAATAAGTCCAGATAGAAACAATGTATTTTCATCATTTTTGGTAGGTAGGTAGCTGAGAGAGAGATGTACATAATTAACTGCAAATTATGCAAATGAGGACTTAATTTGCATAATTAATGAGGAAATTCTATAATTACAGTGTTTTGCATTATAGTACTTTCATACATGTAATGTACTAATATGTAATCTATGGCAGATGGAACATCACCAGATACCAATTATGCAAATGATGACCTAATTTGCATAATTAATGCTATAATTCTATGACTCCTTAGTGGTAAATGATGGGAATTTCATAGTTGGTACATGTGTAAGTTAACCAAAAGTTAACATCACGATGCATTTATTTTGTTAATGTGGAGGTAATTTGCATAATTAAAGAAGAAATTAACATTTACATGTCAAGCCCATATTTCATGGAGGTATGAGATCTCGGAACTCTTATTGCTTACTACCTTCAGTTATCAGAATGTGGTCGTAACCACTTTTGTCATCACACACTGTCTGGAAATGTCCTCTCTCTACATATCTTGTTACATCTACATGTATAGGTGTATCCTATGTGAACGGACAATCTCTCATCCACTTATCCAAGTACCTAAGATCTAGGCTTATTCGGCTCCACTGTCAATGGGGACACTATGTACAGTAGGGGGGCTTTACCTGACCTACCCTACCCCAAACTGAAATAGCGCCTGATATGCCACATACAAACATACATATAAAAACTCGTAATTCAATTCCGTTCCAAGTTGTCAACATTGGCATTGCGATAGTTCTCATCCTTCCACTTATTGTATTAATGCATGTGCCAATATTACCTATTTTTTAATCTATATTGACCGTGCAATCCTTTGCGAAATGACCACTACCATAACACCTAAAACATCTGTCCTGTGGGCGAGCAGTTCTGCCCCTTCCCCGCCCTCTACCAGCTCTGGAACCACGATTATTATCACAATTTGTACCCCGTGGTTGAAAGAAAGGCTGTGGACCCCCCCCCTGTGGAAATGTGGACTGAGACAATGCCGACATTTGAGGCGCTACATACGGCCATACATGATTACCGTGAACCTGACCTTGATTCCAGGGCTGGTACGGGTGGTACATATGATAAGATCAAACATAGTAGTATTCTTCGATGAAGGTTAGACATCCAGGTAATACGATATGCCAAAAAACTCAAGCAACTGGATATGATTTTGAAAACGTCAGACGTTTCAGCTAGTATCCACTAGCTTTCGTCAGTGACTGAGAGACCAGAGGGGAAAGCAGGTTTATATACACAACCTGTTGATTGATATGCAAATAAAGTGAAGACAAATTTTTGGAAGTCGAAAAAGGAACAAAAGTCAGACAAGTCAAGACAAGATGATGCAAATTAGTCTGAAAGCTCCTGTTATACAGGACAGGAGCTTAAGTGTTTCCTAGACACCAAAACTATCGTAGAGGAAGATGGTAACCTTCGTTTCGAAGTGTACAGGAAACCAACCCACACTGATCAGTACCTGGCCTTTGATTCCCACCACCCTTTGGAACACAAACTAGCAGTGATCAAAACTCTCTTCCATCGTGCAGACAACATTGTCACTTCAGACCAAGCCAAAACGGACGTGTTGTGTCCCAAACCGTGCCTTGTCCCAAACCGTGCCTGGGGACTGAGCACAGTTCTGGACACGCGTGGACTGTCCCGAACCGTGCCTGATCGGGCACAGTTCTGGACACACAAGGGCCTTGTCCCATTCTGTGCTTTGGGGGTGGAGCTTTTTGTTTTGAGGGAGGAGACTTCTCGTGGTGTTGTTTACTGTTTTAGGCCGCCATCTTTGTTTTTCGTAGGGGCAAGAATAAGAAAAAATCGGTGTAATTCTTGCTCTGTAGAGTACATTTTTACATTTCACGCTGGTCTACGACTTACATGTAGTGTCCAAACAGAGTGTCTTGTATCATTCTGCAACACAGTGCGAACACAGTTCTTGATACAACACAACGTATTATTGGCGACGCCTCAGGGGCGGAGCCGTTAGTATAGTACTGCGATCGAGTTGAAAATATTCTAAAAATTCCGTCAATGCATTCCCTAGGGAATTACTTGTTTGAATGACTGTGTTTGTACACAGCAAGTAGGGATATCTAAAGTGATGGTTGATCTTTTGCAGAAGTCTTTTGTTTAAAGTTTAATGGCTTAGTTGTCAGTCGATAACTGGATACTTTATAAGTAGGAAAGGCCTATGTTACCATGCATGCAAAAGGCACCTTTTCCGGCCAACTGTGGCTTTTTGCACACAGAATATTAATGATTGTCTTTATTGATATTTCAAATATGTTCTCTTCTATCAAGAGAGAAAAAATAGAATAAAATAAAACAGAATAATTTTGTTGCTCATAAGAAAGAACAAGGAGCAGCATATTCAAGCTTAAAAGAATAATGTTTTAAGTAAGTTTTTAGTTTCAACCATATGATGCTGGGCTTTTATTTATAACTTAACTGTGTGCTAATGATGATGTTTTGTGTGTTTTCCACCATGCGTGTTTGTGTCAGTCTTGCTTTTTTTTATTCATATTTTTCTTTGCTTTCACGATGCTGCTGAATTCAATGCTTGTTTTTCAATCTTCTTGCGTGCAAAACATGAATGCACACCCCGATCCTTCCTTGACCGGGCTTCGTGCTTGCCAGTGAATCCCTGCTGCAGTCTGCATCCCAGGGTGAGACATGGCGAAATTTACCTGTGGACACAAAAAGAGAAAAGCAAATGAGGTCCATATTTGAATAAGTTATGTGATTTAATGATGTTTACCTTCACCTAACTTTCAAATGCCCTAGGTATGAAATTCCAGGCAGTTACCATTGCTGAATTACAACATTTATTTTATTTATTTAATCAACTTCACAGAAATTAAAATTCTGAGAGGAGCCGGCAACAGGAACATAGAGTTCTTCTACTAGGCCGACTCCTCTAGAAACATAGACACAAAACAAACAAACAAACAAACAAACAAGCAACAATTAAAAAGAGTAATCAAATCACTAAACAATTATGGCAACGACAGGTAGTGGTCCAGGTGCATAAGTTGTCGGTTGAAAATGTGTCATTTAGGCGAGATCTGTAGAACGAAATTAACAGTTTTTAACATTGCTGAATTTCTCATTAATTATGCAAATCAAATCTTAATTTACATAATATCTGTCTGTGTTTCTCTCGTTCGCAATTACATATGCCACATGCTTTAGTAGTCCTATCATGTAATTTAACTGAATCATGGCACGGGGGCCTGGCATCCAGGCTTCATTGTTTTCCCAGCAAT
>NW_017803903.1:143655-178489 GCF_001625305.1 Branchiostoma belcheri | reverse complement strand
CATCCGCGAAACTGAGAAGAGCATAATATTGTGGTTACAATACAATTGAATTACACAACATTTCGTCTGGGCTACTTCAAACGCTTTAAAGTAGTAACTGCTGCCCCTCACTAAACAGAAATAACAATTGTTCTGCTGATGGATAAAGCGAAATATACAAATACACCACAAATCTAAACCACACAGAATTTAATATTCCTCTTAGAACCTGTTAACTCTGCCCCCTCATATATGGAAACCGTCACATCAAACTTTGACATCTTAGAGGCAAACACGAACTAGTACTAACCCCATCGAAAAAAATTAATGTCAATCTACCTTTGACACAACGGAAACCTTTACTCTCCAAGCAGAGGTTGGTCGGAAATACTGTTACCTTTCCAATGCCCCGTTTTTATCCATACCATGGTATGGACTGAAATATAAGAAGAGATTTATTTCACGACAATTATACGTGGCACAATGTATCAGTGGCACAAGGTATGTCAGCGATATAGAACGTTGAACATACTAGTAGTACAAAAAGGAAAGAGTATTGAATGGCCGTAGTTCCTAAATTGAAACATCATGAGTTTCGGCATTTTTTCTTATATAACATAAGTGGACCTATAGGTTGTGATGTCATGTTTTGTCACAATTCCTGTTTAAAAAGCCAACTCAACACTTGAAAATGTAGGAATCTTGTTTGTTTTTTGCCGGCCTTTTTTTTCCGCCTGTATATTGATGCTGGATTTACTAGATACTGTAACCGTGAATATCCCATGGAGAAAACACCGTTACCGGTACACCAGTTTGCTGTTGGACATAACCAATGGAGCTGGCACGACTTTGATATAGAAGGGACAGGTAGGTATTAATCAAGTTTTATTAATGAAGTGACGACAAAACCATTAATTTCCCTGGACATTTGTGTCGAATTTGGACGGTCTGGGGCCCCGAGAGGGCACAGTCTGAGCGTTTACAAAGTTTGATCATAAATTGTTCACCCCAGTAATACATGACACGGTGGCTGCCGTGTGCATGTAACATGATGCAATGGTGAGTTGGGCACCAAGGTTTCAACTTGTCCTCCTCCGCGTGTGTAGTGTCTAAAAGAGTCCGGTCTAAAAAAAACAAGGCACTACCAAAAACAATATATGAGTTGACCATAATTTTCCTTCCATCAATCCAGTGTTATATGAAAAAGATCTGAGATAAAACTTGCTTATCACTGACAGGATTAGATTGGACGGTTGCGGCATCCGAACCAAGGTCGGACGTATACACTTTTCTATTACTGAGTACTGCGGTCAGACATTGTTAGCGTGAGCTAGAGAGCCAGAGGCGAGAGGTTTGTGAGCGGGCCATGAGGTAACCAAGCCCAGGTGCGTCGGCCAAGCGCATAAAGTCGGGCCACCGGCGCCACCTGCAGCTGTGGCGGGCCCGACCAACAATCTCACCTGTTGCTAGTGATGACGTCACCAGGGCCGGACATCTCCGGACGGGACGGTCCCCTGGTTTCGGCGAGTTGGAAGCGCAGCGGCCCAAATTTTTGCGCTTAGCCGACGCATGTAGGCGAAAGATTCCCGTCGGGCGGATAACCGCCGAGCCATGAGGTCATTTGCGCCCGTAAGGGAACAAAGACCCCCAAAAGTGACTCCCTCCATTGGAAATGTATTACGCCAGTCACTTTTGAAATTCAAATCAATATGTCGAAAGAGATGAAATAAAGAGCGATGAGCCTATAGGCTTAGGATACACCTCTCGCCCAGGTGCGTCGGCCAAGCGCATAAAGTCGGGCCGCCGGCGCCACCTGCAGCTGTGGCGGGCCCGACCAACAATCTCACCTGTTGCTAGTGATGACGTCATCAGGGCCGGACATCTCCGGACGGGACGGTCCCCTGGTTTCGGCTAGTTGGAAGCGCAGCGGCCCAAATTTTTGCGCTTAGCCGACGCATGTAGGCGAAAGATTCCCGTCGGGCGGATAACCGCCGGGCCATGAGGTCATTTGCGCCCGTAAGGGACAAAGACCCCCAAAAGTGACTCCCTCCATTGGAAATGTATTACGCCAGTCACTTTTGAAATTCAAATCAATATGACGAAAGAGATGAAATAAAGAGCGATGAGCCTATAGGCTTAGGATACACCTCTCGCCCAGGTGCGTCGGCCAAGCGCATAAAGTCGGGCCGCCGGCGCCACCTGCAGCTGTGGCGGGCCCGACCAACAATCTCACCTGTTGCTAGTGATGACGTCATCAGAGCCGGACATCTCCGGACGGGACGGTCCCCTGGTTTCGGCGAGTTGGAAGCGCAGCGGCCCAAATTTTTGCGCTTAGCCGACGCATGTAGGCGAAAGATTCCCGTCGGGCGGATAACCGCCGGGCCATGAGGTCATTTGCGCCCGTAAGGGAACAAAGACCCCCAAAAGTGACTCCCTCCATTGGAAATGTATTACGCCAGTCACTTTTGAAATTCAAATCAATATAACGAAAGAGAGGAAATAAAGAGCGATGAGCCTATAGGCTTAGGATACACCTCTCGCCCAGGTGCGTCGGCCAAGCGCATAAAGTCGGGCCGCCGGCGCCACCTGCAGCTGTGGCGGGCCCGACCAACAATCTCACCTGTTGCTAGTGATGACGTCACCAGGGCCGGACATCTCCGGACGGGACGGTCCCCTGGTTTCGGCGAGTTGGAAGCGCAGCGGCCCAAATTTTTGCGCTTAGCCGACGCATGTAGGCGAAAGATTCCCGTCGGGCGGATAACCGCCGGGCCATGAGGTCATTTGCGCCCGTAAGGGAACAAAGACCCCCAAAAGTGACTCCCTCCATTGGAAATGTATTACGCCAGTCACTTTTGAAATTCAAATCAATATAACGAAAGAGAGGAAATAAAGAGCGATAAGCCTATAGGCTTAGGATACACCTCTCGCCCAGGTGCGTCGGCCAAGCGCATAAAGTCGGGCCGCCGGCGCCACCTGCAGCCGTGGCGGGCCCGACCAACATTCTCACCTGTTGCCAGTGATGACGTCACCAGGGCCGGACATCTCCGGACGGGACGGTCCCCCGATTTCGGCGAGTTGGAAGCGCAGCGGCCCAAATTTTTGCGCTTAGCCGACGCATGTAGGCGAAAGATTCCCGTCAGGCGGATAACCGCCGGGCCATGAGGTCATTTGCGCCCGTAAGGGAACAAAGACCCCCAAAAGTGACTCCCTCCATTGGAAATGTATTACGCCAGTCACTTTTGAACTTCAAATCAATATAACGAAAGAGAGGAAATAAAGAGCGATAAGCCTATAGGCTTAGGATACACCTCTCGCCCAGGTGCGTCGGCCAAGCGCATAAAGTCGGGCCGCCGGCGCCACCTGCAGCCGTGGCGGGCCCGACCAACATTCTCACCTGTTGCCAGTGATGACGTCACCAGGGCCGGACATCTCCGGACGGGACGGTCCCCCGATTTCGGCGAGTTGGAAGCGCAGCGGCCCAAATTTTTGCGCTTAGCCGACGCATGTAGGCGAAAGATTCCCGTCGGGCGGATAACCGCCGGGCCATGAGGTCATTTGCGCCCGGCGGTAAGGGACAAAGACCCCCAAAAGTGACTCCCTCCATTGGAAATGTATTACGCCAGTCACTTTTGAAATTCAAATCAATATAACGAAAGAGAGGAAATAAAGAGCGATGAGCCTATAGGCTTAGGACACACCTCTCGCCCAGGTGCGTCGGCCAAGCGCATAAAGTCGGGCCGCCGGCGCCACCTGCAGCTGTGGCGGGCCCGACCAACAATCTCACCTGTTGCTAGTGATGACGTCACCAGGGCCGGACATCTCCGGACGGGACGGTCCCCTGGTTTCGGCGAGTTGGAAGCGCAGCGGCCCAAATTTTTGCGCTTAGCCGACGCATGTAGGCGAAAGATTCCCGTCGGGCGGATAACCGCCGGGCCATGAGGTCATTTGCGCCCGTAAGGGAACAAAGACCCCCAAAAGTGACTCCCTCCATTGGAAATGTATTACGCCAGTCACTTTTGAAATTCAAATCAATATAACGAAAGAGAGGAAATAAAGAGCGATGAGCCTATAGGCTTAGGACACACCTCTCGCCCAGGTGCGTCGGCCAAGCGCATAAAGTCGGGCCGCCGGCGCCACCTGCAGCTGTGGCGGGCCCGACCAACAATCTCACCTGTTGCTAGTGATGACGTCACCAGAGCCGGACATCTCCGGACGGGACGGTCCCCTGGTTTCGGCGAGTTGGAAGCGCAGCGGCCCAAATTTTTGCGCTTAGCCGACGCATGTAGGCGAAAGATTCCCGTCGGGCGGATAACCGCCGGGCCATGAGGTCATTTGCGCCCGTAAGGGAACAAAGACCCCCAAAAGTGACTCCCTCCATTGGAAATGTATTACGCCAGTCACTTTTGAAATTCAAATCAATATAACGAAAGAGAGGAAATAAAGAGCGATGAGCCTATAGGCTTAGGATACACCTCTCGCCCAGGTGCGTCGGCCAAGCGCATAAAGTCGGGCCGCCGGCGCCACCTGCAGCTGTGGTGGGCCCGATATCATCATGGTTGTGGAAAGTCCTCAGCTGGCGAACCATTCAGTCGGCATGACATGAGTCCTTGCGCCGAGAGTTTATCGGTGAGCCGTCACTCCCTTGCGCCGGGAGTGACGTACATGTTCTTACCGTGCGTCCTATGAGAGCGGTAGGCCGCCGCTGATACAAAATATACAATACGTCGTCTGTGTTGCCCGCTTGAACCCCACTGTTACACTTTGTTGACATATTACACAACGTAGTTTTCCGCTAGAAGTAACTATAGAATAGCAGATAAAAGATAAAACAATTTGCTTCACTCAGTCGACACATGGATAAACCACAAAGTTATTTTACGAATCACATGTCCGCTTGCCTCTGGTACTGCATTATCAAGGGGCAACATCGCAACACATTACCTTCTGAAACACTTTGCGGTACCCAGGATCAGGATGGTCGGCATATTCCATCGTCGTGATTGTAGATGACGTAATGATCTTAGGCACATAAAATTGAATGTGTGGGTCATTGCGCACGACTTACGTGCAACGTGACCTCAGGTAACCCGCAATGTTCGATGTGTTCAATGGCCAACGGCAGATAGAACGGGCCATTCTTTAGATCGAACGTGGAACGGGTACAGCACATTTGGCCCTTTTTTGGCCTGAAATAGCCATTTAAGTCCCCTAAATGAGTCATTTGGAAGTGGTGTATGCCAAATATGTGACTGCTATTCTGTAGACACACGTTCAAGGTACCCTTATACCGAATTTCTGCTCATTTGGTTGTAAAACCAGGGCTCAGGATCCAAAAATTAATTTTTTGTCGAAAAATGGCCCAAAAAACCTTCATAAAAATTTTTCAAAGGCATGAATCAAAAAAAATGAAAAACAACGCCTGGGGGTATTGGCCCACTCTACCCCCATGCCAAATTTCAAGTCATTTGGCTGGAAAATGACAGAGTTGAATCCATTTATATGGAATGGCAGACGACGACGACGGAGAAACATGAGAGAACACAATATATTTCATCCATACCATGTGGTATGGACTGAAATATAAATATTGTGAAAACCTTGTAGACAATGATAATGTAAATAAAAAATCTTTTGCAGCACTATGAAGCACTATAAGCACTATGTGACATATAACAGACAAAGAGGAAAACATCTGTGGCTATAAATTATGTACATGGGAAGCTAATTTGGATGATTAATAGAAATTGTTATAATTTCATAGTTGTAACTGCTGGGAATTTCCTACTTGCCACATTTGGAAGTTAAGTGAAGGTGAACATCAATAAACATAATTTATTCAAATCATGCCCTCATTTGCATAATTTATGAGAAAGTGCTAGAATAGCCTTCTCTGTTAAGATAAGGCTGTCATTGGGTGGAGAATATGATCAACTGATATAATCCATGCAAATGAGGCTCTCATTTGTGAAATCAATGATTTAAGATTGTATTATTAGTCAACCGGAAGGGTTAACACCATTTGGCGAAGGTATGAGATCGTGGAACTCTTGTTTGGTCATAGTTTATAGATCAATATTGTTTTAAGATATATTCCAGAAATTTTCAAAACATGTATTTCATTTTATCCCTTTTTAGTGCGTATACGATCTTTAAAAGACATATGTATCTATTTTGAGTCCATATACACGATCCTTTAAAGTGAAAAGGGATAGTCTTTCATTCAAGTTTTCAACTGCTGACCTCCAACGGTCAGTTACGTGGGGGGGGGGGGGGGGAGTGTGGCCAGCTGTTGGGGTAAACATGTATCTGCGTATTTTCTATTCATATTTAATTTGACAATGTATCCATAGCATTACACAACTTCCTTGTCACTGCATATTATAAGACCCGATCGGTTGTGGTAGTATTTGTGGTACAGTCTAACACCAGTGAACCCCGAACCCAATCCACTTTGCATTCACACTCAAGTTTACGCCCGATCCTGATCCGCCGCAAGTGTCTTGTACTACCTCCTCGAGGTGGATTACTTCTGGATCTGGATCGGAGAAAATCAATCCAGATTGGAGCGTTCACACTGCAAAAAATGATCCGGATTGACTTCATTTCCATAATTTCGATCCCGATCGGCAGTCAATCCAGATCCATTTTTTTCACTGTGAACGGGGTCTTAGTCTGGTAGTTTTTTGTTTGTTTGTTTTGCATAACTATTGCAATCCGCATCACTTTAGGCGTGACACATCAGTTTTGTACAATGCGTAAGACTGTAAGGTTTGATCCACTCACATCAGGAAGGACCCTTTCACCTGAGAGAAGTGACGAAAGTCGTGGAAATTGCCTTTCCCAAGAGCACAAGATCAGTGACATGGCAGGATTCAAACCCTCGACCGGTCCTGAACCTAACATGCTACAATTTACACTATTCACACGACCCCAAACTTCGTGATCAACCCCAAGTTTCATGAAGAATGAATAAAGTAAAGAATTCTGTCTTAGGTTATACACTACTGGCAAACGTCCCATGTCAGAAGCACTGACAGCAAGCAAACCTTCCTTCACCCTGATCCCACCCGATCCACTGTGTATACTATGTAACCAGAATTGTAACTACATACATTGTTACAGAAAAAATATCCCATTTCAAAACATATATTATTTATTTCTTTTGATTCCTTTTAGAAGTTCAATATTTTTACAGTGTTTTTGCCCTGTGTTCTTTTTTTCCTAGCATACAGATTTTGCCAACACTGCAGCAGCTGCGACATTTTTGCATTATGCAAATTAGGCCACTATTTGCATAATTGGCATCTGTCAATGTTATACCTGTTGTGAATTACATTATGGAAACACTGAAATGACACAATTTCCTTATTTATCATAAATCAAATATCATCACTGACAATAAAATTCATCCAGACCTTCTTTAAGTTATTCTGACCAATGTGTGTAGAAACAGACACAAAATACCTCCGTTTTCATGGAGGAAGTAACGGACAGCTGTGGTCAAAGAAGCTGATCTTTAGATGTGATCTAAAAACATTGGAAAAATCATACTCCAAAGAGAAGTGTTGTTAGTGTTGTGGGGCATAACAGGTTTAAACTTTATGAAGCAAGTTTAAACTGTAATTTCCAACACAAGAAATTGGGCTCACCCAAATTTTCGACTGTACAACTCCATCTACATCAGGGCATTACAACCATCCTTTCACAGAGACGGGGGGCGCCACAAACTTTCTGCAACCTATGATCCACTGCTCACGGAGTCACGTGTGTTATCTGCGTGACGTCACAGAAGCAGTGGATTGCTCATTCCTTGACAAAGACTGGAGTTGTACAGTCGAAAATTTGGGTGAGGCCAATTTCTTGTGTTGGAAATTACAGTTTAAACTTGCTTCATAATGATTTCTACCAACACAGATGAACTTTCAAGATTAGGTTTAAAGGCATCCAGTGCGATTTTTTTGCATTAAAACTGGAAATATTCAGAGAAAGTAAATCTGTTTGGTATTGACACATACTACCTCACTTTAGCACATCTGTATCAGTATTTCATACTTTACGCGTTTAAAACAGCGCAGAAACTAGTGTCCTCTATTTTAGGGGTGCATCCCCTAAAATCAGGCAATATCGCACCCAGTAACCGTTTTCACTCGGCACCTAACCATACCACTGCTTACAACTTCAAAGCCTTTTTTTGAACATGTGGCATTATACAGATTTCCAGATGCTTTTGTTTTTAGGTAGGCTTTTTTTAAACTCTTGGAGCCAGAGCAAGTGCAGCTGAGATGGGTTTGGGCTACACAGCTACACAACGACTTTGACTAAGGTGCCCCTTATGTTCCAGTTAAGAGACATCTGAAGCTTGTGGTCCACATTTTCCCAAGTTAAGGGCTATTTGGACATGGACATTCCATAAAATCCCTGGGAGGACAGCATGCAAAGGAAGGGGTCTTTTAGGTTTGGTTTGATTGTAAGCTCTACCAAAATAAAATGTGGATTTTGCAATCAAATGAAACAATTAAGTTGTTTCTACATGTTCATCTTTTTTCAAGTCCATAATCTTTTGGCATTGGTTGTTACTTGACATGGCTCAAAATACTCAACCATAACTGACAAGTTTGCAAAAATAAATAAGGTATGAACAGTTTTACTATCTGTCCTGACTTCCAGGGTGAGGATTCAGTATTTGCAAATGTAGTATTAGCATGAAGACATGAAACAGGGGGGTAAGTTCTGATCAAGCCAAGAAGAAAATTTGGGTTTAGGTACTATTTTAAGGAAGGCCATGCTGATTTGATTATATGGACATCTGCAAGCGCATTGAATTTTCGTCCCTTTCCAAAAAGTTTTCAATCATTCTGAAAATCGTACAAAGCAGCAGCAAAATTAACAAATATATACCATAAATTAAAAACAATATTGGAAAACAATACTAATGTCATGGAAATTGCCAAAATGAATTCCAAGAAAATGTGAAGTAATGAAAATGAAGTCTATTATTCGCCATACCATACTCTGTTTAGTCATTTGTTCAACCTTCATGACCATGTTGATTTCATAATTAAGGCAACTTTTCATTCTGCCAAACTTTTTTTTTATTCCCAAGCTCCCATCAGTTATGAGGTTCCCAGAGGATGTCATCCAAATTATCAAATCAACATGGCCTAAAAATCAACTAAGACAAGTTCAAAATTGTTAAGGCACCACAGTTTATATTTAGAGTAATAGGTCATGTTTCTGGGAATTATGGTTGTACTGTAGAATAAAATTATTACCATTCTGTAACAGGCATGTTGCATGTTTAGGAAAAGAGCTCGAGTATTTTGAGCCTCGCTTGTCAAATACACCCAATTCCTTTCACCTGACAAATTATTGCGTCTGGTCAGGTCGGGTCTAGAGGGTGTGCTTTCTCGTATCGTCCATGTAAGGAAACTTTTGGAAAGATGCTGTCATCACTTCAAGGGGGGGGTCATCAGGGATCGTCTCAACCTTTAGGTCATCTAGGACAGCCCTCAACGTCCCTCTCATAGCATCTATGGGAGACATCCCTCTTTTTCGTCCCTCGGAAGGGACAAGGTAAGCATCTCAGTCAATCGTCCCTCAAAGAAGGCAGGTCAGGAGGGGGTCAGGAGGGACACGCCCTTCCATCACCTGGGCAGAGGTTAACAACAGCAAGGTTAATATTGATGCAAAAATTACATGTCACCACACTAGTTCCACAGTAGCTAACTTTTATTGACCAACTAGTTTTCCTTCCAACTCCAAAGTAGACTCATACAGCTCAAATCACATTCAGTATCACAACTGCAATAGTCTTGGTCTATTAAGGTACTCTGAGTCTAGTTGCTGAGGATGAAGTCTACTCCTTTCTTCAATCATGGAGCAGTCTAACAAAGTGGAATAACAGATACTGGATAAATGTGGTGAATACAGGGATAGAAAACTACCATATCCGTGGTGCCATCTTCATTCCTTCCTTCTTTTGGCAATCAATGCCTCAAACTATGCATAGACCATCTTGACATTGACATCATCTACATCCCGATAGTCGAGTTTACAATAAGGACACAACTTAAATTGTAGGAAAAATATCAAACAATATGGAAATCTGTCACAGGAAGGAAAAAGCCATGTTAAAAATGAAGTCATCCTGGCATTTGCTTCTCAGATGTGTCAAAACCTTAAATGTACACTCAACACAAAAAGTTCAAAACCTAAACTTGATCAATCATTTCTCTGTCACTAGGTTTATCAATTCTACAGGATTACGTGTCTTTGGAAATCTAAATTATCCGTTAAATGACACATTTTTGTCATGACCTCCAGTCAAAGGTGAAACAACAAAGCTGTAAAACTATGTAATAATTGATAAAGTAAAACAGAGATATGATTGGCCAAAAGCAAAATGCTGAACTTTTGTGTTATTGTGTCTACTACAAGGTTAATACATGGGTGTCAAGTACTAAGACTTTTCTTACATTTCTTCATAAAAAGATTAGTACTCAGTAAAGTGACCTGGTCACATCTTCAAAATGTTGCTGTATAGGAGCTGGCATAATCACTAATAGTAATATGATTCATCAACCTAGATAACAAAGGAACTCTCAATGGTATCTTGACATCACAATCTTGACATCACAACAAATAAGTAAAAGTTGTTGCTACATCCATTCATACAAACAGTGCCCATCCTGGTAACAGACAATTCTGGAATTCAAGAATTCTTAACATTTAGTAAAATATTCTTCAATCAGTGACTGTTTTTTGAAAGGTAGAAACACGTACCTCCAAATTTTCAATGTCGACGAGACTAGACCGAGACTTGTGTCGACCTAGTCTCGTGTTCTCGCAACACTAGGTCATTCCGTGATCAAGATGCACAGTCAACATCGAAAATTGGGAGGTACGTGTTTCTACCTTTCAAAAAACAGTCACTGATTGAAGAATATTCTACTAACGGTTAATTCTACGTGACTGATGAACCTCTTCAAGTTTTCAGTTCTGCAAAACACCTGCTGGAGGCTGAACCCCCAGCCTTACATTGGACAAAAACACGTCAGTCACTACAACAACAGTACAATATATACTGTATATCGTAAAACTACACGTGCTGGTTAATACATGTACCTGTACACTGTACTTGTTTGTTTGGCATACAGTTTTCACTTCTAGAAATTGTACAATAATTACAACATGCAGGTCTAAATCATGCCTTCAAAAAAGTCTGACAGGGCTCAAAATTACCTGGAACCAGCAAAGTATGAAGTATGAGTTTGCAGTGAAAGTTTGAGAAAAATGAACTTGAAATTTTGCAACCTAGAATGATTCACTGATTCAGGCTTATTACTAGCATGTGTCACATACGGGTATTCGTAGATTAAATAGACTTTGCACCAAAGTGAATAAATGCTCAACTGACTGTAAAGTAATTAGCTATATAATACTTATGTATATTACTATAATTTTCTGGTTATTGTTCAACACATGTTGCAAAAAGTGTGTTTGAATCACAGCAGTGAGATGCGTTGTAAGCTAATTTGGAGCAGTGCTGCACTGCACCAAAGTATATTGACTAATTGAGCTCAATCACTGACTGATACTGGCTGCATGACATACATTTGTACTAGTATATCCACCTTCAGTATAGGTATTGCCTATTGTACAGTCAAACCTGCCAAGGTGACCACCTCTTCAAGCAGGCCACCTGGCCATGGTGACCGCTTTTTCTCAGTCCCGAAAATTTTCCCCATTGACACAAGCATTAAGCAACCTGTCCAAGGTGACCACCTGGCCAACACGACCGCCCTGAGTTGGGTCCACTCAAGGCCTGATACCTGTCCATGGTGACCACTTTCAATCATGTTGATTATTGATGATAACTAATGAGAAATCACGGAGAAACCAGCCAGTTGGCTTCGACTGCTGATGCTGTTCTTGTTCCACGTAAATTGTTCCAAGTGCCACACTTCCTACATGCATTCACCACAGAACTGAAGATGCTTACAGCATTTGACATTAAAACATCTCGACTTGGAAACCATTTATGTGTCTGTCATGTTGTGAGGCAACCCTCATCAAGGAGACCACCTGTCCAAGGTGACCACTTTTCTTTGGTCCCCTGGGTGGCCAGCTTGGACAGGTTTGACTGTAGATGTTACAACAGTAAGCACGTTGGCATAACGTACTGCACCTGTGCAAAACCTATAATGTATTGTGCATATAGCACTTCGGCAGAACGTCTCATATAAGGTCGTATTCGCGCATATAAGGTTCACACTCTGTAGTTTCCAAATGTTGTATCGGAAAAATTTCGTCTGCAACAGGCAAAATTAATAAAAAATCCAACGAAAACCGTGAAAAATGTGGGGTTTGCGCAGATGCAGTACGTTCTGCTGACGTGCTATAACAGTACATGTAGGTGTACACCTACCTTTGTTGTCAGTACAGTAAAGATGAACTATTTTTTTCCTCACATGACTTGACCAAGAATAAACTTACTTTTTGTGACTTGCCCCCTTCGATTCCCTATGCACAATATCCTGGTCTATTATCCATTTCTAGTTCAGCAAATGAAATCAATGAAGAAACGTAACTCGTAGTCACATCATTCAAAACCTGATGCAGGCAAAATGCCAACTATCAAATAAATTCACAACATCATCATGGTTACAATTGTCAACTCTAGATCTGCTAGAGCTTCAGCAAAGTGTTTCTGTTTTGTATAACACCTAAGTTTGATAGTACATCACAAGCAATATACAAAATGAAAGCTAATCTAAATAAGCATTGGGTCTGTTATGGTGTGCCCAGACTCTCAGGTACACATGTAGTAAAGATAGACTCCAGTGTCAAGACTCTATACTGTTCCTCTGAACTTTTAGGTTGCCAGACCTGCACTCTTCAACATAAAATAATATTACCTCTTGGTGTCAGTATACATGTATATTTGTCTTTATTATGTTACTTACTTCATGATGGAGTAAATAACTACATTTATGTGTTGCTTGTGCTGCAACCTACAATAATACATGCACCAAAACACAACTTCATACTGTACCTTCAGGAATTCTGCCGTTCTCAAAGCATCATTACATCAGGTCTTCTCTTACGTCTGACACCTCGGGAGTTCTACTCAGTTCTCCTTGTCTTCCTCCTTGTCTTCTCTGTCATTTTCTTGATCTTGCTCTTGTTTTTCTTTCCCTTTGTCCTCGGCAGAAGGTGACCTGGACCTGGACCTGGAGCGTGAGTGAGATTTGGAGCGTGATCTGGACTGAGACTTGCTGCGACTGCGAGACCTGGAGTGACTGCGTGAGCGAGACCGTGACCTGCTGCGTCGCCTGGAGCGACTGCGCGACCTGCTGCGGGAGTATCGCCTATCCTCCTTCAGCTTGATCTTCCTACCATTTATCTCTGCACCATCCAGTGTGTTGAGGGCCTTCTTCATGTCATCTCTTGTGCGGAACTCCACCACTCCCTCGTTCTTCCTGTGCTTGTGGGCATCTCCGTACGTCACCTCTCCGGCCTGCCGCATGAAATCCTTCAGATCCTGCCAGCTGACCCGGCTGGAGAGGTTCTCTACGATGACGCGGTAATCCGTGCGGATCGGTGGACCGTACTTGTCCCGGCCAGACCGACTGCGACCGTATCCGCCGCCGTAGTAGCCTCCATACCCATAATCGCGCCTGGTGGGACCTCTGGCATGCTCAATAACAACACGCTCGCCGAGGACTTCCTTTCCGTTCAGCTCATACACCGCATCATCTGCATCCCGATAGTCATCAAATTCTACAAAACCAAACCCATTTTTTAAGTTGATTTCACGGATTCGGCCGTACCCACGGAAGAACCTTTCCACGTCCTTCTCGCGTGCTGAGTATGGAAGACGACCGACGTAGACACGGGTCCCCATGATGGCAGCTGGAAACAGAAAAGATAACACTGTCAAATGTCACATCAATCAAAGATATTTATATTTCAGTCCATACCATGGTATGGATGAAATATATTGTGTTCTCTCATGTTTCTTCTCCTTCTCCAGACCTCCTTCTCCTGCCAAACAGTCAAAGGGATTCAAATCATTCAGCCAAATGACTTGAAATTTGGCATGGAGGTAGAGTGGGCCAATACCCCCAGGCGTTTTTTTTTTCATTTTTTTGATACATGCCTTTGAAAAATTTTTATGAAGGTTTTTTGGGTCATTTTTCGACAAAAAATGGATTTTTGGATCCTGAGCCCTGGTTTTACAACCAAATGATCTGAAATTCGGTACTAGTAGTATAGTAACTATACAAATTCAGACAACTTCATCTGGGACTGCAACTACACGCAGAAATAAGGTCGGCCCGGTTTTCCACTGGGCCACGTTTTCCACTCTCCTGGGATTGCAACTACGCCCGTACCCAGAAATAAGTTTGGCCTGGTTTTCCACAGTATGGACTGGACCACGTTTTCCACTCTCCTGGGACTGCAACTACACCCAGAAATAAGGTCGGCCTGGTTTTCCACAGCATGGACTGGACCACGTTTTCCACTCTCCTGCCCCCCTCCCCTTCCCTCACATACACACACACACTCAGACGCTGAACCCCGTGGGGCCTCCTCAAATCGTGTACTACAAAATATGATTGGTGATAAATTTGTACTGAAAATGGGCCCAAACTCAAGTCTAACAGCTAACGTTACCTGGCACTCACACAACCCGTGACTATGCTATGTCTGGGCTCGCTTGTTGTCAGCCTTCATATATAATTTCTCACGTAAGTACAAAATGTATTTTAGTGAAATGTTTCTGAGAATCATACAAATAGTGGTAAAACGAGTACCCGAAGCAGGTCTCCTTACCTTGTAACGTGTAATTAGCACGGTAGGGATGTGTTATAAAATGGTTTATTGTCACCACAGGTAACGTTACCTCTTCCCTCACGCGTACGCCTCTTCTGTGCTGTCTGCGACAATATGGCGTCGGCGCGCAAGGCACTATGGGATATGGCGGGAAAAATGTTATTTGGACGATACCAGAACATACTCTCCCAGCAGAGGTTGATGGTGGAAGATCGTTTTCTTTTTATACATGGCCTTTATTTTGTCGCTACCATGGTTACAGGCTGGCCAATTTGATACTGTCTTACCCCCACCAAAAGATCTGCTTGGAGATTAACCACAACAAATCATACCTCCCATAAATTAATGCACTATCAGGGACCTGCTTTAATCTCTACGTCCAAGCAGATCCTAAGGAGGCCAAGGCGAATTGACCAGGCACTATCCATTCGCCAGAGAGGGTCCACACGTGCGTGGCGAATGTCGTGGCCAATTTGATACTGTCTTTGGCCATCCTAGGAGGCTGCATCGAGAGTCGACCTGCCTCATCTATGCGTTTTGTGCATCTGTCGTACATCTGGACCTCAATAGCAAATCAATGATGCAGAGAACCAAAGAAATCCGTCCAGCCCACCGAGAGTTACAGATGCAAATATACAAACATCGACCAATAACATTCTTCAACATGTAATAACAAGACATGTTGACTAAGTTCTACAACTTCTTGTCTTCGAAAGACGATCGATGTTGTAATTTTCAGAATGGCGGACCATTTTCCATTGGCCTACTAAACTATTTGTGTCGCCCCTTGAAAAACTTCTCCTCTCAGACTTACTAGTATTCTGACAGATTATGAATTCTGAAAAAAAGTGAGAACAGTCTACCAGAAGTACAATCGTTTTGAACCACTTTAGACATTCTTTTTGTTTGTTTAGACTATCATTAGGGGAAGAAATACGGTTACGTATTCTAGTAGCAAAGGATGAGACTCTTACATACTAACAATAAACAAACAAGTTATGAATGTGATATTTGGTATTGCATCTACTAACTTACTTCGCTGCACTAAAAGAAAGCCGAATCATGAACTTGGTCAAAATTCAGCGGCTCTAAACGGTATATTCGGGGCCTAAATTCTCCTTCTAGCTCTGATTGGAGGATGTGTTTCCACCAATGAGATATAGGAGGTTAACACTCCAGCTCAAGAAACTTTTTTCAAATAACTTGGTTAGCATTAACATTTTTAATGTCTTGGGGTGGTGGGACAACGGCGCACTGGTATGTCAACTTTGTGTATTTAAATGTTAATTGCATTTTGCCACATTTGCCGCATTTTGTCCTTGTTATGTTTTGATGAATAAAAAAAAAAAACAAAAAAACCGGTATATTCACAAGAAGCTTGATAGGTTGCAACTTATCACCGCGCAATTTCAACTTGGGACACCAGACCAAAGAACACCACGACAGAACTACGTAGTAACCACACTCAGAGAACACGAGGAATTCAGTAGAAGCCTTCAACAGTTCAACAGACCGGAGTGGAGTCGTCCCTTGCACGAAAGGTCCCTCTAGCGGCGGTGGAGAGAAGTGCAGCAGTGTGTGGTATGGTCTTCAGGCGAATCTGCTAGGGGACTTTTTATAAACTAACCACAGGCCAAGGACAGGGTAAGAACCGCTCCTGTGGTCTACCCCAGGAAGGAGGTATTCCAAAAAAGGCACAGGGTGTCACTCCTTGATCAATATCAGACCCTTATTCTAAGTCAACAACAGCTTACATTCACACTGATCCTAATTGGCCAGGTAGGGACAAAGTGCACTGATCCAATTTACGTGCCTGACCAAAGGGATTGGGTTAAAGGTGAAGACGGAGTGTGGTGGTAGGAATATCAGACGTAAAACGTGGATAAACTCAGGTATGAAGGGATTCTCTAGCAGCCATATTTTAGCAAGACGTTTGCATCTTTCTTTAGAGATCAACAGCAAGACGTTTTTTTAGTTTTCTTGTGTGTAATAATAGTAAAATCTGCGCACGGGGGAGAAAGTTTGCTGTATAGTGTAATAACTCTACTGGTAATACTTCCGCCTTTCCATGTAGGAAATTTTTATAAGTTTTGTTAATTTGATAACACATATTATCATATAGCCAGGTGACGTTGACCAATCAGAAGGCTCCATTCCACATTCCTTATGACGCCGTAATGTCACAAATAGAGTCAAGATCGGGTATTTATTCATCCCAATCCATACATTAAACAAACCCAATAATCACCCGCATATGACCTCAGGTGACCCAATAGAACACGGCTCTAGTTCTAAAAAATCCAAAAATAAACTAAGTTGTGTTCCAATGACTACGGGTGACTTCCATAAGAACACCCGTTCCCTGCCTGTGACCCAGTTAACGTGAACTCTACCCAGTGACCTCAGGTGACTCCAGATGGAACTATGTTCTATGTTCTATTCAGCATGTGCATTGTGTCACTTACTGCATCAGTTTGGATGGGCTATCGTGTAAGCTATATGATAATAGCGTTAATGTCCCGCCCTTTCTCGGTGAATATGGTGTGATAAAGCCTTGTCAGTTGCTATAACCACCTCATAAAGCCACCTCGTTCGCTGCGCTCACTTGGTGGCTTTATTCTTTGGTTATAGCAACTGACAAGGCTTTATCACACCATATTCACCTCGGGGCGGGACATTAACCCTTAATTACTGGTAATACTTCCGACTTTGGCCATGCTTTTAGTCGTGTGTGTGTGTGTGTGTGTATTTCTCAGTAAAGATGTGTAACGTTAAGTCCAGACGTTACATGTAAATGCGTTTTCGTGATTTCTGGTGGTGTAGGCCATGGCCAAACAATGATTCATTTCAGAGTGACTCCCGTGTAATAGGTAACTCATCAACATGGCGCCGACTCGCTGGGGGTTCGTGGCCACAGGAAGAATCTGCAACGATTTCAAAGTGGCTCTCGACACACTGCCGAGGGACGAACATCAAGTAAGAGATAATTTTTTGACATCGTGTTGCTCAATACAAAGCCAAAAGACCACTTCCTGGCACTGAGACATTTTATCTTCATCTTCTAATACAAAGATTTTAGCATCTATCTCGTAGTATGTCCCTACTGTACAGGTAAAGCAATTCAGATTCATAGATTTAAATGCTTCACTTCTGTGTGTGTTATACAGGTGGTCGCTGTAGCATCTAGGAACCTTGAAACTGTCCAGACGTTTGCTAAAACTCACGACATCCCAAGAGCCTACGGATCATATGCAGAGCTTTCAGCACAGGAAGATATTGGTTCGTCAATTGTATGGACGTTTGTTGACATGGCCGCAGTACTAAGTCCCATGTCCTAGTAGCTGTAATTCTATACACTGACATCGCGTCACGATCTTAATACGTTCATTGATGCTTAAACAGTTCTACGTCAGAGTTTCTCTTTGCACCTGTAGAAGACAAATGATCTAGATTTAACTCTGTTCCCAATAAGCCAGAGTTATGTATTTGTTTTTATTTATTTAGAAACAAAGAACGTGCAAGGGACCATTTAGCTGCAAATATGTTTAGTGAACACGTATTGCAGATGTGTTGTTAATCTGTTAACCCCAGATGTGGTGTACATTGGTGCCGTCCATACCCAGCATGCCCCAGTGACGACCATGATGCTCCAGGCGGGGAAGCCTGTCCTGTGTGAGAAGCCGATGTCAGTCAACTCCCGAGAGGCGCGGCAGATGATCGGCCTCGCTAAGGAGAAGAACATCTTCTTTATGGAGGTATTCAAGGAGGCTTCTTCAAGAACGTTTGTCATGTTCATCTACTAGTATTTGTATTAGACTCGTAGCCCAAACCCGTACATATAAAATATACTTTAAACACAATCAAACAGGAGAGGCGCTAGCTATAGGCTAGGTGCGGCAAATGATAGGACTCGCAAAGGAGAACTGGCACCTCAAGTAATGGAAAACAGAGTTCGTATGTATCTACTAATGTATTCTAGTCACATTCAAACTAAATTGTACTTATCGAGCTTATATCGTCTCACATACATATAAAGTAAGATCAGAGAAACAACAAGCAACAAAAATAACAGGAAAACAAGCAAGTTTCAAGTGCCTCACCAAATTGAAATTCTCTGACATGTCTGAGCACGCACCACAATTTGTCAATTTGTAAATGCTTGGAGATTACTAATAGTTGTTTGACTAGTTTGGAGTCAAACTGCTCGGATAATGCAATAAACAACTCCTCACTAATACCTGAAAATACAACATACAATAGGGTCCTTTTTTACGATATAGTTATGTTTCTGTTGTGACCAAGGCTATTTGGAGTCGACACTTTCCATCGTACAGGAAAGTCCGTGAGATCCTCGATTCTGGTCTTCTCGGGGAGGTCAAACTGGTTACAGCGTGCCTTGGAACAGTTGTGGCTGAACCTAGGCTAGACAGGTTAGTAGTTGTTGTTTTTTTTTTCTTCTTTGACCAAGGCTATTAAGAGTCGCTTCTTCCCAACGTACAAGAAAGTCCGTGAGATCCTCGACAATGGAATTATCGGAGAGGTAAAGCTGATCACCGTATGTTTGGGGAAGAATCTGCCCGTAGCTGGCTATTAGGTCCTTTTTAAACAAATCTTTTGGATTGACTTTCTGACATACACATATATGCTTAGAGGCATCCAGTGTAGTTTTGAGGACTTTGAAAACAGATTTTTCAAAGTCAATATTCCAGTCACTTATCTACATACTATGTTGAAAGAAGACTGTTCCGGTACATCGACATTCGTGGAGCAAACATGCCCCAAACTCTGACGCAAAACGGTTTCTAAAAGGACCTAGATCGATTTAAGAGTACCACCCAGAAAATAACGATTAACGTTGGGGCTTGTTTTTGCAGTTTCAAATGCGGTAAGTATAATATACTGATTCAAATGTGCTAAGGTGCGACATTATGTGTCAATATCCTACAGATTGCCTTATTCAGAATATTTCAAGGTATGCCGCCCTGAAATTATATTGCATGCCTTTAATTCACTACGAGACCTGTCACTATAAGATATTAAAGACGTCTTTGATTTTCTTAGAGCCATGGCAGGGGGAGGACTGCTTGCATTCGGGACCTACCCGATCCAGTTTGCCACTATGGTGTTCGGAGGAGACGAGCCAGAGGACATCACTGTTAGTGGACATCTCAATGAAGGGGGTTAGATTTACTATCAAAAGCATCTTTTAGGTTTGTACTATGATTAATGGAAGCAAGTTAATGGTTTTATATTATGCTTAGTTCCTTTGCAGATTATTTTTACCTTCACAGGTGTTACAAAATTCTGATTTATACATACATGACCCGGATATCACATATTGATTGCTGTATTTTGCGGATGAGATATCGTATCATGGTTTGCACGTCGCTTATCGCTACTTCTACTGAAATCCTGTCCGCGTGGTCCCTTGTCCTTAGTACTGAAGTCCTGTCCTTAGTACTTAAGTTCTGTCCGTAGTATTGAAGTCCTGTCATCAGTACTGAAGTTCTGTCCTTAGTACTGAAATCCAGTCTCTTGTCCTTAGTACTGAAGTCCTGTCCTTAGTACTCAAGCCCTGCCCTCAGTACTGCTATCATCACTACATGTTTGATGTTAACGCACAGGAGTGGATGAGACTGTCACCGTTGTGCTGAAGTATAGTGGCAACAGGATGGCAACCCTGACCTGTAGCGCAGCTGCACTGCTTGCTAACGAAGCGTATGTCTACGGGACAAAGGGCTCTGTCAAGGTGTGTGCTACCTTCAAGGATGATTGTGTGCCGTTTTAGAGTTTAAGCTAGTATGCACATATGCAAGCTTGCTACACCCAATGTACAAATGTCTCTTCTTAGAATATATATCTGGCATACTTAACGTCCAAAGCAAAAAGGGCACGTTTAACTTTTTCAGAGACTCTTGTGTAGGATACTAGTAATTTGTAGGATTTCAAACTCCAGTGATCAGACAAATTGGTTAGACATGTCTACATACTCTGAGAGACTACAATGGCAATCCGAATGAATTCACGCATTGGAGTTAGAATTTACTATGAAAATCAATGCATGGTTTATAAATATGCAATCATGATTGTGTAACTTTTCTACATCGTTTTTGTTTTGCAGATCCCAAACTTCCGGTGTCCTACAGAGGTAATCTCCCCGGACGGTACCCACGAGTTTCCGCTCCCTCCACCAGAGAAGCCGCTCAGGTTTGAAAACTCCACCGGGATGAGATTTGAGGCCATGGAAGTCAGAAGGTGTCTTCAGGAAGGTTGGAATGTTCAAATGTGTTAAGCAGAGAAACACACAATATTAGTAGTAAAGTCCTGTCCCTGTCCTTAGTACTGAAGTCCTGTCCCCAGTCCTTAGTACTCAAGTCCTGTACTTAGTACTGAAGCCCTGTCCTTAGTACTGAAGCCCTGTCCTTAGTACTGAAGCCTTGTCCTTAGTGATAAAGTCCTTTCCTTAGTACTGAAGCCCTGTCATTAGTACTGAAGCCCTTTCCTTAGTAGTGAAGCCCTGTCCTTAGTACTGAAGACCTGTCCTTAGTACCGAAGCCCTGTCCTTAGTACTGAAGTCCTGTCCTTAGTACCGAAGCCCTGACTTAGTACTGAAGACTTGTCCTTAGTACTGAAGACTTGTCCTTAGTACTGAAGTCCTGTCCTTAGTACCGAAGCCCTGTCCTTAGTACTGAAGTCCTGTCCTTAGTACCGAAGCCCTGTCCTTAGTACTGAAGTCCTGTCCTTAGTACTGAAGTCCTGTCCTTAGTACTGAAGACCTGTCCTTAGTACTGAAGTCCTGTCCTTAGTACCGAAGCCATGTCCTTAGTACTGAAGTCCTGTCCTTAGTACTGAAGTCCTGTCCTTAGTACTGAAGACCTGTCCTTAGTACTGAAGACCTGTCCTTAGAAATCATGTCCTTGGCCTTTGTTCTGAAGTCCTGTCCTTAGTATCGAAGCCCTGTCCTTAGAGGGCCTGTCCTTGTCCTTAGTACCGAAGTCCTGTCCTAAGTACTGAAGCCCTGTCCTTAAGACTGAAGCCTTGTCCTTAGTAATGAAGAGCTGTCCTTAGTACTGAAGACCTGTCCTTAGTACTGAAGTCCTGTCCTTAGTACTGAAGACCTGTCCTTAGTACTGAAGACCTGTCCTTAGTACTGAAGTCCTGTCCTTAGTACTGAAGTCCTGTACTTAGTACCGAAGCCCTGTCCTTAGTACTGAAGTCCTGTCCTTAGTACTTAAGCCCTGTCCTTAGTACTGAATTCCTGTCCATTTCATTGGTACTGAATCCATGTCTTTAGTACTGAATCCCTGTCCTTAGAAATCATGTCATTGGCCTTAGTTCTGAAGTCCTGTCCTTAGTACCGAAGCCCTGTCCTTAGAGGGCCTGTCCTTGTCCTTAGTGCTGAAGTCCTGTCCATTTCATTGGTACTGAATCCATGTGTTTAGTACTGAAGCCCTGTCCTTAGTACTGAAGCCCTGTCCTAATTAGAAATCATGCCCTTGGCCTTAGTTCTGAAGCCCTGTCCTTAGTACCGAAGCCCTGTCCTTAGAGGGCCTGTCCTTGTCCTTAGTACCGAAGCCCTGTCCTCAGTACTGAAGTCCTGTCCTTAGTACTGAAGTCCTGTCCTTAGTAATGAAGATCTGTCCTTAGTATTGAAGACCTGTCCTTAGTACTGAAGTCCTGTCCTTAGTACTGAAGTCCTGTACTTAGTACCGAAGCCCTGTCCTTAGTACTGAAGTCCTGTCGTTAGTACTGAAGCCCTGTCCTTAGTACTGAATTCCTGTCCATTTCATTATATTTCAGTCCATACCATGGTATGGATGAAATATATTGTGTTCTCTCATGTTTCTTCTCCTCCTCCTTCTCCTCCTTCTCCTGCCACACAGTCAAAGGGATTCAACTCTGTCATTTTTTAGCCAAATGAAATTTGGCATAGAGGTAGAGTGGGCCAATACCCCCAGGCGTTTTTTTTCATTTTTTGATACATGCCTTTGAAAAATTTTGGGGCATTTTTTGCCAAAAAATGGATTTTTGGATCCTGAGCCCTGGGTTTACAACCAAATGATCTGAAATTCGGTATAAGGGTACCTTGAACATGTGTCTACAGAATAGCAGTCACATATTTGGCATACACCACTTCCAAATGACTCATTTGGGGGACTTTAATGGCTATTTTCAGCAAAAAAGGGCTAAAAGTGCTATACCCGTTGAACGGGTAACGGCGTTCCATGTTCTATCTAAAGAATGGCCTGTTCCATCTGCCGTTGGCCATGGAACACGTGTTCCATTGCGGGTTACCTGAGGTCACATTGCACGTAAGTCGTGCGGAATGACCAACACATTCAATTTTATGTGCCTAAGACCTTCAAAATGTATCAAATCTCATCATTGTTAGTATTTGCATACCAGTAATAAGACTAGTAAAGCTTCCGAGATTCAATGTGCTTGTTCTTGCATCTTTGTTCTCAATTACATAGCTACTATATAATTCATTTATTTGAGAATCTTTGCCAGTTTTACACTGGGGTAAGTTTGGAATAGTCCACTTTTGCGTGGGAGGGAGATGGACTGAAATATGCTGTATTTGCTCCCAAGCAAATGTCGGCCTCTCTAGTTGGTACTGAATCCATGTCTTTAGTACTGAATCCCTGTCCTTAGAAATCATGTCAATTGCCTTAGTTCTGAAGTCATGTCCTTAGTACCGAAGCCCTGTCCTTAGAGGGCCTGTCCTTGTCCTTAGTGCTGAAGTCCTGTCCTTAGTACTGAAGCCCTGTCCATTTCATTGGTACTGAATCCATGTGTTTAGTACTGAAGCCCTGTCCTTAGTACTGAAGCCCTGTCCTTAGTACTGAAGCCCTGTCCTTAGTACTGAAGCCCTGTCCTTAGTACTGAAGCCCTGTCCTAATTAGAAATCATACCCTTGGCCTTAGTTCTGAAGTCCTGTCCTTAGTACCGAAGCCCTGTCCTTAGAGGGCCTGTCCTTGTCCTTAGTACTGAAGTCCTGTCCTTAGTACTGAAGCCATCCTTAGAACTAGTATTGAAGCCCTGTTGATGCCAATGACGTTGAGAATGTGAGACTCAACCCTTAGAATGTCATGTTCCGATCTAATGATTTAACAAGGGTAACGTTATTATTTTCATTATAACGTTAATTATTTCTCTCTGCAGGTTTGATTGAGAGTCCCCTGATGACCCACGCCATGAGCCTACAGATAGCCGGTATCCTGGACCAGGCACGGGAGGTGGTCGGGGTGGTGTACGACCAAGACAAGGAGTAAACCACAAAATGGGGACAACCTGACGTCAGTCAACTTTGCCATAATTTTTATTCGCCGATGGTGAAGGTCGCTCACTCACTCACTCTCCCCCATAGCTTAATCAGCCGTCGGGGCAGCATGATGTTTAGCCAAGGTCTCCACTGCTGGCGGTCCTCCGCCAGTCGAACTCGAACTCAGAATTCGAAATGTTCTTCTAATGTTCCAAACGCGTTCTCTTTGTTCGATTTTTTTCGATTTTTACCTTCGCCAAGAAGGTTATGTTTTCAGTAGCGTTTGTCCGTTTGTTGGTTTGTTGGTTTGTTTGTTTGTTTGTTTGTGAACAGCATAACTCAAGAAGCTTGATATGGATTGTCATGAAACTTGGTAGGTGGGTAGGTCTTGATGAGACCTAGAAATGATTAGATTTTGGGCCCCCTGACGGCTTTTGTTGGTACTGCAGCAGAACTTCCAGTTTTGATATCTCGCGATCTAGACGTACTAGGGTCACGAATTTTGGTTGGTAGATAGCTCTTGGGGTAGGGAAGAAGTGACATGAGTTTGGGCCCCCTAGCAGCTTGTTCTGGAACTGCAGGAGCATTTCTTGAAAAATCTCCGAAGGTGCATAACTCAAGAACCGGTTGACGGATTGTCATGATTTTTGGTTTGTAGGTAGCTGAAGTGATGCTTCACATAATCAGATGACAATTATGCAAATCAGGAGCTAATTTGCATAATTAATGAGGAAATTCTATAAATCTGCTTCGTTCGATAATAGGACTATGAAACACGTGTGACATGTAATTGAGAACGAGAAAAACATCCGGGGATATAGATTATGTAAATGAAGACCTAATTTGCATGATTAATGAGAAATTTTTATAATTTCATAGTTGTAATTGCTGGGAATTCTATACTTGCCGTATTGGAAGTTAAGTGAAGGTGAACATCAATGAAGATAATTTATTAACATCATGACCTCATTTGCATAATTTATGAGGAAGTGCTAGAATAGCCTATTTTGTTAAGATAAGGCTATCATTGGGGGGAGAATATGATCCATATGATGTAATCTATTCAAATGACTCTGTTATTTGCGACATCAATGATCAAAATTGTATAATTCGTCAACCGTCAATTTGTTAACATCATTTGGCGAAGGTATGAGATCGTGGAACTCTTGTTTTCAAATAAATTCATTTTTTGACATCTATGTTGGCTAAAATGACCGCGGTTCAGTGTCTTATGTACCAACCTACCAGCATGCTGAATTATATTTTCCTATAGGCTCTAATTACGAAAATATCGACGATTTTTATATGTTTGGAGAAGAAGAAGAAGAGGAAATTGAGTAAAACAATATGTTTACCGTTTTCTTCGGTACATGAACATTTCTAGACCCAGACAAAAAATGCTGGCGGCAGTCTTTTCATCCTAGTTGCCAACGTCAATGTCGAGTTCATCTAGATCTGTTTCAGTCACGAACTCAGTACATCTGATGAATAGAAAATGTACTACTCGCTGGAGTGTTCGCGTGCCGGTACAACTTCAAAGCGGAGACTTTGCGTGCGGCAAGTCTCGTGCCTGCACGACTCAAGTGCCGAGTGGCGCCGAGGGGTAACTTCAAAGTGCCACGGAAGAGCTCCAGACATCTTTATAAGACTCTACAAGAGCTGAGAAGAAAATAGCTCACACACCTTTGACATTGAGCTGTAGGAGGAGAGTTGTATTGATGCGCTAGTGTCGGCATCAAAATTTCTTGCAAAGCTGCAACTTTGCTCGTTACCCTAACAGCCTGCAGACGACGATGGACATTTTTCTTTCAAATTCGCTTCACCAAACGAATTGACACATCTGTTTAGCAGAAGGGGGGGGCACGTATGTTTTGAGATTACATATATCGAGATACACATTATAAGTGCATAATAACAATGTACAATGTACAAATCTGTTTAGCAGATGTACTTAAACAACGATGTACTTTAGCAGATATACTTAAAAAAGATGTACTTATCTGTTTAACAATGTACTTTATGCACTTATAATGTGTATCTCGATATATGTAATCTCAAAACATAAGTGGCCCCCCCCCTTCCTGCTAAACAGATGTGTCAATTCTTAAGGTGAAGCGAATTTGAAAGAAAAATGCCCATCGTCTGCTGAGAAGGCTGATAACGGTATAGAAATACTTTATTGACACAACAAAAGTGCAGCGACTTTCGTAAGGTCTTTAACAGAACAATTCAGTTCAGTTTCACTTCAGTTTATTACGATACCGGCTAATCTTCCAGGGCTCATTACACATTACACACACGCACAGTACAAATATACACATATGACTACAAATTTACATACACCATGTTGAGTCACACGTCAGACAAGGTACTAATTATAGCTAAAATCATTGAACGAACAAATTATCGGCTAAGTATAAAACTAATATTACCATTACTAAAAGATTTCAATATAACAACTATCATCATAATTAAAAACCATTAAGTTGCATACATATACAATTGCTCGATCAATCTCTTCAACCGGCTCTCATCGGATACAGCCTTAACCTCATTTGGTAGTGCATTCCACAGCTTTATACATCTGTAGGTAAACATCTTCTTTCCACTGTTGTTCTTAGGTTTCGCTAATGAATAATTGTACACTGACTGTCTGGTAAAGTATCTGTGAGATGAGTGAACTGGTATAAGAAATTTGTAGATCTCCTTTGGCTCACCTGTGACAACAACCTTGAGAAATAACTTAAGAGTACGTACTGCTATTTAGAACACACAGACAAACATGGGGGTACAAAGGACTGAATAAATGTTGGGTTTGGCGTGTCACATATGCTAATTATTCTAAGGTCTAATTAAACATTCTTTGGTGTGCTTAACTATTTGTACACAGTACGAGTTATATCTTTCTAGAATGTTGTTGAATTCAGAAATGTAATGAATTCTGCTGAGCTAGTGGAAAGAAGGTTGAACAGCTTTGAGCGTTTCTATCATCATATCGTGAACAATCCATGATAAAGTGACGTTCATCAAAAATCTCATTTGGACAGAATAGTTAAGTAGTGGTTACATCCTAGAGGAAATGATAAATAAGTTAATAAGGAAATAATAATAAGCCACTGCCTCCAAAGAAGATACAGCTCCATCAGTAAGCTTCTACGTACGTACGTAGACGCTTGAGATAGTTCTACTGTACAGACAAGACATTTTTAAAAGTCTTTTCACTTCACCGTATACCCATGTGTTCCCTTACAATTAGCTTTCGTTCAAAGCAGGAGTTTGCCCAAAAAGTTTGGCAAATAGAAGGAGACGCGCGACGTTACATGTTGCATAGCCTCCACACGGCCTTCCTACGGGGGAAGCCTCTACCAGGCTTGAGGAAGCGGCTGGAAAGAGTAGAAATCGGCCAAAATAGAGAGATAAGCATGCCAAGGGAGTTTGTCCGTTGAGAGCCGCCTCCTCAAGCCTGGTAGAGGCTACTACGGGGGTACGGATTGTAGAATTCGGCGCAAAATTGCGGTGGCTAAACTACCCTGGTCATTATTATATGACTTTAGACAAACCTTCGATCATAAAACACATCTGTACTTATATCTACATCATTGCTAAGAAGCGAGAAGAAGCAAAATTATCGTAATTATTAGACTACATGTCCATAGAATTAGCACTAGTACATTGTATATATTCATTGCAAACTGTGATGTCTTTTTTGTGACCTGTACTGAACCCAGTGGGTATTTGCGTACAATAAAGGTCATTCATTCATTCATTATTCTCCCTATTTGGCCAAACTTGGATGTTTTTGAACCCGCGTTGTTTATAATAGTCTGAAGGAGACTGCATGTTGCATGTCACGTCTGTCTCCAATCCGTCCAGCCAAGCACAATCAACAACTGCCCCCTCCCTGCCCCGGCCCGCACGCACGGATGCCTGTAAGCTGATAAAAGGCTCAGGTGTGAATCCCGGCAAGGGTGATAAGATTCGGGCCATTTTAGGACTTAACAGCTTTCAACAGCGCCTGTCCATACCGCTACGGTTCCTCCGGAATCGTCCCTACACGCAAGCGGCTTACAGGTATGTCGTGAGTGATATCCCACCTGAATTGGTGAGCGAGCTCGAGGTTTTTATGTTTTTTGAAAGGTACACAATTTCAAATGAACACGATAAATTGACGCCGGACTCAAGCTACATACACGCCGCTAATCTGCAAGCCGATTTTTCGGTGGTTATATACAGGAAAATATCAGACATTATCAAATTGGCAGGGCAGTATCCAATACGCCACTTTTTGGTTTGCGAAAGAAAAGATGCCGGTATAGAATAGATTTAAACAGAAAGCCGGCCCGATAAAAACGTCAAAAATAAGCCAAAGCCTTAACCTCCCTGACAGTGCAAAAGTACACACATGTAGTCACACTTGAAAAGTTCTTGAAAACACTGGGAAAACGCTTGGATGTTATTATAACGTTGTGACCGCACTTTAAGTTTAACGACCTACTTTATATGCTCATAGCGTTCAAAGCTGACAGGAAGTCTTTGAACTGTGGGAGTGTCTCATCAAGCGAGCCTGGCGTCCCAGGGGTTTTTCTGCGATTTACTTGCATCTCCCTAGAAACTGCTATTCACGCTGTTCCACCCAGAGGGCGCCCTTTGCTCTACAGGGGGCAAGTGCGTTTATATCTCGGCATCTCACCAACTAGATCACGTTTTCCACTCACAGATATACCGCGGGCAGTAGAAAGTGTCAGCGATACGAATCTGAGATGAATAAGGCAATTTGAAAGGGGTAAATGAAATGCTCAACGTCAAGCATGGCCGATATACATTGCTTGTTAGCGTCGCGGTTTTCGAATTACGCGCCAAAAGTTAGCCACACAAAAGCACACTAAAGGTGAAGGACCCTGCTTCAAGCTTTGCTTGGCGAATAATTACCTTTTAGATTTGGCCCATAGAAAGTCGGATGGGTGGATAATTAAATCTTCGCGTGTTGCTTGGAATGGTTCCCGTTCGTTTTGTAAGCCTTCTGTAGATTCGCACTACATTTCACGTTAAACTCTGATACGTGGTGTCGTCATTATATATGTATAAACGCTCAAAGGTCAGACATGCGTGCGACATGCTAGTGTCTTGCAGGTTGCAACTTTTAATACTGGAGCGCGGACTTTGACCGACGTTACGTATCAGTTTATGTGCATATTACCTTGGTTGCCGCGCACACATTTCAAGTGGGACACGTTTCAAATGGGTCACCCGAATTTATCATTGACAGCCGCAGGTCCGGTGGGGTTTGACACACTTGGTTGACCCAGGATTACAAGAGGACAGTATCAGATCACGCACGACTGTAACAGGTGGCGAGAATTCAGTCGGCGGGGGAGAAAAAAGGGTCGATTTTCGTCTAAGCTGCGGCCCCCGTCTCCGGTTGTGGACTAGCTCGAGCCTGAGACAGAGAAATAATAAATTACCAAGTGATGAGGCGGGGCACAGCGGGCCCTGTCAGCGCGAGGTTAACGGGATATCGTCGGCGGAAGAGAGGTGTGAGCATGGCGGCCGAGGTCGATGAGGCGACTCGGCGAGAGTACGAGACCATGGAACGTTGGTTGGACGAGCACCCCCACTTTACAATGGACTACTTCACCCGGAAAGCGACCCGAGAGATGGTGAACGCGTGGCTCTTCTCACAGGCGCTTTCGCAAACAACCATGACAGCGCGGGAGTCCGTGCCCTCTGCTCCGAGCTCCGGCGCACAGACCCCCGTGCGGAGGGTGTCCAGCTCCGATCTCGAGTCCCGTGGACTCTTCGGCTCGTACCGGCCCATCCTCACCACCGTGGACGGCACCCCCTCGTTCATCGACCCGCAGACGATCGCGCGAACAGGCACCACGGCCACCACCACCACCTCCTCGGTCTCCACGCCTCGGCGCGGGGGTGTGTCGACCTCGCAGCTTCGGCAGGAGCTGCGCGCGCTAGACGAGCGAGAGATGATGCTCCAGCTCGTCCGAGACATCTCCAATGACCTGGACGTGAACCTCCTGTGCCACAAGATCCTCCAGAACGTCTCTATTCTCACCAACGCCGACCGGTGCTCGCTCTTCCTGGTGAAGGGGAACAAAGAGACGGGAGAGCGCTACCTCGTCTGTAAGCTGTTCGATGTCAACATACACTCCACCCTGGAGGAAGCAGAGAGCCAGGCGGCTGACCAGGAGAGTCGGTTCCCGTGGGGGATGGGCATCGTCGGGTACACCGCGGCCTCAGGCCAGATTGTCAACCTGCCGAACGCATACGAGGTGAGCTGTGGGGGCCAGCAGTCATACGGCGCCCGGGGAGGGTATAGGGGGTTCCCCAGGTGTTAGCTACATCTTTTCACATGTAAAATGTGATACTCTTGGTGTGTGTGTGTTTGTTTGTGTGTGTGTGTGTGTGTTTGTGTAGTGTGTGTGTGTGTGTGTGCATGTGTGTGTGTGTGTGTGTGTGTGTGTGTGTGTGTGCATGTGTGTGTGTGTGTGTGTGTGTGTGTTTGTGTGTGTGTGTATGACAGTGTGTTTGTGTGTGCATGTGTGTGCATGTGTGTGTGTGTGTGTGTGTGAGTGCATGCACGCACATGTGTCTGACTGTCTGTACATGTATGTGCTTGCTTGTTTATTCCTTGAAGATGAAGATTTGCCACATTTGTGAGAGGATTGACATAACTGACACCTGTTCAGACTGCCCAGGAAGGACTCCAGTACTCCTTTCTATAAGACTGGTGCTCATTATAATATACTCAAGCTCACTTTAATGTACGAAGCTATATATATACTATTAGATACTAATTTTCACCTGACTTGAATGAGCTTAAATGTGTTAAGTGCTTTCCCAAGGGAACCACAATGGGCCTGCTTGGCATGAAGTTGGCACACAAGACCACCATGCGACATGTGTGTGTCATATGTAATATTAACTACATAACTAAGCACAAGTAAGCAAAGGGAAAACATATTGCCTACTAGCATTTGTCAATGTGCCCGGGGGGGGGGGGCTCTGAATACTAAAGTTTGCATAATTGTTTGAAAAGTGTCAGAATTCTCGTTTTTTTAGGTAATGTTTCTGTTAGTTTGTTCCAAAGTCACCCCAGAGGAGGAAAAGGAAAAGATACAGATGTCTTTTGTATTCTAATGTATATGTAGAAAGATATAAGATTGAAAAAAAGATTAGTGAATAGATTACCTGTTGACTGTTAGGGTCGCTCGACTTTGTGTTTCAAACATGCCGGAAGCTTCTGTAATGACCCTGAGATTGGAGGAACGTTATTTTTACTCCCTTGGCATCGTTACAAAAATTTCTGCTGAAATACCTCGTTAACGTGACAGTAAATATTCCAGTTACAGCGGTTGTGTGAGGAAATCTCGCGCTGACAGGAGTGTGCTAACCTGTTGTAGCTAAGTGAAATAACGACGGCTGAGAGGTCCATGGCCAATGGGTTGTGTCAGTCATGACTGTGGCCCTAAGTGAGCTTTTATGTAAGCCGTCACACCCAAGGAAGCCGAGATGTTGCCAGATGAATTACCCTGAGGTCTGCCTGCACTTCTTTGGGTGTCGAAGCTCTGATTTAGGGTTGATACACGTTTAGAGGGTTAGCTTATCAGCTGGATAGAGAACAGAGCAAAGGTACTAGCTATATGTAAAGGTAATTATAGAAAACACTAAAACAGTATTCAAAAGAACACACCATCACTATTTTATTCTTCACATTCAACTTTTCAAAAATGATGAAATGTTATATCACTTTACATGCTAAATGCTTAGAATTTGAAGATTGAAATGGAAAATAATTAAACTATAAAATGATCAGATTTTTAAAAAGCCGTGAATAGAAACACTATTTTTCTTATGACATTTACTATTTTATTTTATGTTGTGCAGCAGCACTCAGATTTTGTTTTCTTATTACCTTCGCCAAGAAGGTTATGTTTTCAGAGGCGTTTGTGTGTGTGTGTGTGTGTCTGTCTGTCAACACGATAACTTGAGAAGGCCTTGATGGATTGTCTTGATACTTGGTAGGTGGGTAGGTCTTGATAAGAGCTCAAAATGATTAGATTTTGGACCCTCTAGCGGCTTGTTATGGTACTTCAGCTGAACTTCCGGTTTTGATATCTCATGATCTAGACATGTTATGGTGATGAAATTTAGGTGGTGGGTAGCTCTTGTGCTGGGGAAGAAGTGACGTGAGTTTGGGCCCCCTAGCGGCTTGCTCTGGACCTGCAGGGATATATTCTTGAAAATATTCAAAAGAGGATAATTCAATAACCGGTTGACGGATCGTCGTGATTTTTGGTATGTAGGTAGCTTACGTGATGCTTAATATAATTATGTGACAATTATGCAAATATGGATGTAATTTGCATAATTTATGGGGAAATTCTATAAATCAGCTGCATTCCATAATAAGACAATTGAAGCTTGTGACATTGGTAATTGACAACGAAAGAAACACAGGCAGATATTGATTATGTAAATAATGATTTAATTTTCATAATTAATGAGAAAATTTTATAATTATGTAATGATAACTGCCTGTAATTTCATACTTATGGTATTTGAAAGTTAAGTTGAGGTGAACATCATTAAACATAATTTATTCAAATCAGGACCCCATTTGCATAATTTATTAGGAACACTAGAATGCCTTGTCTGTTTATATGAGACTGTCTTTCGGTTGAGATTATGATAAAATGATATAATTCATGAAAATTAGGTTCCTATTTCTTAATTCAGGGGGGGGGAATAATGTAATCTATATTTTGTCAGTCATTTGGCGAAGGTATGAGATCGGGGAACTCTAGTTATATATAGGTTAGGTCCTAGATACCAGAGTAGGTACCAGACTGTGTATCTTTTCCAGAAAATGAATTTCGAGCCCTGCATATGACTTGGAGAAAGTGTGCAAATCAGGGGTTGACGTTACTTGCTGCAGGCATAAGTCATGACCTGCATAGTGAAGTTTATTCATAGGCTGAGTGGGAGGACTCTACACAGTGTTTTGACATTAGTGTTATTTATTATACGGAAATGAAAACATACCTACAATTAAATTTAATGGATCTCACTGGAAGAAAGGCGAAAAATATCCACAGACTATTACAAAATGGCTAATTAACTGGTGGTTGCACAGTTGCACCAAGTACATTGTACCTTAGCTCTGAAAAGAACAAGAAATAGTCATATGCCTTTGAATTATCATCCAAGGATTGAGGTGTTCTTAAAGTTTAACTAATCTTTTCCTAGAACTATCGTAATTAGTAGAACTTCCTACAATGGGGGCATCCTCACTAGCTAGGTTTAAGGCCTAGGAAAAAAATGTTGTGTTTCCTGTTTCAGTCCTGAAAAAAAGTAGGGTCAGTCGGTAGGGATTATCTTTTTTATTCTTTTTTTTTAAAGACTTCTGTGATATCTATATAGGGGTCCAACTTACAGTTTAACAAATTAAAACTTGCATATGAGGACACTTTTATTTTCAATGTCAATGATATAAAACCATTTGTACAAGGTTTTATCACTCAGGTGTTAGATCATGTAGCTAGAAAAGGTTAAACAGCTGGAAAAATAAATCATTTATTTCCCTTGCAGGGGTCCACCCCCCAAAATAGTCTAGGGTCGGCAGGTTTTTCTAGGGTCAGTCGGGAACAGGAAATGCAACATTTTTTTCCTAGGCCTAAACAATGTTTAGAGTTAGATGTTCAAGGGCTAGGTGTAACAAGTCATTCCCTGTAATATAGCGAGCAGCCGCCTGCAAAGGTATACAGATACAGAAAGATCAACTGGGTTATTTCAAGAACAACATGTCGACTCCTGTGTATTAACAAAACTGAATTCTCTTCACAATCAGCCACCCAAAATAAATACACTGTCAGACTGATATTGAACTCTTGTAGCTGTGTGTTGAGGGGTGGGCATTTATCAGTTGGTTCTTACAGTGTTGTATAGACTGTCCTTCATTTCCCCCAGATATTGGAGGCATCTATCTCATTTCTTCATATACCCAGGACTCAGAATGTTTGTATAATATATGTGACATCTGTTGGATTTACAGTAAGAAGAATTACTCAGTGGCATTCTGTGTGCATTTTGGCAAATACACAATTTTTCCTGCCTAGAGATGCCCTAACGTTAGGCCAGACCATTTTGACTGGTTGGTTCTTTTCAGAAACAAGAAAAAATTTTGATCTGGAATAGCAACAGAAAAACACTCATGGAATGTATGTACAGTACACTGTATATCTTGGTATTTGTAGGGAGTGAAATATAATAATCGGTTTTCTTAAAAGAATATTTGGTAACCCAAGGACCACATTTGGCATATTAACATTGAATAACAAGACTAACATTCTAAAATCACAGACGAATTCATATAAGATTACAGGCCTTCAAGCTGAGCTACATGTAAATGTATCATTCTTAATGTCAATTTGTTCTAAATGTACAAATGTATGTACAAATAGCAAGACATTCTGGTTGGCTATTACAAGTTGTGTCTCAAGACAAGGAGATGGGCTTTTAGAAGATACTAGTTAAGTCAAATATATGATCTTTTATAACTATTCGTCTTGACATCTTTCTACATTTTTTGCTACAAAATTCCTGACAACCAAGAAAATAGATTTGTGTCATTTTGTATTTATTATGGACATTAAATCAGTTTCTAATAGGCAAACATCCCCTTCTAATGTCATCCAAACCAAAGGCATAACTTCTAAGAAAGCTGTGTGTGCATGCAAT
>NW_017803903.1:108151-143635 GCF_001625305.1 Branchiostoma belcheri | reverse complement strand
CCATTTGTACAAGGTTTATCACTCAGGTGTTAGATCATGTAGCTAGAAAAGGTTAAACAGACTGGAAAATAAATCATTTATTCCCTTGGCAGGGGTCCACCCCCCAAAATAGTCTAGGGTGGGCAGGTTTTTCTAGGGTCAGTCGGGAACAGGAAATGCAACATTTTTTTCCTAGGCCTAAACAATGTTTAGAGTTAGATGTTCAAGGGCTAGGTGTAACAAGTCATTCCCTGTAATATAGCGAGCAGCCGCCTGCAAAGGTATACAGATACAGAAAGATCAACTGGGTTATTTCAAGAAAAACATGGATTCCTGTGTATTAACAAAACTGAATTCTCTTCACAATCAGCCACCCAAAATAAATACACTGTCAGACTGATATTGAACTCTTGTACTTTTTTTGTAGCTGTGTTGAGGGGTGAGCATTTATAAGTTGGTTCTTACGTATATGAGATAGATGCCTCCAATATCTGGGGGAAATGAAGGATAGTCTATCCAACACTGTATACAGTGTTGGATAGACTGTATACAGTGTTGGATAGACTGTCCTTCATTTCCCCCAGATATTGGAGGCATCTATCTCATTTCTTCATATACCCAGGACTCAGAATATTTGTATAATATATGTGACATCTGATGTCACATGTATTATACAACTCTTCCGAGTCCTGGTTATATGAAGAGATCTGTTGGATTTACAGTAAGAAGAATGGTGGCATTCTGTGTGCATTTTGGCAAATACACAATTTTTCCTGCCTAGAGATGCCCTAACGTTAGGCCAGACCATTTTGACTCGTTGGTTCTTTTCAGAAACAACAAAAAATTTTGATCTGGAATAGCAACAGAAAAACACTCAGGGAATGTATGTACAGTACAAGTTGTATATCTTGGTATTTGTAGGGAGTGAAATATAATAATCGGCTTTCTTAAAAGAATATTTGGTAACCCAAGGACCACATTTGGCATATTAACTTTGAATAACAAGACTAACATTCTAAAATCACAGACGAATTCATATAAGATTACAGCAATACAGGCCTTCAAGCTGAGCTACATGTAAATGTATCATTCTTAATGTCAATTTGTTCTAAATGTACAAATGTATGTACAAATAGCAAGACATTCTGGTTGGCTATTACAAGTTGTGTCTCAAGATAAGGAGATGGGCTTTTAGAAGATACTAGTTAAGTCAGATATATGATCTTTTATAACTATTCGTCTTGACATCTTTCTACATTTTTTGCTTCAAAATTCCTGACAACCAAGAAAATAGATTTGTGTCATTTTGTATTTATTATGGACATTAAATCAGTTTCTAATAGGCAAACATCCCCTTCTAATGTCATCCAAACCAAAGGCATAACTTCTAGTTCTAAGAAAGCTGTGTGTGCATGCAATACAATCATCTTCATTAGCTGGCTCAATGGACTAGCTTATATTAAGGTCATTCTCTGTCAGACAGAAGTATATTAATTCAAGTGGGGGATAATTAGAGACTTCTCAGTATGTCCTTTATAACTGTTTCATTCAGTCACCACAAACATACTAGTAGAATTACACTTCTACATGTATCAGCTCAGTTGACATGAAGCAAATGTGACAATAACTGAAACGTCCTTATAACCAATCTTTGGATCGAAAATATTAATTGGGTGCATACGAGCTGTACACCTTATTTTCAATTCTGATGGCACCAGACTGAGTGCACCTACATATTTGTCTAGGCTGTAAACGTATGTACTAGTAACATTAACAGGACTGTATACATACAGTACTACTATTAACTAGAGTTCCATGACCTCATACCCTTCAACCAAAAGAAGAACATCAAAAGAAAAATTGTTGTATTTCTCAGCATTAGCTTTTAGCTTTCCAGGGTGCCGCTAGTGAAATCCCCCTCCCCCCCCCACACTCGACACATGTCACAAACACTGGAGTAACTGTTGGAACTTCCTGAAATTAAAACATTTTATACGGTGCATTAAAGAAAATTTACCAAGAGAGCTATGAGAGCTGTGAATTATTTTTATTTTGGATATTTGTTTCCCTTGATTATCGAGCTCGATATGTAAAGCTTATAAAAATGTATGGTTAATTTTTGCTCTTTGTGAAAAATTACACATTCAAAATATTTTTAAGTGAAAATCTTGAAAATCATGTTCATTTTGCACATTCCACATAGGTATTTTGAGGCCTTACTGTTCCCTGCAAAATATACAGGGCTCAAAAATGTTTGGCTGGATCCGGACCAGGACAATTCTGTCCTGGTGGGAAAAGGACCCTGGTGACCAACTTTACATGAGGAAGACTACCCTCCAAGCAGAGGTTTGGGTTTTGGGTTATTTGTGGTGTGTTTTTAGACTTATTTATTAGGGTTTCTTTTTTGCACAGGAATTTTTCTTTCCGGTCCAACCCAACCTCTGCCGGCAGTCCAGCACAAAAAAGAAACCCTGATAAAAAAAGTCTAAAAACACGCCAAAAATAACCCAAAACCCTAACCTCTGCTTGGAGAGTAGTAGACCACCTGCCCTGTGTGACCCCTTTTTGTTGGTCCCTACTAGTAATATAATTTTTCCCTGTAACAAGCATTGATTAATCACATAGTGAGTGAGTGAGGGTGTAATATTACTAATAATCCTGTGTATAGACCAGCTTTTCATTTTTATCCGTCCCGAGTGGTCTTGGGTAGTTTTATATGACTGTACACGTATATGACTCATTTGAAGTAATTATTAAAACCACATCTTGTTTGACAGGACAAGCCTCCCAGGAAACAGGTTCTTGTATGTGTAATTAAGAAACGTCGTCTTCAAATAGGTTCTACACTCCAGGTTTCAAATTGTTGGAAAATCCTAACATATGGGAAAGTTTGCACACAGGGCTGCTATGTATAACTGTGTACTATTGATTAAGTAATCCCTTGTCTAATGTTTAACTCAAACCCATCAATGGCAGAACCATTTTTAATTACTTAAGGATAAGCTTGTTGGTGATCGTGCTGCTATTAGGTGTCGTGTAGGGTAGCTCGTATCACCGCCATCTCTGTCAGACTGGGCAATGTGACGTTTTAACGGCATTCTTTCGAATAAACATGGCACACAAAGGTCACATTCCGTGGTAACATTGACTATGCCGTGTTCATGCATCGTTGAATAGAACTATGCAGAGTGTAAGTGTAAGTGCTAGTATGTGTTTCAATAGGGCAGTCGTTGTTTTGTTTTGAAAATGAAAGGTTTACTATTAAATAAAGTTACTGCAGTTTATATGATAAGTCATAACTGTCCTTTCCAGTGTTGATGACTGGTTAGATTAGCATCTACTATATTAAGTTAACATAATTCTGCCAGGTCACATATATTCGCTACACTAACAAGTAACATATAGTGTCATGTAAGAAAAGGATTCCAACATCCACCCAGCATTCTAGTATATTGCAAGTGGCGATGTTCTCAAATACACTGTATGCTTTAAGGTGATGATTTTGTAATCCGGTGGTTAAATGTTAAAAGCTCAGCAGTAACACACGAAGTTGGCAAAATATCAACATTTCAATCATGTTTTTTTCAAACGCTCAGAGTTAACAACGAAGTATTTGGTTTTGATACTAACTTATCATTATACCAGGGTGCATTAAACCTTACAAGATGTTTGATAACTGCTAATGGTGATTAGTATATACACAGTATTACTGAGTGTATAGAATGGCTGTGCAGCCTTAGGCCACACCAATTTAATTTCTTGGTTAACAGATTCGCCCGTTTCATTTTTTTCTGATTTGCAAATGAAAATGAAAATTCAGAATCAACTGCAAAATGCTCATATTTTACCCTGAACAGTTGAAAACATTCCTTTTCATCCTAGTTGTTACAGTTATTCCATCTTTCAATGCAGTGGTATCATTAAAAGTTCAAAATTCATTGTTCAAATTTTAACCAGCCTGTTGACTTCATGGCTCCTATCGTACCATTTGGGGCCATAATAGGATGCCTAGGCCGCCCGCTCCATTATTTCTCTAGAAAAATCTGTTAACTAAGAAATTAAATTAGTGTGGCCTAAACACAAACAAATTCTACAGAGGCCCGTGGACAGGACTTGTTGACTATGTTGTTATTCATTTTCTAATGAGATTATTCCTGAATGGGAGACTTGTGTTTTTGTATGCATCCTGTATTTGGTACCTTTCCCACTTCAATCAAACCACAGACATTTCTAGGTTGTGCAAAGAGCTCTGGAATTTGCAGGGGAAACAAGACATGTACGTTATGCATGAGCCCAGTTAGAGTACCTTTTGGGAGACGGCTTTTATTCATTGGTCTGCCTTTTGGATCTAGAATCAAATACTTTGTATTCAACATGCAGAGATCAAAGCCTTGTGTGAATATTGTACTGGTACACTGTTACGTAAAAATGTAGGCTCACAGAAGGAATTTTGGTTGCACAACATTATAAGTAGAATGTAACAAACCTGCAGATGAACCATTTATACTGCCTATCTTCAAACCTTGACTTTAGTTAACTTCACAATAATTGTTGTAAAAATCGGTGGTACAAAAAAAGTTTCTTTATTTCTTCTGACATTTAAATTTGTCAAGAAGGAAATTTTCTATGATGCCATATACGTAGCTCATTCGCTAGTGTAAAAGTTATAAAGCATATTTTAAGTTTTCCACAGTGGAAACAATTCTAGTCATAATAAGTCATACAAGGAAACATTGAAGTGCTTGTATTTGAGCTAATAATTCACAAATAATACAGTCTGTGGAGAAGTTTCTATGAAAGCTATGAAAATAATAAAACAGCCGCAAAAGTTTGAATCATGTACAGATACTGTTTTCCAAATTACCTTTATTGTACAATTAATGATAGAAACTGCCTACATATTTGTATGCCATTAAATTTCTCCTGCATGTAAATCAGCCTGATTTGACATATGTCAAATACGTAAGTTTAGATTGCAGGGCTCGAAATTCATTTTTGGGAATAGGTGCACTGGTGCACTCAACCAAAAAGTTAGGTGCACAATTTTTTGGGGGGGTGCACCATATATAGTAATTACATATCTTAGTTACTGCTCCTCTTCTAAGCTTGAATCTGAAATGGGAGCTAACTTCAAAATTTTAAACAAATTACTTAAACAAAGGTTTTATTAATTTTTTGACACTTAGATGCCAAGAAAAACCTGGATACTATTATACATTTAATGTGTACAAAAATACCTACAAAAATTTTTGGGTGCACTGGTGCACCCACAGAAATTATAAATTGGGTGCACAGCTCCAATTTTGGGTGTACTAAGGTGCACATGCACCCAGTATTTTGAACCCAGGATTGTATCTTACCCGGAGGACCAATGTATGATCTGGATGTACATTTTTTAAGTGTGTCAAGGCAGGCTGATTTACATGCAGGAAAAATTTGATGTGTGCAATTTTCATATTCTTGCAAGTCACATGTACATTGTATATGCAGTTTTCCTACTTTTGCCCATGTGTCAAATGTGCCTTTCTACAGTTGTCATTATGTGCATGAGGCCTGCCTGATAACCAGACCTTATCCCTGCCAATAAAGCCTAAGGTCGTAAAATCACTCACACAAAAACTTTACAGCCTTCCCACCTATTAGTGTTTGTCAACGCCAGCCATTCGTCACGCGGCCCTGTCCACTTGAGTGTTCTTAATTCGGTAGTGCAAGTCCTTGTGGTAGGTTTTGAGAGTGCCTTGAGTATGTAATGACTTATTGGGTGACTTGTGCATTGTAAATCAGTAGTGTGGTTAGAGTTGGAAGGGATTGAAGTAAGTTAAGACATGCCGGTAGCCCCCCCACAAGGTTCAAAGGTCCACTTTTTGGTTCACTTAAAAGGTCCAAGATTTCTCTTTAGATGGACTCAGATTCGTATCATCAGCGGGCCTGGAATCGTATAAAAACTGCTCACTTTTCATTGAATAAAAAGTTATCTCTGATTTTTTTCTCTGAAATCCTCTCAAAAATGCAGGAAATGCCATTTCAGAAGGTTCATTTTTCAAAATTTTCAAACCCCCTAGGAACCTTGCGCCTTCGCCACTCGCCTTGTGCCTACGGTGCTCGCTGGTCCCCTCAAGCAGGCAGGGAAGAACCCCCCCCCCATTCAAAATCCTGGCTAAGGGCATGTTTCTATTTATTTATTTGTTGAAAATGTAACAATGTCTCATTTGAAGTTGATTGCTCATAACCTCAAGATTGAGTGGTCTGAAACAAGTTATATTTTGGTAACAGGACAAGTGTTATATTTGGGTAACAGGGTAACTTGTATTTTGGTAACATGATAACAAAGTTATATGTTATATTTTGGTAACACCCAGTGGTAAGACAGTTGGAAGAAAGTAATCTGGTGTTACCCATATGTACATGAGACAGAATTATTTTATTTGGTAGCAACATCTATTATAGAATAAAATGTTATCATAAATAAACAATGATATAATAATGAGTTCTTTATTGCTAGTTCATGCCTGAGGGCTAATTGCAAACAGACATTGACAAGAAAAATAAGCTCAAGTACGGAATGTAGTGATATACAATAGTATGTATGCTATACACATGAAGTTCTATGATCTGCTTTACCCAACTTACTATCTCTACTAGTACTTAAAACTGATAACGTTGGTATACAAGTTAAGGCTAGATATGTAATAAATAAATAGATATTACTACTAACAGAAACTATTTTGTTCTATGATATATGTACAATACAAAGAAATAAATATAAGTATAGGAAGTTACTAGTAAACTCATAAGAAGATTCAAAGTCTACTACTGGATCAGTTACGGATTTTTATTTCCGGACGTTTCGAGTGACATCCATCACTCTTCTTCAGCGTCACAAATGAACAAAGAACCGATTTACTAGTAACTATTCAAACATATACGTAATTGTTAAAACTACGAGGAGACTATATTACAGTGGTGAGATATTGTATTGGGTCAAAGTATCCCCAGCCATGTAGTATAGAATTAACTACTGATCGCTATCAGACCCACATTGTATACGTACCATTTTCAGTTTGTTCTGGTAAACAACATAAAAAAAACATAGTATTTATTACATGACTTTGTTGTATTAAAAAATTGAATTTTTTTATTTGCCCAAAATGTTTCTCACTGGAACAGGTCTTTTGTGTGAAAAATGTGGTCCTAAATACACATCTGGTAGAATTTATTGATTGGTTAGTTTTGGAACATACAATGTATACACAATTTTTTTTACCTACAGTGTAGGACAATGTGACCTCTGACATGCGTGTGGCAGCTGTTCTCCCGGTCCAATCTACCTCTGATTAGGTCACCTGTCCTTTCTCCTCTGTGAGACCAAATCAAAACGTTCCCCTAGTACATCCTGCCAAATAGGATTACCCATCCAGTCCTTCAGGATTTGCCTCTCCCTCCTGGCGGAATTGAGTCCCATTCCAACCTGAAAATCAATTAGGCAGGGCGGGGCCCATCCTAATATAGAAAGCGCACTGCCTATTCAAGGGCAGCAGGGTCCATTTTCAAGTAACTACAGAGAGAATGCCAGATTAAGGCTGGAGCTATGAGATGGAGGTGGATGAATACAAATGATGCCCTTGCACCAAAAGTTTTCCAATGTACTGTTGAGCTTTTATTTGAATTTTTGACAAAAGAACTCATGGTCACGTACACGTGCTTAAGTGAACTTGCCTACTTGAGTGAACAAGGCTGCGCTATATGACCAAATTCAAAGATTGACGAATTCCAAAAACCGACAAGGATACCCTTTCAACTTTACTATAAGTAGCCAGAAGTGTGGTTCAGATTTTTTTATCCTGGGACTTCATATGATGCTTCAATGTTCATGATATTTCTTTACATGTAACGTTAACTGCCTATTTCTTAAGATGTGCTGATATCAACAAATTGAATTAGGGCAGTCTGATTTCACGGAAATGGAAAGCAGTTGAAAAACAACAGTGTTACAATGGATGTTAACTTGAGGCTAAGAAAATATTAACAAAGCTTCATTGGAAATAAATTTATTGGGTTGTCCAATGAGTGTTGTCCAATGAAACCTACACTAGACATTGACATAAAGCCATGCTATAAATCGGTTGTCAACTGATAACACAGCATTTCAAAGGCGTGTACCTTCTGGGCTTTAGGTTAATGTTTTGATGGCAATCTTCAGATGTTTGGTCACTCCAACCTGTAACTTATCAAGCCATCAACCCAACAAGTGTATTGTTTGGTTATTCAGTCTTAGCCCTTAATTGGTATGAAGTTGGAAGTGGGCCTGAGTTGCTATGGTGGGTGGGTATGCACCACTGCACCTGCTTACATGTAACTGTTAGTATTATATGATAACAAATCCAGGGCCTGAAGTTCATTTTTGTGAATTATGAGCATGTGTGAACCTAATCTGATGAAAATCCAGGTACACAGAAAAAGTGCACAACATGTAATAAATAAACACAAATTCTAACTTTGAAATTCTAAATACAACACTTTAAAAAGGTCTTATTTTTCTGAATAAACTGTATACTTTTTAACACTCGTCATAGTTGTACAACCATATTATGTAACTGTATTACACAGATATGGAACTACACATGTACTCGTAAGAAACTGTTAAATTGACTAATCTGATGAAACTATAAAATTGCACAACAGTACTGTTCCGACTGTTGTACATTACCAAGGCTAGAAATACTTGGTGTATAAGCACCTTGTACCTTATGGTGCAGGTAAAATTGGGGCTGTGCCGGTATTTCTGATGTCTACCTGCACCTAACCTGCACAAAGTCCTACATTTTATATTAAACAATGTAGGTGTACATGTATATATGTTGATTTTTATTTGCTACAATGATTGTTATAATTATAATTACCACCTCTGAAGTATAAAATAAATAATGACAATGGTTTCTGAACAGTTTTTAGTACATGTATCATCCATACTGCCTAAAATCTTCTTGGTACAGGTAATTTTCAGTTTTCCAGTGCAACAGAGCAGGTATGCAGAAAGAAGTATTTGGAGCCCTGATTACCATACACAAACGTCTAGCTACACTAGTGCAAAGTGAAGGTTAGATATTACTTAATGCTATAGCAGGGCTCAAAATACTGGGTGCATGTGCACCAAGAAAAAGTTTCAGACAACCCAATCTTGAAATTATGAGCAATCAACTTCAAATGTACCTTGTTACATTTTCAACAAATAAATAAATAGAAACAGGGCTTGAAATACTGGGTGCATGTGCACCCAAAATTGGAGCTGTGCACCCAATTGTTTTCTGTGGGTGCACCACCCAAATATTTTCGTAGGTATTTTTGTACATATGAACTGTATAATAGTATGCAGGATATTGTTGGCATCTAAGTGTCAGAAAATAACAAAATCTTTGTTGTAGTACTTGTTTAGGATTTTCTTGTTTAGTTAGCTCCCATTTCAGATTCAAGCTCACAAGAGAAGCAGTAAGATCTGTAATATTAGGTTTTGTTTTATATGGGGTACCCAAAAATTTTTTTTGGTGTACCTAACTTTTTAGGTTGGGTGCACCAGTGCACCTATTCCCAAAATGAATTTGGAGCCCTGGCTATAGAGAGCTAATCCTTGACATACCAGCTCCACATTGAGACTCTCCATGCAAGGGTGCTGGAGTCTGAGGTACACAAACAAGTCATCAGTCAAGTGTCCTCAGCTCCACTGCAATTAACCCCAAAACATTACACACACAACTGCCCTTCAGAGAGGGGGGGGGGTATATCCCAAATTGAAAGCAACTGGCCATTTGGTTTGGTGTATATGATAAGGAGTATAATGGGAAGGGGGGGCCCTAACATCGGACGCTTTTTCAGATGCTCAAACATGCCCGTAGCCAGGATTTTGAATGGGGGGGTTCTTCCCACGCTGGAGGGGACCTCGAGTGCCGTAGGCGGAAGGTTCCTAGGGGGGTCCGGGGGCATGCTCCCCCTGAAAAATTTGAAAAATGAACCTTCTAAAATGGCATTTTGTGCATTTTTGAGAGGATTCCAAGAAAAAAATCAGAGATAAATTTTTATTTAATGACAAAGGGAGCAGTTTTTCTACGATTCCAGTCCATCTTTTCAAGAAAAATCTTGGATCTTTACATAAAAACTGGACCAAAATTGGACCTTTGAGCCTTGTGGGGTGTTCTTCCGACCCCCCCCCCCCTGGCTACAGGCATGTCAAACTCACAGCGCTCTATCGCTAGTTGCCAGAGTGGTCAGGTTTTGATGAATGAATTTTGCAATTATAACATACTTCTTGGATAAGAAATTTGCACTATTCATGAGCCATTCACGCTCCGCGTTACAAACTGACAAACTCTGTGAGATGTTTTTGTGAATGTACCTTGAAGTTAGTGAATGCGGCTACGCTAGACAGTGCGCCCTAACTTTGATTGAGATTGAGTTAAGAAAAATAAGAATAGAATTTTACGATATTTTAGCTTTCTTTTGACAGTAAAATTGCGATTGTGTGTACATGTACTTCTCGTCTCACGAGAGGAGGTTAGTATCTAACGCAATCAGTCCGTGTTTCCACTGAAAACCTGGCTTACATAATCAATGCGGTCCCAGGGAAATCATGGGAAATGCAGAGGACAGTAGTGTTGATGTTGTTTTTCACGGGTGACCGTTTTCTATACAAAACAAACACTCAGAGACACACATATTTACTGTTTTGTAAAGCTTTATTCCTTGTGTATGTGGCAGTTGTGTCAAATCTTCGTACAGGTCGTTAATTTCTGGGCAAGAGCCGCCGCAATGCAATGACCCTCTTTCCAGCCCCATTGTTATGATAATTGGTAAAAATGACAAATATTCTCTTTTTCAATAAAACTATAAATAAATATATAGAACTATACTTTGCATGCAAATAACAGCTGTATGCATTGACTATGTTTATTTGCCTTTTTAATTAGTGAAGTTAGTGGCAATAAACACGGCATACTTTTGCATAATAAGGTCAGTAAAAAATCTTTCCGAAGTTAGCCATATAATCATACAGTCAAACTTGACCATCAGTGGGACCGAGGAAAAGTCCGGGTCTTCCCATTAGATAAGTGGTCTTTCTGTACATTAAGGCATGGTGATAAGACAAGAGAATTAAGAAAATCGTAGCAAAATATTCACCCATTTTACTGTAGACTGCCTGTGAACTGTACATTCCAGTACCTGCACCTAAGGCCACACCAATTTAATTTGGTTAACAGATTTTTCTAGAAAAATAATGGAGCGGGCAGGCGAAAAAATAAATAAAAACAGGCCTAGGCATCCTATTATGGCCCAAAATGGTACAATAGGAGCCATGAAGTCAACACACCAGGCTGGTTCAAAATTTAAACAATGAATATTATTTTATTATGAACTTTTTAATGATACCACTGCATTGAAAGATGGAATAACTGTAACAACTAGGAAGAAAAGGACTGTTTTCAACTGTTCAGGGCAAAATATGAGCAGTTGATTCTGAATTTTTATTTTTATTTGCAAATCAGAAAAAAATGAAGCGGGCGAATCCGTTAACCAAGAAATTAAATTTGTGTGGCCTAACTGTTCAAAGTGACATACCACTCCACATGACCAAATTTGGTCGATGACCTGAATCCACTTAGCCCTTTAAGATGACCATATTTGGCAGCTGCTGGACACCAATTATTGGGAAACTGTAGTGATGCGGGAGTCAGCGGTTTCTGATGAGAGCCCTGAAGGCTGGGACAGCATGTTTAACTCCTGTGTGGCCAGATTGACACCAATTGTGATGCATGGATGGCCAGTAGGGGCATTTACATGTCACTTTGCAGCATGTTGATGTAGCCTAACTGGTGACCTGGAGAATCAGTCTGTATTGATACACATTTAGAAGTAATCAATATTTCCTCAAATAGTGTTTCCTCAAAGGACAAACCACCTCTGGTACCCCCTCCCACTCTCTCTTTGCAGGTAGATTATGATTATGAATAAGGCCCACAACCATTTATTTGTAACTTTTTAGAATAAATACATTAATCATATAATGTATAATATACAAAAATGTAAATTTTTACACTTTATTTAAAATTGGAGTAGTGAAGCCAGTTTTTGACAGTGGGTACACTGTCTGGCGTACCTAGATGTTTGTGTATGTATGCACAAAACTATTGTACACTAGTATACAGTATATACATGTACCTGACATTTATGTGTGAGAAAAAAGATGAAAACCTTTTGTTGTATTACCATATATATGATATAAAACTTTTTAACTAAAGTCTTGAGCTTCAGACTTCCATGTAAATACAATGTAAGTTCTAAAGAAAGGCAGTAACCAGTAACTGAGTAAGGTTGATTTATTATGATCATGCTTGCTGACATTCTACTTTAGGTTAGGTGCACCAATTCTCAACAATGACTTCGGAGTACTTTAACCATGCTTTACATATGTATCTGGAAGCATGCTCATGCATGGTTCTGGATAGTCCGTCTACGTTTTGGATATGCATAGACTATCCAGAAATATGCCTAGTCTTAACTCTATTCAGGCATAGAACTAGTTTGGCAAGTATGGATACTTTTTGATTTGGGGTTGTGGCTTTGTTGACATCCCTCACATGCATAGCACATATGGCAGTCAAAATTAATGCACTGTGTAATACACCCCCCGTAATGTTTGGTCTTATTTGCTCTTTAGTTGTACCCCGGGATGAAACGCCATTGTCAAGTCACTCAAGTTGGTAAATATTATATTCTAGTGGCAGGTAAAGTCATCTTGCCAATGCCTTCTTATGAACTGCAACATAATAATGTACATGTATACAGGGTGGGAGTGACACTGTGCATGTGTGCATAATCCATCCTTAGGCCACACCAATTTAATTTGTTGGTTCTCAGATTTTTTCATTAAAAATATAAAGCTACAGGGCGAAAAAAATAAAAAATAAAAACGGGTCTAGGCATCCTATTATAGCCCCAAATGCTACGATAGGAGCCATGAAGTCAACACAAAAGGCTGGGTTAATGTTTAAACAACGAATTTTTAACATTTAATCAAACCACTGCATTTAAAGATGGAAAAACTGTAGGAACTATAGGAGAAAAGGACTTTCCTCTACTGTTGGGGGCAAAATATGAGAATTTCTGAGTTGATTCAGAACCAGAATCTTTTTTTTTTTGCAAATCAGAAAAAAAGATAAAGAGGCATATCCGAGAACCAACAAATTAAATTGGTGTGGCTTCCACATGTTTAGTAAGCTGCTGGTCTCTGAACTCAACCAACAGGAAATTAAAACAACACAGATGTTCTTTTTTTTGTGAAAAGAATAAACATGATTTAGATACATGTAATTATAATGCTGTGTTTCCAACCAAAGGCCAATTTAACTCTTGGTCCTTTTTAGATGATGCTTTTATGACTGGTTTATTGAACTTCCAAATGGTACAGTATCGCAGAAGCCCTTGACTAAATTGTCTTTATCTTTCATAAAAGTACAGCTAGTTTAACCACTAGTGGACTAAAATCACAAACCACATAGAATTGATTACCACTTGTGACATGTTTCATTAACATAATACATTCAAAAATAACTTACTCTAGTAGAATTTTGGAAACCAATAAATATCCTTTATGCTAATATTAACATGAAAACATAGTCTGACTGTACCTTTTAAAAAATCTTTACAAGTTTTTACTTGTGTAACTGTAAGGTATAAAAGCTAACCCAAGAAACAAGTAATGGAATTACAGCTGCCCCAAATTAGAATGTCTTTGAACACTGGTTACTTTGCAATTTTGTTGGGCTTTACTAGCGTATTACTAAAGGTAAAAACACCTGTTGAAATGCAAGGCAGAGTTCTTACAAAGCTTCATTTATCCTATAGGCAATTACTTACATTCTAGGTCTAAGAAAAAACATGATGTACTTATGGGATAGCATACAAGCACCATGGCCTTATGGGATGGCATATCAGCACCATGGCCTTATGGGATAGCATATCAGCACTATGGCCATATGGGATGGCATATCGGCACCATGGCCTTTTGGGATAGCATATCAGCACTATGGCCTTATGGGATAGCATATCAGCACCATGGCCTTATGGGATAGCATATCAGCACCATGGCCTTATAGGATAGCATATCAGCACCATGGCCCTATGGGATGGCATATCAGCACCATGGCCTTATGGGATGGCATATCAGCACCATGGCCTTATGGGATAGCATATCAGCACCATGGCCTTATGGGATAGCATATCAGCACCATGGCCTTATGGGATAGCATATCAGCACCATGGCCTTATGGGACGGCTTATCAGCACCATGGCCCTATGGGATGGCATATCAGCACCATGGCCTTATGGGATGGCATATCAGCACCATGGCCTTATGGGATGGCATATCAGCACCATGGCCTTATGGGATGGCATATCAGCACCATGGTCTTATGGGATGGTTGTCGTTTGTTGACTCTATAATTTTGGGTTTAATGTAAATTAAATGTAAATTTTGGATACGAAAAATATAGTTTTTTTGCAGTTTTTCAATGGTCCTGCCCCGAAAAAATGAATTTCCCCAGAGTAACGGGGTAAAGGCTTATATATAATTCTACACTGAAATAGCTTACTATTTCCTGTTTCTGAAAAAGCGGAAAAAAATATAGGTTGTTGCGATAATTTTTTTGCAAAATCTGGTGACGCGAATGCCTTGAAATTCATAGGACGCAGGTTTTTGGGTCATCAGGCAACAAACCGCAGCACCCTTGCTCGCGGACTAATACCAAAAACGCTTCGCTGGCCGACCAACCTCCCCATACCGTTTTTTGGTCAATTCAAAACCTATTTGAAAATCTATAACGATCGCCGGGTAATGGGGAGCCAAACTTAGCGTGACAACCACGCAGATCCGGCGGTTTACTGCACACTATTTGGATATCTGGTCAGATTTAAACCTCGACCACTGTCCAGGAACTTTATGGGAAGTCAGACTATCCCTGGGTCTAATGGACCTATCACATTATTACGTCACAGTTTGTTTACCGCAATGAATGCCGGTCAATTGATGTACAGGGGTACGTAGCGCAATGTGTGTTTGTGTAGCGTTAGACTTAATATAAGGCCTTTATACAGTACTTTCGTCTAATGTCACAACTAAATCACCCATTATGGTATGTAATGCTGTGGCAACACAACTAGACGCAGCAAAAAGCAAACATACCTGACTTTGAAAACTTGAAATGATCTTTATTCTTTAACTGACCGTTCTAGAATGTTCTTTAGAACAGGTAAACAAAACGTGACGTAATAATGTGATAGGTCCATTATATTCCACTGTTGGGGCACCACATACGCCCTGACCAACATTCCCTGATACCCTTAGCAGGTGGAAGTCCCACAAGTCCAGCCATCTCTTCTCTTATCTAATATCAGAATTCTGGTCCATGGAAGTTGTAACATGTGCAGTCAGTTGCATCAGGCGGCACTCCCATCTAATCAGTCAGATGTGCGGAATTGCTTTGCTGCTGTCTGTGAGATGAAGACAAGGTGCTTTCTAGTCCTCCTGGATCCAATTTTCTGCAGTCTGAACTTGATGTGCTCTCTGGCCTATCACAGTCACATTAGAGTTAGATTTTTGGTCAGAGTAGTGCCTTATAGGGATATTTTTAGATGTTCCTCATATTTCAAGTGTCGCATCCCTCCTTTAGTACACATGCATGTTGTGCTTCATTAGGGTAAGTTCTTGAAAATGACTCTCAGTGAGTTGAACTTATAATTTTCCTGGCTTAGGGAGAAAAGATACTGTTCCAGGTCTATTTAATACCTGTAACCTTTGTCTTTGGGTCTTGGTACTAGTGCATATGTGCTGGCCATTTACTCAGGAATAATGTTCACTGTTCAATCCACACCAAAAGAGGTTGTTGGTGGCTCTTGGAATAAGAATGGTTCTCTCACGTTAAAGGTGTTCGCCCACAAGCTCAACCAGGTCCTGACAGCGAAAGATTGTGTAACACAGACTTCCCATACATGCGTCACAAGTGAGTGGCAAGCACTGGTCTTCCTCTTACCTATAGAAGTAGACACTGTTTTCCTTGTCATTGTCACAGATGGACATGTTGACATAAGCTGAAGGCAGAACGCACAAAGTACCAACACACCTGTAGGTCACCTGTACTAAGCTGAAGAACAAGGTGACAAGATGGCTTTTGTAATTTGCCTTGGACTAGAAATATGTCAAGGGTGTTTCAAGAAAGTAAGCAGGTGCTTTTGAATTATATAGACTGTTTGATATGAGTGCAGCATGGGCCAATAGTCTTAGCTATAGTGTATTAAATAGCAAAGTTCTTTATTTACAACCATTTGTTTAACTAGAGCCGACATTTAATGACTGAATAGGAAAGTTCTTAATTATATACAACCACATTTTAACAGTCTACATGTATGTACATCTTGTACATTATGATGACTATCTGCCATCTTCTTCAGGGCTAATATGACTGGCTTACTGTTGACTGGAACTCATGAGCTAGGTTTTACCAATCACTGTATACTAGGAATTAATTTTTCTGGCCGATGTGAAGGCCGGTGAAGTATTTCTGCCCTGTTTCTTCTTGCAGTCAGGGTTAGATTATTCTTGATATCATTTAGCCATAACATTATAATTTTGTGTTATTAGGCCACACCAATTTAATTTCTAAGACTTGGTTAATGGATTCGCCCGCTTCATTTTTTTCTGATTTGCAAATAAAATAAAATTCAGAATCAACTGCAAAATGGCCGTATTTTGCCCTAAACAGTTGAAAACAGTCCTTTTCTTCCTAGTTGTTACAGTTATTCCATCTTTTAATGTAATGGTATCATTAAAAGTTCAGAATTCATTGTTTAAATTTTGAACCAGCCAGTTGTGTTGACTTCATGGCTCCTATCGTACATGTACCATTTTGGGCCATAATAGGATGCCTAGGCCTGTTTTTATTTTTATTTTTTTTCGCCCGCCCGCTCCATTATTTTTCTAGAAAATTCCATTAACCAAGAAATTAAATTGGTGTGGCCTTACCAGTAATTTAATAACTTAATATCTTTAGATGGCTCACCCCCCTCCACCCTTGAAGTATAAGAATAACAGCAATTCTAGCGGGAAGGTCAAGTGTATATACAGATAGGGCTGCCAGCCATTCCTCTTTGGTTTGACATTTCCTCTCTGTGCCTGTGGTATGAGTGTGATGGATACCACGGTGGGTTGGCTGTGGTTAATCATGAACTATACAAACTGGAAATAAACTGCACGCTGCATCGGGTAAATGTCACAACAGTTAGCCTCAAAATGTCAGGGAACCATCCCGCCGTAAATTTGGCCATTGTAAATTTGTTGCGCTCATACTAGAGGCAAATGTCAAACAAATATGACCTTTTCAGTTCCAAGCCAGTTGGTATTTCATGAGTGATTTGTTAGTGAAGGATTGCAAACTTTAATCGTTAACAATTTTATTTATTGATTATTTTATTGACTAGCATTTGCTTAATCATATTTCCTTATATATGGAAGTCATATTATTGTTTATGTAGATTATTGATAACCTTAGGGTTTAGAGAGAAGCCAACAAGAATTCCCAGGCTTCTGGCCTCCCCTGCATGTTGTTTTTATTGACATCACTAAAAGGTTTGTGTCTTCTATCTGCAAAGAAATAAACAACAAATAACAAGAATGATTTTCTGCAAAAATCCAAGAACTAAGATTTTCATATGGCTTTGATAATATAGAGACGTACACATAAAAACTGGGAGTGCATACATGTATGTCAGTGGCAATTCGTATAGTATGAAGACCTGTCAGAGGAATTTCCGTCAAGGTCAAAAGGCTATTTCTTTATCTGAGTGAGCAGAAGAATTTCTGTAGGGTTTCTGACAACCTCCTAGCTATAGATAAATGGTAGGCTTGGACAGACAGCTTCCCTGTTCTGATTGCCTGAATGCCTGGAGGGTAACGTACTGAAATGACTCCTGTCAGATTTAGCAGGTTCAGGAAATGGTTGGGTGGAAGGAGTTGAACTCAACATCAAGCAGCAAAAATAGCATGGAATAATATTGGTGTTCATATCACACACGCACACGCACCCCCCCCCCACACACACAGACACAGGTGTACACACATATGTATGTATGCATGTATGTATGTACTATATGTATGTATGTACTGTCTATGTATGTATGTAATACTATGTAACTTTTGTATATATCTATATGTATGTATGTACATGTATCTATCTCTCTATATATTACACACACACACACACAAACACACACACCCATAATGTATTACTCTATCATACTAAAATTTAGAATCACAGTACATTTTCATTGATGTTAAAAAATAGATGATTTGATCATTTATGCTTTTTTTACACCAAGTTTTTCATTTTTTTCCAATGACAATAATGTACTTACCATTATAGATATTAGTTTTTTTAAAACAAACCCTGGTCTGTTATCAGACAGAAGTCGCGTCTGTCAAGTATTAAAATGCAATAGTTTCTGCTGATTTATGTCACTGCATCATAACCTTTTAACGTCAGAGGCCGGGGCCATAACTGGGGGTGAGGCTTCAGTGTAGATAATGCTTACTGCTCTCTCTACCCATCCCATCATGGGGATTACAGATAATCCCTGGCCTTTGATCTACGAGGCTCCTTCCTTTTGTGAGATGCAGAACCAGCATGGCATTCTAATGCATGGATAGAGGCATATAGGTAGTGCTGAATTAAACATTCCAGCACTTTGAATCAGTCTACAAGACGTCAATAAAATTGTCCCGACAAGACTGGTGTTCTATTTGAATTTGAGATGAGGAAGATCGTATCATGAACGTAAAACACGTCTTTATCCAGCATGGACCACTCCGTCAATTTTGTTGCCCATGATTGGATAAAAATTCTAGCCATTCCATCCTCTTCACAAACGAAAATTGGTGGGTTACGATAAGGAAGATATTGGATCAAATTATAGCAGAAATTGAGCAGGGCTTTGGGCAGAGGAAATTGAAGTCATGGAAAAATGTACAGTAGATGGCTAGAGAACCCTGTGCTGCAATATTTAGCCCCGAGATTGAAAGATTGGAAACATGGGATGTGGTTTACGTTCCATCCATGATGAATATGATGCAAAGGTTGGGGAGGGTGGTAAGGTCCTATAGATATATCATGTAAATGATAGCAGAATAGTCTTGTTTTTTTTTCATGATCTCTTCAATTTAGAGCATTCAAGAAATTGGATTGAGAGATTTCAGACTTCTGGGAAGTATTTTGGGTTTTAATGTCCTTCAAGTTCACCCCATTTCCTGTGACTGACCATTTGACTTGTTCTGTGTGTCAATCTTCCCCACTCACACATCTATCTACTGTAGTATCTACTCTTTTGGCAAGCATAAGCACAAACCCGTGTTCACAAACCGACCAAAATACTACTTCTAATACTATCTAGTAAATGTAGTTATGAGATCAGACTAAGTATGAAGATTCACAGGGGAAACAATAATCCCCAGTAGGATTAGAACTATGGAGTTTAATGACATTTCTGTCCATATCAGTCTGTACATGCCAGTTTTTGTCAAAGATGACAGATTGGGCAAAAATATTGTCTGTTGGGATCAGTCAAGTTCCATTAGATGGAGGAAAGAATGCTGGCTAGAACACTGAGCACTGTACATGTACTATGTAAACTTAGCAAATTAAAATTTCTGGGATTTTGGAATTTTAGTTTCAACCCTTAGCCACATAATTGCATGTATAATATGTACTATTCTGGTGTACAGCTGCTTGGTGTACAGCTGCTGGTATTTATGTCTACGTGTGTATCCCTCCCACTATAGTCAGTAGCTGGCACAGTGTACAATTTAATACTTTTTTGAACCAGGTTGTCCAGTGGCAACCTACGGCAAAAATTAGGTTGCCTATCAGAATTTTAGGCTGCCCCACCTATACGTTACTACTTTCCTCAAATTAAGTAATGTTACATACATAAGCCTTTGACAATATTTCTAACAGCCTTAAGTTAACTGATACTAGTAATAGCCATTAATACCTAAAATTAGAATGCATCTGCCGGATACAGTGGTGCAAGCCAAGCAAGGCATGATCTTTTTTTGGGGGGGGGGGTGCATTCTTAAAATTCAGATAGCACACTGGGCTACCTAGGTTCAAAAATAGGTTGCCCCAAGTAAAATTTGGTTGCCCGGGGCAACTGGGCAACCAGGTATTTTGCAAGCTGTGGCATAATTGGTGACTCCTGCTACTCTCTTCATATAGACTGTAAACCTTTTAGCTGCTTCGTTCTTTAGGCCAAACTAATTTGATTACATTGAAACGATAACATACTGTCATTACTGTAAAGTAATGTACATAGTAACGTTACATGCACTGGGAGGTTAGCTTCATGACATCACAGATTTCACAGTTACTGGAGTCTTCGGTATGTATGAGTATTGAGCATGAGATAGAACACAAGAGCCAATATACTATAGGGATTCTGCCCCAATTGACTTTACCAAATACTAAAAGTCATAAAAGATTTTTCTGTCTCTCTGTTTTTCTGTCAAGGGAGCATTGAATGTCATCAATAATCCATAGTTCCCAGTCTGCTGGGCCTACTGTATTTCCAATGTGAATTAGGTTTTCCCTTGTTTATTTTAATGGGAATAAGGAGGTTTATTCCCAGCTCAACTGATGTCAGATCCAATTTTCCAGCCTGAGAACCAGGTTTGCCTTTGAGTTTATACAGTCATAATGAATTTTTCCTCTCTGCTCTCTGACTTTATGATGTACGTTTTTACCTTAAAATGCCCAAGAACCAAGGAAATAAATCAGAAATTCTGGCAAGACACATACTTCCTTCTTGGTGTGAAAAGAATGCCCAAAGACCCAAAAGGATTCTGTTTTAGGAGCCTGAACATGCTTATCTCTACAGCTTGGGCTACTCAAGTCCCCTTGGAAGGCCTCTCATGCTTTAAGACTTAGCACTTAAGAAGGAGAGGCTGTGAAGAAGATTTAGACAGGCAAAGCAGAATGATGTAATTGACTTTGAGCAGTACATACCAATGTTTGGCCTTGAAAATAATCTAGGGCGTACAGTGTACATGTAGCAGCCATGGTATTTCAAGTTGTTACAACTGCCTCTTAATAATAATATATAGAAACTAATCATAGATAAGTTTACACCAATCTAAATTCTTGTCTCTTTGATATGCCTGCTTCATTTTTTTCTGACTTGAACCAATGTAAAATTATGTGTAATAATTTAGGCCCCAAACTTCTAATATTTTGGCACGAACAGATGAAGAAAGTACTTATCTCGTACTGTAGTTGTCACAGATATTTTTTTCCATTTATCAATGCATTGATTTGATTCAAAGTTCAATATTCCTTGTTTGAATTATAAATCAGGCTGAGCATAGACTATTGTTGACTTTGGTCCTATATATGGCTTATAGGCCTAATTTGTTTGGCCTGCAAGCTTCATTGATTTCCTGCAAAAACCCAAGACCAAGAACCAGGTTGGAAGTCAAATTAGTATGGCCGTAATGTGCAGGACAAGCAGCTTGATTGAATGCCAGTACATGTATTACAAAATTTTTGATCTACATGTAGTTGATAAAAAAAAACAGGCACACATAAGCAAGCCTGTCCCTTGTGCTATAGGAGGCCATTAGATAGTTAGCAGCTCTAGATCTGTTTCTACTGGGAAAACACCTTCACATGGACTAGGATGCACTCTACCCGATCCATCCTCTTAGTTCTGTCACAGCAGTAATCATCACAAAGCTTCAGATGTCCCTAGTGCTGAAGTGCCATCAAATAGGCTTAAATGCACTCTATCTTTTAGTCTAGGTGGAGCCATTATAGATTCAGCACTGCAGTAGTCTACTGTCCCTTGTGCTGAGGAGTCATTCAGTGGGTTTGACTGCTCTCTACCCTTAAGGCCACACCAATTTAATTTGTTGTTTCTCTGATTTTTTCACAAAAAATCAGGAGCGACAGGGCGAAAAAAAAACCAACAAAAACAAACAAAGAAAAAACAGACCAAGGCACCCCATGATAGCCAGAAATATTACAATATGAGCCATGAAGTGAACATACCAGGCTGGTTTATAATTAAAACGATAGATTTTGAACTTTTAATGAAACAAAATTGCGTTGTTATATTGAAAAACTTAAGAACTAGTAAGATAAGTACTTTTTTCAACCATTGGGGACAAAATATCATGTCTTTTATTGAGCATTTTGCAGTTAATTTAGAACCAAAAAATTTTTTTTTGCAAATTGGAAAAAATGGACAGGGCGATCCGAGAAGCAACAAATTAAATTGGTGTGGCCTAATAGACGTAACTGCTCAATCCCCAGACCAAAACATAGGAGGTCTAAAATCTCTGATTTCTTGAATGTTCAATATGTAACAAAACTACATTTTAGCTGCTTTCTTGTAAAAGTTCAGAATAACTTTAATGTTCATATTTAGTTAGACACAGTACGTAGCTAGTGCAGTGAGTAGGGAAATACATGGTAATTGCCTCTTCCCCATTTGGGAATAAAGTGAACAAAACCATACTAGAATGTAAAAAAGATTCCATACATTATTATTAAACCACCAATGACCTCTAGCTGCAAGGTGATTCAGTTGGGAGAACTCTGTTAAATAACGAACATCCAACTCATCCAATGGATATACAATTAGTAAGTTTGACCAGAAAGAAAAGGTAAGAAAATGTTCAGCTACATACTGCAGGGCATTCATCTCTACGTAAGTAAAATCACTCATAAAACTGTATAACCAACAAATAGGGAATAAGAACACATATGACAAACACACAGACATAGTCACATACATGTACCCATGCACACACATACAAAAACACTAACAACACACACACACACACACACACACACACACACACACACACACACACACACACACACACACACAAACAAACATACAGACACACACATTCATAAACGAACACAAAGACACAAAGACAAACATACAGTTGTACACACATACACAAACACCACACACACAGACACAATTGTTAACAGACACACACACACACACAGACACACACTCACCACATACATGTAAAACCACAAACACATAAATGCAGAGAAGGGGCTGTAGTACTTACCTCCATGGAGCTAGCTCCATGGAGCTAGCTCCATGGAGGTGAGTAGTACAGCCCTGAGGCAGATTTTTTTCCAGCTCCATGGAGCTAGCTCTACGCACTATGAATGCATATACGTGGTTCACGTCACCTTCAAGAAAAATACATATACATGGTTCACGTCACCTTCAAGATAAAAACCATATGGGCTGTACTAATCGCCTCTATGGAGATAGCTCTACGCGCTATGAATGCATATACATGGTTCACGTCACCTTCAAGAAAACATGGCATGGCCTCTATAGAGCCAGCTCCATGGAGGTGAGTAGTACAGCCATGCGGCAGATTTTTTCCAGCTCCATGGAGCTAGCTCTACGCACCACTATGAATGCATATGCGTGGTTCACGTCACCTTCAAGAATAATACATATACATGTCACCTTCAAGAAAAAAAAACAGCTCTATGAATTTCCTCAGAAGTAAATGGCTGTACTAATCGCCTCCATGGAGCTAGCTCTACGCACTATGAATGGATATGCCTGGTTCACACCACTTTCAAGAAAAATGCATATACATGGTTCACGTCACTTCAAGAAAACAAACCAGCGCTATGAATGTCTTGAGAAATAAACAGCCCCGTGCACAAAGAACACACATGGTTCACGTCACCTACAATGAAGAAATCACGCTCTAGAATATATCGAGTTTAAACTTGTTACGGCCCCACGCACTGAGAACGATACATGTACACACAGTGTTGTTCTTCTCGAGGCTGTTTTGCCCGCAGAGCTAGCTCCACGCACTTTGAACGCATATACATGTTTCACGTCACCTTCAAGATAAATACATAAACGTGGTTCACGTTGCCTTCAAGAAAAAATACCACGCTCCAGAAAACGGTTAGATCGGTTTATTGTTATTTGTAAATCTTGGATGATCGCGTTTGGTAGTGTTCTATACGGCCCCACGCACTGAGAACGATACATGTACACACAGTCAGAGGCTGTTTTGCCCACAGAGCTAGCTCCACGCACTATGAATGCATATACATGTTTCACGTCACCTTCAAGATAAATACATAAACGTGCTTCCCGTTGCCTTCAAAAAATACCACGCTCCAGAAAATGGTTAGATCGGTGTATTGTTATTTGTAAATCTTGGATAATCGTTTTTGATGGTGTTCTATGCGGCCCCACACACTGAGAACGATACATGTACACACAGTGCCGGAACACCGGTCTTGTCGAGGCTGTTTTGCTAGCTCCACGCACTTTGAATGCATATACATGTTTCACGTCAACTTCAAGATGGAATGGCGGGCCCACATCACACATTGGTGAAATGTTGCAAAATTTTTGTTGTTGCGGAACCGCCGAAATCGTAAAATGTAAAAATGTCATCCACATGCTTGTGTGGGCAGTTCACATGTAGACTTCATGTTTTACTTCAGCAGAGGGTGCTTTTTTATGTTATGCTGGACCATTTTGTAGGAATGGAAAAATGTTTTCTGGGAAATTGTTCTTTGATCTTTTCCGATACCCATCCGGCATGTAGCTGCATCGTGTTCTTCGCGTTGTCAATATCAGAAACCGCGTCACCATGTGCGTGTGGAATACGGTGAATAAAGGATACAAAAGAGATGTTTTAACAGATTATTTTATGACAGGAAGGTCGTAAACAACTCTAATTGTGTCCGTCTAGACAAAGGTTTTACACTTATGTGTCCGTTTGTACTGAAAAAAATGAATACAGAATAACGCTGTGAACAGTGGAAATTCCCCCCTTTTTTCGATATCCTGTTTAGATATAAGAAACGAACACTGCAAGCTGAGACACGAAAGCAGTGAAGGAATTAGCACTTCCGTGCCAATCGACCCTAAGCAGTTGACAAATGTCATTAGGTGACGTATTGCTTTCGTTGTCGGGATTTAGCCAAAACAATGAAGTTAAACCTCCTCGGCCAAAGGGATAACCTCCTTGATTTAGCAGAGCTCAAATCCCGCCTTTACACTTAAATGAATTCCCTCTAAAGACAAACACTGAAAATAGCCTGTTATTGATTAGTGTCGCTTGTCCCCTTTGTTTTTGGGCCCGAGGACCGTTCATTATCTGTCGCTTGTCCCCTTTGTTTGTGGGCCCGGGGACCGTTCATTATTTGTCAACTAAAGAAGGCGTAATGGAAACCAACGCCGTGGATACTGAAAATTCTATATTTCACAATGTCAATGGCCTCAACAGGGCCTTTTCCTTTCGATATCATGTTTTCTTATTGTATTATCGTATTGTCAGTTCTAAAATGAACACCACCATTGTTCGCAAGCTGAGCCACGATAGATTGCAGAAAATCGCATCTCTGTACCAATCGTTGACATAGGTCATTAGGTGACATCGATATCGTGGTCAGGATGAGGTCCCGACAACTTTTAAACTGGAGAGCTCAAATAAACGCAGTATGAATTCCAACACATGGTTTGCGTCACGAAATTTAGTATAGTGTATATAGTCAATCAATACACAAGGACAGCCTTGCCGTAACATAACTAGTATCAAACACGATCATCCAAGATTTATAAATACCAATACTAGTAAACCGATGCAAACAATTTTCTGTACCATTTTCTGTAGCGTGGTATTTTCTGAAGGCAACGGGAAGCACGTTTATGTATTTATCTTGAAGGTGACGTGAAACATGTATATGCATTCAAAGTGCGTGGAGCTAGCAAAACAGCCTCGACAAGGACAAGACCGGCACTGTGTGTACATGTATCGTTCTCAGTGTGTGGGGCCGCATAGAACACCATCAAACACGATTATCCAAGATTTGCAAATGACAATACACCGATCTAACCGTTTTCTGGAGCGTGGTATTTTTTGAAGGCAACGGGAAGCACGTTTATGTATTTATCTTGAAGTTGACGTGAAACATGTATATGCATTCAAAGTGCGTGGAGCTAGCAAAACAGCCTCGACAAGACCGGCACTGTGTGTGCATGTATCGTTCTCAGTGTGTGGGGCCGCATAGAACACCACCAAACACGATTATCCAAGATTTACAAATAAGAATACACCGATCTAACCATTTTCTGGAGCGTGGTATTTTTTGAAGGCAACGCGAAGCACGTTTATGTATTTATCTTGAAGGTGACGTGAAACATGTATATGCATTCATAGTGCGTGGAGCTAGCTCTGTGGGCAAAACAGCCTCTGAGAAGACCGGCACTGTGTGTACATGTATCGTTCTCAGTGCGTGGGGCCGTATCAAGTTTAAACACGATATATTCTAGAGCATGATTTCTTCATTGTAGGTGACGTGAACCATGTGTGTTCTTTGTGCACGGGGCTGTTTATTTCTCAAGACATTTATAGCGCTGGTTTGTTTTCTTGAAGTGACGTGAACCATGTATATGCATTTTTCTTGAAGGTGACGTGAACCAGGCATATGCATTCATAGTGCGTAGAGCTAGCTCCATGGAGCTGGAAAAAATCTGCCTCATTGCTCAGGGCTGAAGTACTTACCTCCATGGAGCTAGCTCCATGGAGCTAGCTCCATGGAGGTGAGTAGTACAGCCCCTATTGTAAATGCATGCATACTATGACACACACATACATGTATGTCCACAGACAGGCAAGTCAAAATCAATACCTTGAGAGTGACATAAGTGATCATGAACAGGATAAAGACCAGGCCTTCTGACTATTTTGAATGTACAGTGTGTATATCTATTTTTTATAATACCATAATTTTTTATCCGTAACAGGGAACTATGCTGTTTAGAACAAATGACTCAGCCTACTGGTATCAGCCCTGATTGAAATTACTCTCACTCACTCACTCACTCACTCACTCACTCACTCACTCACTCACTCACTCACTCACTCACTCACTCACTCACTCACGCTCACTCACTCACTCACTCACTCACGCTCACTCACTCACTCACTCACTCACTACTCACTCACTCTGACTCACTCTTGCTTACTCTTGCTCACTCATTCACTCACTCACACTCAGTTTCTCACTCAATCACTCACTCTCACTCACTCACTCTCGCTCACTCACTCACACTGACTCTTGCTCACTCATTCACTCACTCTCACTCACTCACTCTCACTCACTCACTCACTCATGCTCGCTCACTCACTCATGCTCACTCACTCACTCACTCACTCACTCACTCACGCTCACTCACTCACTCACTCACTCACTCACTCACTCACTCACTCACTCACTCACTCACTCACTCACTCACTCACTCACTCACTCACTCACTCAGGTCCACAAGCTCCTATGAGTATGAGTGTGGCACCGCGTCAAACAGTCCTCCTTGTACTCCGTAAGATTACATGTAATTAATGCAATCAGTTTTCTTACATTTCCTGAAAGCATTAATTTCATGTTATCTTCTTTGAACAGACCTGCTAGATATCCAGGCTGGGGCATCTTTTTGTTCAGTTTTCAATATGGGGAACATTATGACTTGGTTAATACCTCTTGTTTGTTGCCTTTAGGCATAAAGACTTTCTTCTGTTATCCTATCTGAAACCCATATTGTCTGTGTTTTTGTCACTGTGCAGTTAACTGTCAGCCTACTAAGGTGGCCTTTTGGCACCAAATTTGTATTGGTTACCAGGCTAAGGCAGCAGGGAAAAGGGTCATTACTAAATCACTGGATTGCAAGACTCAGGCTATAACAAACTGAAGACTTTTGTACTGTATATTCTCATGAGGTCTAGATATTCTACAAAGCAGACAGTTAGTGTTTATTATTTTTGCAATTATGTTTTTTATTTGTTGTTTTGAGCTTGCAATGTCAGCTCTGAAGACATTGATATGTGAAAATTTCATATTTGGAGATGGAGATTCTTTCAATTTCGGGAGAATATTCTACCTAATAGTAAAATTTGCCAAATCTTCTTACTTCACAGTTATGCCATGTATGTCTTGGTCTTACACAGAGACATGAGAAATGCAACTAAAAGATTTCCAAATTGATATCGCTACAAAATTACTACAACTGTTACTCTAGAAAATACTTCACAGATGGAAACTAGTGTAGGATTCCAGAGATTTGAACCAGCCTTGATGACATTTTTCTATTTTTGTATTTTTTTTTAATTTCTAGGATACCAGGTTCAACTCGGGTATCGACCTTCAAACAGGCTACAAAACCCTCAGTATCCTGTCCATGCCGCTGAGAGACAAGGATGGAGAGGTGTGTTTGTTTCTTTATTTCTTTGCACAACTAAAGCAAGGCAATAACATAACATGATAATAAAAAATGTGCAGGCTGAAGGAGAAAACCTAAGGCAGCTTATGCTATTTAAGCCCTCCTCTTTAATCTTTGACATTTCGAACACAAAATACCCAATCTCGCACTCTCACCATGCAAGTAATATTTTTTGTGGGAACATTTTTCCAGGCATGCAAGTTATTATCATTTTTTTGCACACAAAGCAAACTTTTAAAAAATTTTTCCGGCAACCCAACTTCAGGCGTCTGAAATTTAACTAATTAACTGCAGGGCTTGAAATTCATTTTTGGGAAGAGGTGCACTGGTGCACCCAACCTAAAAAATTAGGTGCACAAAAATTTTTTTGGGTGCACCATATAAAACAAAACTTGATTATTGATCTTACTGCTACTCTTCTAAGCTTGAATCTGAAATGGGAGCTTACTTCAAAATCTTACGCAAGTACTACAACAAAGATTTTGTTATTTTTCTGACCCTTAGATGCCAAGAATAATCCTGTATACTATCATACATTTAATATGTACAAAAATACCTACAAAAATATTTGGATGCACTGGTGCAACCACATAAAATGATTGGGTGCACAGCTCCAAATTTGGGTGCAGTAAAGTGCACATGCACCCAGTATTTCGAGCCCTGAACTGTCTCAGCCAGCGTGTACCTTTACAGTCTGTGATACCTTAAACAGGTAGCCTGGCTTATGGCTTGCCAGCCAAAAAAAAACAGCCAACTTGGTGATGGCAACCTGAAATATTGATGGGCAACTTACATTTTGGCTTAGTGGGCAACCTGAGAAAAAAACTGTTTATTTTATTATATCTGTATCTTTAACAGAGACCACCATCTCAGCATATTGACCTTCAGCCATATTGACATGTAAGCTTAAGCTTTTTGGCACCAAATTTATGATTTTTGAGTCAGGCAGCATGTAAAAGTTGGATTAATGAAAAAAAAATACTATCACTTCAATCTGTATCTTTTATGTGTTTCAGGTTATAGGAGTTGCACAGGTGGTCAACAAGTGTGGAGGTTATGGACAGAAAACTGAGGCTTTTAACGAGCATGATGAAAAGGTATTTATTGATATAATAATTACTGTTAGGCCACACCAATTTGATTTGTTCTTTCTCGCATTCGCCCTGTCCATTCTTTTCTTTTCAAAATTTTTTTTTTCTAAATTAACTGCAAAGTACTCAATGAAAGACATACATTGTATTTTGGCCCCAACGGTTGAAGAAAGTCCTTTTCTTCCTAGTTGTTAAAGTTCTTCAATGTAACAGACGAGTGCAATTTTGTTTCATTAAAAGTTCAAAATTATAAACCAGCCTGGTATTTCACTTCATGGCTCATATTGTTACATTGTACATTTCTGACTATCATGGGGTGCCTTGGCCTGTTTTTTTTTTTTTCGCCCGTCGCTCCATATTTTTCCTGAAATAATCCGAAAAACAACAAATTAAATTGGTGTGGCCTTAAGTAAAAAAAAAGGGTGCCATTCAGTGAAAAGCCTAACGCAGTGTTTCATTCCCATGGTATTTCATGTCCATTTCAGGATATGTATGAGATGTGGACCTTTGGCCTCACTCTAAATGGCTTTGTGGGTTTACGTGTGGTAATTCACGGCAGGGATTTATATATTTATGATCAGAGTCCATCCTGAGCAACACGGGGTCATGTGAGGATAGCTGTGCATTGTTAGCAGTCTGCCTGGAAAAGAGACTCAATATATAATATATATCTCTCTCAGACAGACAAAATTGGGCTTTAACAATGTAGGTTAACTCAATACTGCATCAGAATCTATGGAGTCACTTGAGGAGGTTTGTATGCACAATATAGTAAGATGACAATGTTTCATAAGTTATTATACATAATATTATATAACAGTCAACAGTCATTGTGACTATTAAAACTAAAGGGTACTTCTGAATTGTCACATGTGATGTACTACATAAAATTGGAGCAGTAATTATGCATTTTGTACAAAGTCATGATCTAAAAACCACACCAATGTAGGAGACTGTTCAAGCCAGGACTGTCAGGTACATCTTGTATTTCTTACTATGCATCTACCCATACATGTACATTGTACATTGTACACTATACATTTAATTATATTGTCTCCTCTCTTCATATTTATCTGCCATCCACGTACCGGCATGGCAACAGACATCTTTGTCCATTTTCAGCACGTTGACGTCATAGACAACAAAATTTCTTGTTTGTTTTTTTCCAAAATCAGGCAAAAATTAATGCGCGTGCTGATGTCATCTATAAATTACTTGCTGTGGCCTAATGACATAATACTTAACTGAGCTGACACTGAGTGCAACTTAGACTTAAAGGTAAAACTCTTATATCACGTTGTAGCAAATAGTCACTAAACTGAAACACATAAAACAGTTAACCTTAACTTAAAGGACAAATACAGTGATTTCAGTTTTGGTGCCATTTAACCCAAAATCCTATTTGCAAAAGGTGATTCTTTGGTTTCTACCAGTCCCGCACACATATAGGGGTCATATTTGACTGTCAGTGATATTTGACCCAAATCCATGTTCACGTTTGATGACTGCCTTAATTCCACCAGAAACCTGCAGTGACATAATCGGTCCTCTTGATCTACATGACATTTGTAATTAACTAGCCATGAAACCACTACTCTGTTAACATTAGTACATAAAAGAACATCTCAATGAAAAGAAAGGGATAAAGAGAGGCCAGAGGACGAATAATCACTTGAGAGAGAAGTCAGTAGGCTGTTGTCAGCATGTCAGTCCTTCTACAATCACAACATTCATCATATCTTATACAATGTCATATATATACCGGTATGTTACAGGGGAGACTGGAATCAGGGCAATCTGGAATTCTCCTTGGGGAAACTGGAATTCTAGTTTACCTAGAGGGGAGACTGGAATTCTGATCTCTCCTTGGACAATTCCAGATTCTCCTAGGGGAGACTGGAATTTCAATCTCCCATGGGGGAAATTCAATGTCACCAGCCTACAGTCAGTTCATAGAGTACCACAGCCAGAAATGAACATCTCCTGCACAAGCTTGTAATGCTGGAAGGAAATTCTCTAACAGATAACACTTAAAACCCATTTGGGCTGCTGCCAGGTCCATTTTGAAACTTGTTGCCTGCCCAAGCCAGCTATAGTGAAAGACATTCCTGCAAAAGGTTTTATGATCGCAATCAGGGCGCTTGTATTGATGACCTGAGCTGATTTTGCTGGTGACAGACTGAGGCAATCGCCAGTCCCACTTTCAGTAAGCTGTGTGGATGACAGAAAGTACGCCGTAGGAAGGATATAAGCCCTCCCCAGACAGCCTGGAGTGCACAAATCCATTTGTACCAATTAGAGTGAGGTGCCAGAATTGGAAGTCTTTCCCTGTACAGTTGTGGAGGTGGGATTACACTGATCTCTTGATGGTTCTGTGCTTTAAAGTTGGAGCTATCCAAAGTGAACAGTAATTGCAGAGAGTTGACATCGATGTCTGTGTCAAGGTTTGACAGGGCGTTGGCCTTTGGGAGGTTGCTGATGGGCACTAAGGCCACACCAATTTAATTTTATGGATGACATCCTCTGAAGACCCCCAAACTAGTGCGCGCAGGCGAATAAAAAAAAAATTCCGGCCAAAAATAAAAATGCTAATAAACAACAGGAATACAAAGCTGGTATTGTGAATTTGCGGCAGTACTTAGCAACGTATAAGACATGCTGGCTTTTTGCAGCATTTATGAATCGGTACTGTACTTAATATATGTACTGAGTTCTTGAGTCCCGGAGCTTCGAATTCGGTAGCCTGGGGGCTCGGCTCCATTTTGTCGCTGTTTTTTTTTCTTGAGGGCGACAGGCGAAAATCAATGCGCGCGCGGATGTCATCCATAAAATTAAGTCAGTGTGGCCTAACAGAGAAATCTGACAAAGAACAAAACACTGTTTGGTAAAAATGTATGTTACCATACCCTTTGTGTTCAAGTATTTGTTCAACCTTCCTTAGATTTCATAATTTTTTTGCCCAACTTGTTTTGCATGCTTGCTGCAGTTTTGGGGTGCCTGGATGTGGCCTTCTAAATGTAGCTAGAGGCATCTGTATGTGCACTTCCTACTCTAACAATCTCCTACTACACACTCTCATCAAGACAAGCAATAATAACAGACCTGCTTTGTAACTAAGCATTTCAGCGTAGGGCTGCGGACCGGTACACTGTACCGGTCCAATACCGTAAAAATCGTTTCGGTACAGGTCCAAAATACCTGATCATGAAGTAACGAGTATATACCGAAATAGCTAGTTTACACCATGTATATGACTAAAGATAGGTAAATCCTACCACAAAGACGAAAAATTAGCACTGGAAAAGACGTAAACACCGTCGATTGATTTGAGATCCTCAGTCTCACGAGACATCGCGAGAGTGTGGCTGATCCAGGGTTGTGATTGGTCAACAAACTCAAATCAGGTCAGAGGTCAGTCATTTTCCCTTCCCTCCAACACTTTATTATTGTTTCTGTGTCATGATTGAAAAAGTGAAGAACACGTGTTAATTTGTCAAATTGTTCAGGTACAGGTACAGGTCCGGACCTGTACCTAAACCTCTGTACCAGTACCTGTACCTGTACCTGATGTTACGTTTAGGTACGCAGCCCTATTTCAGCGTATCAACCACCCTGTGCCTGGGAATTGTAAGGGATTGCAAGTATTACGTGACTGAAATGCGGGAAGAACTGACGGAATGCAGATTCGGTTTATTTCTGTACGTCCATGGCAATTTAATTTCTTGGTTCGAGGATTTCCTTGCTTCATTTTTTGGATTGCAACAACAGCAACAAAAAATTACATGACATTGTGCTATTTTGGTTCTAAACTCCAAGTGTTGTTCTGGATGGCTTAGTTGTGTGTTTGTGTGTCTGTTTGCCCAAGTATAGCGACAGTTGTCCAGAGGGTAGGGGGTGATTTTAACAGCTTGACAGTTGATGGGAGGTCAGGCCTGAAGGAAATCCAGCATTTGCCATGTAGGAGTACAAAATACTTGGAGAAATTCACAGTAAATTACATCAATTCATACAAACGGTTAATGATTTTGTTTTGACGCTTGGTTGTTCTGTAACTTTATGAATTGTTTAATGTGTTGGTTTCATTGTTTTCATTGTATAACTTGTTGTCACTAGCCTGGGTGCCCGGGTAGCCGTTACAAATCAGATGGCACCCAGGCTAGTTGTCACAGGGTGTTTTTAAATAGCATTGAGGTCTCTACCCTGTTTAAATAAAACAGAAATTAAATGAATAAATAAATTTCCTTCACAGTTCCAAAACATTCCCAAAACCATTTCTCAGGGATCTATGAAATTAATGTCTTATAAATCTGTGATTTCTTGTTTTTCAGATATTTGAGTCGTACATGGCATTCTGTGGTGTGAGGTTACACAATGCTTCTCTGTATGAACAATCACAGCTTGAAGTCAGGAGAAATCAGGTAAGTTGTTTCCTCTATGTCTGCAACATAATACTTTTAGCAATCAACTTTTATAGGTACTGTAGAAGGAAGTCGAAAGGAAGTTTTCACAGAGGTCCCAACAAAAACTTTGAAAGCTAGAAAGGCCAACATTTTCTTGGGAGCAAATACAACATTTCAGTCCATCTCCTTCCCCATAAGAAGCAATAGCGCAATAGCTCAATTGGTAGAGTGCAGGGCTCGAAATACCCGGTGGCGCACTGGCGCGGCGCCACCTGATTTTGCTTGGCGCGACTTATTCCTAAACTCAGGTGGCGCAGCGCGCCACCTATAATTTGGCCTAGGAAAAAAAATGTTGTGCTTCCGGTTACCCGACCGACCCTATGAAAAACCGACCAAAAATTTCGAGCGGCTAGCGGTCGGTTTTCAAAATTGGGGGTTTTATCCCCGATAAATGTGCTCGTCATTACAATTTTCTTCGGTCGGGCGGCGTGGATCGAGCGCTAATTGCACGGGTCGGGCCGCTATTCATAATTTCCATTGTTGGCACAATCCTGTGAATTGACGATGAATTGTCGATCTCGCCATGACGCCGCAAAGAAAACGTTGTCATTGGTAGAAAATCTGACACCCCGCTGGCGTTTCACAACAAAATTTTCTGTAAACAACTCCGACTGTCTTTGTTTACATCGCGAAATCTCACCGATACAAAGTAAAACTCCCGCCGGCCGGCCGCGCCCGAGCGCATTTAATGGTTGCGGCATGGCGCTAAGGTTTCGGCAGCTCGACGGAAAAATAATCCATCCCCAGAAGAAATGTTACACATGAAAATAACAACTACAACTTGTTTTACTCGTTATATGAGTTTTTGAGGCCGTAAAATGTTTAAAACGGTTGAAATTTGCTCGAAAAAAACGGCTCGAAAATTGACGGCGAGAAAGACAACATGGCCGACCTGTTTTCACATAACAATGGTCAAAGGTCAAGATAGCATCCAAATGTATAGATACATGTAATAAGTACATATTACAGTGCTAAAACGATACTTTAAACGCATGAAAAATATTTTTTCGGCTACAACTGAAATAAAAATTCACTTATATTTTAGTAAGGTTAATTTTCAAACATTACTGGGAAATTTTCCGAATTTATTGGTTTCTTGTGTAATATTGTTGTTTCTATGTATGTGCGGTTGGATGCTGTCATTGTAAAGACCCTTTACATATTGGGAGAATCAGATGAGATATTAGAGATTTATCACGCTTTAGTACCGTGACCCGAGTGTCTCTCAAAAATCGTTTTTGAGTGGAGTTTATAAACATGATCACATTTTTATTTGTTCAGCTGTGTCAATATGTGATTTGTTTGAGAAATAGGATTTGGTTTAGTTTTTAATATATTAATGTCAGTTAACATCTTTGGAATAAATTGCTCCAAGTTCCAGGTAGTAAATACATGTACATTTTGTATCATGTATTTTTCACTTGTTGAACTTGTGGAAGCACCGTTGGCCCCCGGTTAGGGGTCATCCGGGGAACCTACAGTCAAACCTGCCTATAGTGGTCACTCAAGGGACTGGCCAAATTCGACCACTATGGCCAGGTGACCACTATAGAGAAACAGCCGGTTAGTTGACC
>NW_017803903.1:57979-108131 GCF_001625305.1 Branchiostoma belcheri | reverse complement strand
AAAAACTGACCGCTATGGCCGAGTGACCACTATACAAAGGTGACCGCTAGTACAGGTTTGACTGTATGCCCAATTTTTTTTTAAATCAAGGGAGCTAATACCATTTTTTATTAGATTATGAATATTTGTCCAGGGGGGTATGTTTATTCCGGGGGGGGGGATGTTTATTTGGCAGATGAGAGTAACATTATCCTTGCGCAAACAAAGAACATGGCGCACATAACACCACCCGCATAAGTGTGCCGCCATGTAGAGGCGTGGCATTCCCACGGCGGCAGCCCTGTGATGAAGACATGTAAAGGTGGCATTCTTTATTAAAACATTGTTGTTTGAGAGCTTTTGTCTTCTTTACATTACTTTATTTTATAACATAAAACTTAAGTAGTTAACTAGAAGAAAACGTAATAGATATAAGTAGCAGATTTGAAGAAAATGATAACTTGGAAGTGTTGCCACTTGAATACTGATGGCGCCACCTGGCTTTTGACTCAGGTGGCAACATGCGCCACCTGGCTGAAAAAAGTATTTCGAGCCCTGGAGTGCTTGCTTTGTAACCGGGAGGTCGTGAGTTCAAACCCTGGCCGGGTCCTACCAAAGACTTTAAAACTGGTACACACTTCTTTCTCTGCTTAGCACTCAGCACATATGAGAAAGAGTGTGGGAAGGTCAAACACACAACACTACCAGAGGACTAGCCCCCTGCATCGATGTAGTGCCTTGCACAACTGTGTGTCACCCAAGGGCTACAGAAATGGATATGGGCACCACCCTACGCTCAGCATAAGGGCATAAGGGCACGGGAGACCTTTCCTTTCCTTCCCCATAAAGTGGATCTGTACAAAATAGTAAAAGTAGAACATTCCAAAATAATGTTTGTCCAAAGAGTTATTTGTTTAAAGTTTAAAACCTTCCCAATTTGACAATTCCAAATAGATTGTTCCCCTTGGTTAAGAATGGACTTTTCCATTGGCCCCATGTCCAGGGGTATTTACCAACACTACCTCCATACCAAATTTCATTTGGCCCAAAATTGAAGAAGTTTAATCGATTTTAAAGAAATGGCATAAGAAGAGGAAACATGAGTAAAAGCAATATTTCAATCCACATTTAAGGTATAGACTGAAGTAATGAAACCACCATAGATATTGGGAGACTTTTGGTATGTCTAGGATAGATTAACTGATCATGAACAGATCAAACATTTATAGGGAAGAACACTGGGCTATATGTACTATAGGTTATTGCAAAATTAATAGTACTTTTCCACAAAAGATGAAGAGCAAGAGATGGTAAACAACTGAATCTCATCCTGCATACAAAATCATGACTTGAATGACGTCCAAAATTGTGACAACGAGCATGTTTGAGAAGTTTCCACATGCTGTGCTGGTAGATTCAGTACCAAGGACAGTTCCACCAACATGGCAGAATGGTCTAGTGTTTGGCTCAGACCCAAGAAGTCCCCGGGTTCAAATCCTGCCCGATGTCAACGATCTCGTGCCCTTGGGAAAGGCACTTAACATGACTCTGCTCAATTCACTCAGGTGTAATTGAGTACCTAGCTTTGGTTAGGGACGTCCCTCGGATAGGACGTTAAATAGAGGTCCTGTGTTGGAGAGAGCCACACCCCACGCACGTTTAAGAACCCACCACACTTTTAAAAAAGAGAAGGGTACCTTCCCGGTGTGGGTGGTTCAAACCTTAAGAGTCCAGTCTTACGCAGCTTGTACTTACATTTTACAAAACTGCTGTGTAATGCCTATAAAGGCAGTTTTCTGGTTACGCAAAACAAAGTTGAACAAACAAATCACTCCTCTACATAGCAGTGCAGGATAATACTGTTATGACATTGTTTAGGGCTATTCTTATTTAGATTTCTCTGAGGATGGGAGTATGTATTCTGAGACTCTTTTTTCCTTCTATGAAAGAATACCTGAAAAAAAAGAAAAAAATGGAAAAATTGAAATAGAATTGGGAATAAGAGAGATAATTGAAGACTGATTATAAGTTAGAAACGTCTTGGATAGATTCCATTAGCCAACACTCTACATTGTACATGTACCTCACACAACTAAAAGCCTCATACAGTCATTTACAGTCATTTACTGCGATACAACAAAAGAATGCAAAATTACCCTTCCTCTTGTAGTCTTTTATTGGAACTTTTCCATTAGAGCCCATGTACGTGTGTGACTTGATCTCCACACAATCATAAAACCATTTTACTACCTGTCATAGAAAAGAGAGCATGTATTTAGTACAGGTGGCAGGTAAAGCCATGTACTGCAAGCTTACATTTTATTGCCTCTACTCAAATATTTACACTACTGTCTAACTGAGTTGATGAGGGATTTTTTGTTAGTACATGTAGGTTGCAGAGACTTTTTAAAGATGAATTTCTGGCACCATTACATGTACAATAATGTGGAGATTAAGTAGAACTGATGCAAATATATGTACATGTTGGTTGCAGCTATACCGGTACGTGCACGTATAAGCATGTACATTGTACATTCTCGTGTTGTGCTACTTTGTTTGGGGACCTCTTTTTAAACTTGGCAAACCTTTAAAAGGAATTGTCTTAGTCTTGTATTATCCCAGATTAGTAAAAATGGGAAATTGAGCTTTTAAAATAGTTCAGCTTTGCAGAGGCCCTTGTCATACTTACAGGGGTTCTGACTGAGTTGCACAGTGTCATTTGTAATGTCAAAATTAATGCATTAACTTAAGTGTTACAAGTAGAAGGATAAAATGCATGTCACAACAAGAATTCAGAGATTTAATACCTCCATGAAATACATGTATGTTGAGTTTATGTAAATGTTTTTTTGGGGTTTGGCTTATTCATTATGGAAATAAGGTCATGATTACCATAATCTAGTTAAATTATTGGTTATAAATAATGTAATTGTTAACTCAAATTGCAATATTTTGCTTGTGAAATTTCTATCTTTTGGCAATATTTCAAGTCAACATGTCCTACTTAATTATGCAAATGACCTCTATATTAACATACGACCTACCAACATACTAAATATCATCACAATCCATAAAGGCGTTCTGAAGTTATGCTGACTACAAATGTGCGGAAACACAGACAGACAGACACGCCAAAAACAATACCTCCATTTTTCATGGAGGTAATAATTGTTAATGTGAAGTATGGGAAGTGGTTTCATACAAGTGGATAGAGTGGATACTATTTTTATCCTCTCTGCTATCATTATAGAATCCATTGATTACAGATATATATATCGATCATTCTCCTGCTTTAAACATGGAAACGATTTGCTGTGTTCTTTAAGGTTATATACATGTACACTAAGAAGCATCAGATAATCAAGGACCCCTCAGTCTCTATACACGTCATATAATGTCTAATGATACGTGTACTTAGGCCACACCAATTTGATTTCTTGGTTAACGGATTCTCTCGCTTCATTTTTTTCTGATTTGCAAATAAAAATAAAAATTCAGAATCAACTGCAAAATGCTCATATTTTGCCCTGAATAGTTGAAAACAGTCCTTTTCTTCCTAGTTGTTACAGTTATTCCATCTTTCAATGCAATGGTCTCATTAAAAGTTCAAAATTCATTGTTCATTTTGAACCAGCCTGGTGTGTTGACTTCATGATGCCTAGTCCTGTTTTTATTTTTATTTTTTTTCGCCCGCTCGCTCCTTTATATTTCTAGAAAAGTCCGTTAACCAAGAAATTAAATTTGTGTGGCCTTAGTCTATCATAACAGCAGTCACAGCTACTTAAAATTCAACACATAGAGATAGTCTCCAAGCTGTCTGGCTAATGGATATTTAATAGTTTCACCTACTGGTAAACTGTTCAAACTACAAGCTTATGATGAAAGACAAAAATTGCTTTATAATTTATGGCCTTTCAAAAAGCTTTTTCAAGCTGGGCTATGAGTATGAGTACATGTTTGATGGACAGTCAAAACTTAAGTACTGAAAGTTCTTCACTTCACTTCTAATTGTTATATTACTCATGGAAAAGTGTCTCATCGGGATTGTTACAGAATGATATCTTTTAGTTACTTTAAATATGACATTGTGGTCAAAATGTGCTGCAAATGATGCTGATAATGATGATTAGCTGGAGTTTACCGATGAAATGTAGAATTTAGGTAAACATGTAGCATTTGGGTTTATCCCAAATTTTTTTAAACAGGACTTCTGTCAGGTTTTGCTGACATGCTTTTATCTTTACCTTTGCCAAGATCTAGAAGGTTATGTTTTCAGGGGCGTTCGTGTGTCTGTGTCTGCGTGTGTTTGTGTGTGTGTTTGTAAACACGATAACTTGAGATGGACTTGACGGATTGTCTTGATATTTGGTAGGTGGGTAGGTCTTGATGAGACCTCAAAATGATTAGATTTTGAGCCATCTGGCAGCTTGTCAAGGTACTGCAGCAGAACTTGGCATTCTTCATTAAGATAAGACTGTCCTTTGGTGTAGAATATGATCAACAGATATAATTCATGCAATTTAGGATCCTATTTGCATAATCACGAGGATTGATATCTAAGATAATTTCTGAGTCATAACGGATAATATCATTTGGCGAAGGTATGATATTGTGGAAGTCTAGTTAAGTTATGTTATCTCACTTATAGACTGTATGCTGCACCTAAAATTTTAATATACAAATTCTACCTGTTCCAGAAAATGACTGTGGAACCCTGTATGATACGTTTGTACTGGCAGGCTACAAATAATGTGTATAGCAGTATACAATGTATGGTGCAGGACTGGTGAATAATGTATCACCTGCCAGCCATGCCCACCAGACACATGTCAGCATTGACCTTGAGGTTTGGAGTGACTGCACAAGGTCGCACCTGAGTGGATTCGTGCTGGGAATTAGCAGCTGGAATTCCGGATGCGGGAGTCAATCTCATTGCTGCATTACGGGATCGCAGACGGCTTACGGCACTTTGTTATGCATGAAAATGGGACCTGTTGTATAACCTGTCTGATTATGTTTTTGATGTTTTGTTATATAACAGAAGAAGGTAATATCTGAAAGGTTTATCTGAAGTGTAACCGACACTGTTAACTGTTACCTGTTCCGAATTGTTTATGTTCTTGTTGTGAGGGCCTAGCCCTTTATAATAGCCTCGTGCTAGTTGGGCAGTCCTGGCTGTATAATACATGTATACAATAATACTATGTCTTATAGAGTCTAATAAATCAAATCAAATCAAAGGTGGGTCAAGTTCTAAAACTTCAGGAAATCTAAAATTTGAAATTACAAAACTTGTGCAGAAGATAGCTAGAAATCCTAAATCTAATGTAGAAAAATCTAAAATCAGAAAAACTTATGACTTAAATTTTAAACTTTTCTATACTTACATGACTGTATAGACTGAAGCATTACACACAACCAGTGGGTTTTTACATCCAGCGATTGTGAGCGTCTGTCACCTTTTCAGGGCAGCAATGACTGGTGCAGATCTGTACTGCAGCTAGGCATTGCTGCTGCAATATTACGAAATTGGTCCTATAAAGGAGTGTTATCATTAATATATTGTGAAAAGATTGAAGAATCTTTAGACTGCCAATTTTAGACGGCTCCTTTATTACAGGATGATCACATTTATTAATTGTATGTATCACGAAGTATATTGTTGAATTTGCTCAACGTGGGTCCAGCACTGCAAACTATGCCCTGTCCCTGTTACTTATATGATGCTGCAGTTACTGTATGTTTTCAAATATTTGTAATTTATTTTCTTAGTCTTCATTGTGTCCCTTTTGGGGCTACAGTATGTTTGAAACTTAAAACCTCCCATTCAGTGTTACCATGAAATCAAATCCACACACTTTATTTCTAGGTGCATACATTTTCTACAATGTCAGGAGTTTCAGATAGCATGACCCCATATTGTTGCCTGATTTATTTTTCGTTCACCAACTAGAAATAAAGTAGTGTAGATTCATGTTATTTTTGCATGGATTTAATGCCATGATAGCACTGGAAAGGAAGTTTTCACAGTGTTTTAAGTTTGACTCTTCAGAGACTTTATATCCAGGTGCTTGATTTTTTTTTCTACCTGGCTGTCTGATGTTATTTCCTGGTGTTTTCCCTGGGTTACAGGTTCTCCTGGAGTTGTCGAGGCTGATTCTGGCAGAGCAGAGCTCCCTGCCTGTCATCATTAACAAGGTCCTGATGCACACCCAGTCTCTGCTGCAGTGTCAGAGGTGCCAGGTTCTGCTCTTGGACGACACCTCCAAGGTAGGGAACACATCTTCTTGCATGCAGTTAGCTCTGGGTTAGGTCTAGCCTGGATATGGCTTTTAGCTTTTAGTTGCTTCTGAGTCTGGATGCCAGACCATTTCCAGGGTCTACACCAGGCAGCTTTCTGACTCTACAATCAGTCAATTGCCCCCAAGGAAATTGTAACAACAGCCCCCATGAGTTAGACCCTGAGACACTGGCTCACACAGGGCCTACATGTACATTTGTAGCATGCTATGGGTGTGGTATCAAGGCTGCTTCCCTGCCAGAAAGATACAATGTATGTCCAGACTCAGTTTGTTTGGCAGAGGAGTGACTGAAGAAGCTAATATTAATCTTAAAAAAGCTGGCATCCAGGCTAGACCAAGTCATGCCAAAGATAAATGGCATGCAGCTTTTCCTAGAGCACTGTTATGGGAAAGACTTTGAAGTTGAACACACTCCACTACCAGTGGACAAGACTTCTTCTGTACTGTAGTGCTTGTACAACTGTACATGTGTGACACTGTTGATATGATGGGTACTGAAGGGCCAGACAATTTTTTGGTATACATGTACTTGATGGTCTATCAAAGAATTTCAAAGTGTTTTGGATATCTCAGAGTCTACTGTACCCCTTTAAATCTTGGTGTTGTTCTGTACCAACATGTATCATTCCATCTTTCATGTTCTCCTCTGATTTTCTTGTGATTACTCCGTTTGTAGACTAGTGTTTTTCCTGATTTGTGTGCTTACGTTGATGAGACTTTTCTCTGTCCTGTGACTACTGTCTGTAACATGGCCAGTTCCCGGTCAGCTCTCTCTTTGTGGGTCCTGCGCCCAGGAGGAGGTCACCCAGGTCATCCAGGTCTGGTCAGGCAAGTTTCTGGTCGGGCCAGACAAAATACATTACTGGTTTAACTGTCAACTGCTGATAATCTTCAAAACCTCAAGCACAATTTAAAGAAGCCACTTATCGTAAAGAGTAAGGCAACATACATATTTCCTTCACAGTCTGGTCTCTGGGTTGACATATTGAAAAAGTGACAGTCACCTGTTACAGAAACAAAAATGTATGACATGTCAATCCTCCAACAAATGTTAGCGTTGTAAGTGTTAACAAAGAAACAAACAACAAACCAGTTCCTGAAAATAAACTCTTGATTTCTTTTGTCTGGCTTTGTGGGGGTACAGCGCCACCTGGCACAGTTCCGGGGAATTGCATGAACACGTGATGTTGTCAGCCATTCAGTGCTGACTCATTGGATGAAGTCAAGACTGAAAGACTTTAAGATGTCATGTGCCATTGCAAGAATCCGCATCCTGGTACTTCTGAGTTGGTGCAATTTTATTTCAGCTAAATGGGCAAACCAGCATCATCAGAAAATGTTTTCATTACAACATTCCAAGAACTTATCTACTGACAGTTTGATCCATGTGACTGATAGCATTTCTTCTCAGGAAGAAACTTTCAAAACCTTTTTTTTTAATGCTTTACCAGACTTAGATTTTAAAAATGCTAATTTTTCTCCTTACTTACAATGCCCAACTGGTACTCAGTTGCATCCATGTTAAACTAAGTAATCTGTTACTGTTTGGCCCAAACTGTCTACTTATGTTCTCAGTACTTTCTTCAGTTGCATACCTTTCTTTATATGTTTTCAAATATTTATAGTTTCATATAGAAACATGCTGTGGAATGATTCATTTGGTCTTATAACTACTGCATGCTGTCTGTCTGTATTGTCAGCTTCTCTTTTCAACATGTCACTGCACACAAGCAGTAAGAACTGTCTTTAGTGACTGGAACTGTCTTTTAATTAGTGAATGCCTATTGAATACATTTGAATTTATATCATGTTTTACCCAGTCCCCTAAGTGGAGCACGTCGGCAGAACGTACTGCGCGGTTTTCGTTGGATTTTTGGTCAACGTTGCATCAGAATTTTACCTGTTGCAGAGGATATCTTAGTTTTCATTTGGAAACTACAGATGGAGTGTTAACCTTATATGCACAAATACAATCTTATATGAGACGTTCTGCCGAAGTGCTATGTGTAATACATTTACTTACGGATTTCGCGCAGGTGCATTACGTTCTGCCGACGTGCTCCTAAGTGGATGTCTTGGGCAGGTTTGACTGTAAAGCTGATTACTGTAGGGTGTATTCAGTCACTGGCTAGTCGCCCTAGCAACGAGCAGGCTGCCGACATGTTGAGGTCCCCTATACTAGCAGTCAGTTCCATAAGTGGATCCCTATGCAGCTCTCCATAAAATTGGCAAATATTTTCTAAGCAACCCACTATTTTCCTTCAAAATGTTTTGCCTCATAATCAATGTGTTTTGCCTCGTGGCTGGATGTTGGTCTGGGACTGGTAAAGCGCAAATAGATTGGATAGTTTTATGATTTACTAGTAGTAAGCACATCTTGTACATAATGAGCCAGTACACGAAGGAACTAGCGAGCTCTCACGAAAAGAAGTTAAACAAACTTACAGATCAACCATGAAAACTATTTGTTGGGCACGTTTAATGTGAGTTCTGTGATGGATTTCTATGAAACAATACTGGCTATCTGTGTCCAACAGAAACCTCAACCAGCTGTACAAGCACGGCACTCAAATTGACATGGTCACCGCTCCACACAGAACTTTCCCGATCACATTGTACATTAATTTTGTACTTGTCAACAAAAAACTGCCTACTTGTCTGGAAACTACTCGTTTTAGGTTCGAGACATTGTAATCCTTGAACTAATCTGTGTGCAAGAGTTGTTTTCATTACCAAATACACGTAAAAAGACAAAATCAATGGACTGTTAGCAAAACAGTGCTGACTTGGGGTGATACCTTAACATGGTGGCGGGGGGGGGGGGCAAGGGTGATGACGTCACATGAATATGCCCTATGTATGACAGCTGTGGGTCTGTTAGGGCTGCAAAACATGTGAGTTAAGAATGCAGGAAGAAAGAAAATGCAGGTGTACAAATTTAGCTTCTCTCTGACCATAAAACAGTATAATATGTATGAAAATTAATTACAAAGTAATAGGGATCAGGGTTTGAAATAATATTTTTCTCAGGTTACTCAAGTTACAGTGCTTTTTAAGCTAATAAATCAATTTTATTTAAAAATAAAATTGATTTATTAGCTATTCTACCAGTAACTTGACACAAAGAATTCAATTGAATTTATAAGTTATATAATTATATAAGTAAAATTACACAAATCATGATTTCTAAAAATGTCTTGTAAGTACACATGTGTACATGATTGTACATTGAGGTACATGTAAAACAAACTATGCAAAGAAAATTGCAACATAAAAGATATTGCAACATGATGGCAAGCTACCTGTAAGGAGATGGCTCACATGCCAACTAGCCTGCATGCACCCATGGGTGCCATCCTATCTGTAACGAGGCTTGCTTTTACTGGCCTGAAAAAGTGAGTGTGAGGAACCCTGTTACAAATCGGATGGCACCCAGGTTAGGTGGAGGCAGGATATACTGTAAGTCTACAAATTTCCGCGGTGTATTTAGATTCGCGGAATTCGCGGGGACCTCTGTACCGCGAATCTACTTCCCCGCGAATATGTTTTGCGTAAGTGCGCCCCCCTCCCCACATGCATTCATGACGGTAAGCGAAACACAAACACACGCAACAAACACAAATCACTGCAAATCAACTTTATTCTTAGCAAATGTACGTATGTTGAGTACCAAAATTTTTTTAAGTTATACTGATGTCAAAAAATTATAATATTATGAGACACCGAATCGCGATACTGCGGCACTGGCCGTGTCAAACGTGCACCGCCGGACAAAAATCTCTGTGTGCAGAGCGCCGGCCATGCGCGCCCGGGCGCTTGAAAATTGCGGGCACATCGGGTATATCTACAAATATTTTGATGAAAAATATAACTGCTGGTACCTGGGAAATGTTAGTTGGTTCTGTTTTCCGCCCTGCTTTGCGGGTCGTTTTTTTTTTCTTGTTTTGCTGGATAGAAACGCTACCGTGGGCCGCTACAAAACCGAAGGCGACCTTTGCATACTTCCGGGTTCAAAATCTCGCCGAAGACGGCATAAATATTCTTAGTAATATATATTTATGCATTTCTTCACTAGAGTATCGATGTGTAGTCGTGGAAAAATAGCGTTTTAGCGCTTATTTCCGAACAAGAAAATTGTTTACACGTGCGTCAGTTTGCTACACTGAAGCACTGATCAATATTTATGACTAAGGCCCACTTGTTCTGCTTGTTTAAACATTGCCAAAAGTCCCAGCTTCAAAAAAAATGAATGCTGCATGAAAAGCGCTCTGTTGTGTAACTGGCTTTTGGTTCTGGCTTTTTGACCACAATTTCTCCAAGTTTCCCTGTCTACAAGACTATTATATTTCTGCTAAGACCACAAAAACTTGTTAAAAACATGGGACTACATATAATATAAAAGATTATTATGTTATTCGTAGCGAAGGGAAAATGACAACGATGAGACAGAATGACCAGTTTCGACTTTATTCAGTCTTTCTCTCAAGAATGACAGAGATCGGACTACTCCTCCTTTTATACTTTTTACTTTGCCTCTCTACTGCAAATGAAAAATTATGTTAAATATATATTATATTTATTATTCTCATAAGCCACTGCCTTCAGAGAAGTTAGTCAAACCCTCATGTACATGTATGATAGTGTAGATTGAACATATAACACATTAAGTTCTATGACTATAGCTAGACACTTTTACCTTTTATGTTACTTAATAACTGTGTGTTTCCTTGCAATTAGTCCTCAGGATTAGAGTTTGCAGTAAAGTTTAAAGGAAACTGATATATATATAGATTTCATTCACTTTAAAGTTGACTCAGCTATGTAACTTGCTACACTTGTACCAGTGCCAGTTTGCTACACTGAAGCACTGATCAGTGACTAAGGCCCTCTTGTGCTGCTTGTTTTACTCTTGGCAAAAGTTCCAGTTGCATAACATATACTAGATGAATGAATTGTGTATGAGAAGTGTTCCCTTGTTCTGTGTAACTGGTTTATGGTTTTCCCTACAGGGCATGTTTTCTCAGGTGTTTGAGTGTGCAGCGAGTGACTTTGAAGATGACAACATGAGCCAAGAGGAGCGACACAACAGGGACTTGTCGTGAGTATCTAAAATGGTTTCAACCAGGATTTCCAACACCAAAAATTTGGACTTGACAAGATTTTCCACTGTTGAACTCCAGTCCTTGTCAAACAATGAGCAATTCACCACTTCAGTGATGTTATGTTTAGTGCTGCATACCGGTTCACTGGACTTGGATCCGGACTAGTAAGAATGTTTAGGTTCAAGTCCCCCCCAAAAAAAACTAAAACTCAAGAACCGAGTCCAGACTTGTTACCATAAAAGACAATTTCACATACCCCTGCCATTGGGCATCGTCAAGTACCGGCCTCCATGTTATGTGGCCAAAGTTTCACCCAGACAGCATTGCAAGATTGCCAACATGCAATTTTGTATATGCCATGGGTTTAGGTCCGGACTTACAAGTCCGGAACTGAACCTAAACCTCTGGACTTGAATCCGGACCTGAACCTAAATGTGGGTTTAGGTATGCAGCACTAGTTACGTTACATGTACAGGGCTCGAAATACCCGGTGGCGCACTGGCGCGGCGCCACCTGATTTTGCTTGGCGCCGGGGGGTATGTTTATTCCGGGGGGTATGTTTATTTGGCAGATGAGAGTAACATTATCCTTGCGCAAACGAAGAACATGGCGCACGTAACACCACCTGCATAAGTGTGCCGCCATGAAGAGGCGTGGCATTCCCACGGCGGCAGCCCTGTGATGAAGTGATGTAAAGGTGGCATTCTTTATTAAAACATTGTTGTTTGAGAGCTTTTGTGTTCTTTACATTACTTTATTTTATAACATAAAACTTAAGTAGTTAACTAGAAGAAAACGTAATAGATATAAGGAGCAGATTTGAAGAAAATGATAACTTGGAAGTGTTGCCACTTGAATACTGATGGCGCCACCTGGCTTTTGACTCAGGTGGCAACATGCGCCACCTGGCTGAAAAAAGTATTTTGAGCCCTGATGTATGATACATGTTGATATATTAAAAAACAGCCTTGGCCATTGACGAAAGTAGAGCTCAAGGGTGCAGGGACTTGGCCTGAACCCCAGGGGGGTGAAGGATGATAAAAACAAATACAAAGACTAATTTAAAAAATAAATAACGGTAACTATGGACCCTCACTGAAATCCCTATACAAATTAAAGGGTGATAAAACACATTGAAGGCATAGTAAAACGTTAAACTTTATTCCAACACACTATTTACAGGGATCAAATTTTCAGCGACCACTGTCGCCTTCATCAGGATAATTAATGACTAGAGCTGTGTACCGGTACGCAGTACCGATACTGTACCGGAAAAATTGATTAGGTACAGGTCCAAAATACCTAATCCCTCAGTACCGGTACTGTACCTAAACAATTTCACACCAATTTTATGCCTATTTGTGACCTCAAATGTGTAAATAGCTGGTTAACAATGGGTCCCTGTGTAAGGACAGTGTGTTCATGAAAACAAAAACACTTAGTTTTGCCTACATTTTATCTGAGCATTCGCCATAAACAAAGAATAAACCTTAACTATCAAGTTTATTTATGTTTTTGTGTTATTGAAGGAGTTCAGAAGAGCATATAAATTGGTCGAATTGTTCAGGTACAGGTTCAGGTCCGGACCTGTACCTAAACCTGTGTACCTGTACCTGTACCTGTACCTAAAATTTGTTTAGGTACACAGCTCTATTAATGACCAATCACTTCATAACGTGATCTCGCGAGAGTTACGGTTTACAAACACGTGACCTTATTCACACGAGACTTTACCGATACGTGACGTAAGCAATTGATCAAAAGTGCCAGGGAGTTTATAACGTCCACCATCTCTATTAAGTGAAGGCTGAAGTGCTCTGATATATATAGCCTCCTTAATGCCTCTTAGAAAGTAGTCCTGTTCAGTGTCCAGTATTCTAACTTTGTCCAGAGAGACTGTGTGGCCAGGTGATTCGATGTGGATGTGTTGAAAAAACTTCAGATGACAGCGAGCTGGGGCGTTTGTGTTCAAGAAATCTGGTCCTTAGTGAGCGTTCTGTCTCGCCAATGTACGATTCTTCGCAGGTCCCCTGCCTTGTGGTTCCCTGACACGGAATACAGTACACGACGCCACACTTCTCTTCTTTAGGTGTTTTGTCCTTAGGGGCTACGAGAAGCTGTTTCAGTGTGTTGGTGGGTTTGAAGGAGGTGGAGATGCCGTGTGAAGCGAAGATTCTGCGCAGGGGTTCTGAGACGGTCTTGATGTACGGGAGAGTGATGCGGCCTTTGTCCTTCTGTTTTGTTCCCGGGTTTCTGTTGTTCTGTTGGGTGGGTTTCGGTGTAGTCGCCTTGTCTATGGCCCATTTAGGGTACCCACAGTCCTTGAGAGCATGTTGTATTATGTTGTTTCTCTGTGTCCCTGTCATGTGGATCTGTGATGATGGAGTCAGCTCTGTGAAACAAGGTCTTGACGACTGCAAGCTTGTGTTCAAGAGGATGGTTGGATTTGAAGTTGAGGTACTGGTCTGTGTGAGTAGGTTTCCGGTAGATAGTCAGGCGCAGTGAACCGTCGTCTTGGATCGTAGTGAGAGTGTCGAGGAAGGGGAGAGTTCTGTCTTGTTCTGCTTCCGATGTGAATTTGATGTCCGGGTCCAAGGAGTTGAGATGGTCTGTGAATTCTTGTGCGTGGGCTTTCTTGAGTTTGGTGTGGGTGTCATCGACGTATCGGAACCACCAGAGGGGCGGGTGTGTAGCTGTAGTTATAGCGAGCTGTTCTAAGTGTTCCATGTACAAGTTGCATACTATGGGCGACACCGGAGACCCCATCGCTGCCCCGTGTATCTGTTGGTAGAAGATGCCGTCATACAGAAAGTAGGTGCAGTGTAAACAGACCTCCAGTAGTTTGACGATCTGCGCAGGTGACATCGATGAACGCTGTGGTGGTTCTGCGCCCCTCTGGTGGTTCCGATACGTCGATGACACCCACACCAAACTCAAGAAAGCCCACGCACAAGAATTCACAGACCATCTCAACTCCTTGGACCCGGACATCAAATTCACATCGGAAGCAGAACAAGACAGAACTCTCCCCTTCCTCGACACTCTCACTACGATCCAAGACGACGGTTCACTGCGCCTGACTATCTACCGGAAACCTACTCACACAGACCAGTACCTCAACTTCAAATCCAACCATCCTCTTGAACACAAGCTTGCAGTCGTCAAGACCTTGTTTCACAGAGCTGACTCCATCATCACAGATCCACATGACAGGGACACAGAGAAACAACATATACAACATGCTCTCAAGGACTGTGGGTACCCTAAATGGGCCATAGACAAGGCGACTACACCGAAACCCACCCAACAGAACAACAGAAACCCGGGAACAAAACAGAAGGACAAAGGCCGCATCACTCTCCCGTACATCAAGACCGTCTCAGAACCCCTGCGCAGAATCTTCGCTTCACACGGCATCTCCACCTCCTTCAAACTCACCAACACACTGAAACAGCTTCTCGTAGCCCCTAAGGACAAAACACCTAAAGAAGAGAAGTGTGGCGTCGTGTACTGTATTCCGTGTCAGGGAACCACAAGGCAGGGGACCTGCGAAGAATCGTACATTGGCGAGACAGAACGCTCACTAAGGACTAGATTTCTTGAACACAAACGCCCCAGCTCGCTGTCATCTGAAGTTTTTTCAACACATCCACATCGAATCACCTGGCCACACAGTCTCTCTGGACAAAGTTAGAATACTGGACACTGAACAGGACTACTTTCTAAGAGGCATTAAGGAGGCTATATATATCAGAGCACTTCAGCCTTCACTTAATAGAGATGGTGGACGTTATAAACTCCCTGGCACTTTTGATCAATTGCTTACGTCACGTATCGGTAAAGTCTCGTGTGAATAAGGTCACGTGTTTGTAAACCGTAACTCTCGCGAGATCACGTTATGAAGTGATTGGTCATTAATTATCCTGATGAAGGCGACAGTGGTCGCTGAAAATTTGATCCCTGTAAATAGTGTGTTGGAATAAAGTTTAACGTTTTACTATGATTACTACCAACACAGATGAACTTTCATGATAACATTGAAGGCATGCATGCACATTCAAGAAACAGTTACCATAATAATGTTATCTGAGTATCTATTTGGTGCGGTACTAGTGCATTGTCTCTCTGAAAAGATTCACTGTCGAACAGTTTAGCTGCATGCTTGCTCACCTCATGAACATGTCTTTCCCATGTTGACATTTATTATGCATCTGGTCCACTGTTTATTGAATGTGTACTAATAATTAAAAAAAAGAGTTTAGGGGAATTTTTCCTGTAGAATGAACCTGTAAACACTGTATATATAATCTGTCTTCTTTGTCACGTCTTCAGTGAGCTAAACTGGTCTGAGATCATTGCTTTTCAATTTTCATAAAAGAGGAGTATACCGTTAATTATTAATTACTAATTATTAATTACTAATTATTAATTACTCCCGATCTGATGATGATGATAATTGTTATGATAAGTCACCAACAAAATTTTGTTGTGTAAAAGGTGAATGATTGTGAATGATTGATTAACATGAGGTTGAGAAAGTTTTTCTGCATACCTGCACTGGTGCAGATACATGTAACATTGGAAATTACCTGCAACAGACAAATTTTACTTGCACTGCTTAGAATTAAGGAAGTATGGAGCATACTGAAAACTGTTCAGAAACTAGCTATTATTTCTTTAGCACCAGACTGAGTATAGTAACCCAGTACATAGACTGGTGCAGGTTAGGTGCAGGTAGACATCAGAAACACATGTACCTGTACAGCCCCAATTTTTCTCTGTGCTAACCTGCATATTCAGGTGGTATATTGAGCCCAGTAAGGTGATATTTTTTGTGTTTCTCTTAGGACCACCAACAAGCCACCAAGATTCCCCATTAATATCAAGATCACAAGTCACGTGGCACTGACAGGAGAGGTAGGGCATGGACATGTGGTTGTTTGCTTGTTTGTTTATTCATGAAAGAGTCGAATTGGCTTGCAGGCCACTTTCATTGAGGTCATGAGGGTAGAGGTCAGGGTCAGACAAAATATTATGGTTTGGTTTGGTTTATTTAGATCCACAATTAGCTTGACAATTCATATTGCAGCTATTCTTCCTGTGGTCAATTAACATATACACCTGACACACATAAAACAACTTATACAGACATAAACATGTACAGAAACTCCACAAAAACACCAAGTGACAGAACAAAGCTAGCTTACATGACCGCCATATACCTAAAATACCTATTTTACATTTCTCCAAAAGTTGTTGCACATTGTTCCATGCCTCTACAATTTCATAGTGTTCCAGGTGTGTGACATCCGATACAAAAAGCGTTTTCTCTGAGCATTTGTTCTAGGTTTGGGGAGACGGATAGTTTGTGACTTTGTTGATCTGGTTTGGTATCCATGTGACTGAAACGTGATCTAACATAACATATGGGTTTCATGATGTCCATCAACATATACGACTACCAATTGAAAAAAAAATTGTTTTGCTTATTTGTCTTGTTTTCTTATGGAAAGAAAGATTTTTGTATGTGAAGAAAATTTTAGAAAAATCAAGAATCCTTCCACAAAATATGTGTATGTAAATTCTTGACATATGTTGAAGGTTGTTAGTTTATACTCACAAAATCTGTTCAATGTTTTTTTTTTTTTCCAGACTCTAAACATTCCAGATGCCTATCAGGACGAACGGTTCGACCCATCTGTGAGTCGGAGAATCATTTTGCTTCCCTCATAATGCATTTTTTAAAGATCTTTATATTTTCTACACTTCTATATATATGTCCAAGCTTCCTCTGATTTCCATACTTTGGGACTTTTTTTTGAATTTGGAACTTGTGATCAAACCACTGCACAGATAAATGGAAAACTATAATACTATAACAACCTGGAGTTTCTTCTGTTGGTGCAAAAATATAAGCATTTTGGAGTTGATTCAAAATCAGACCTCGATGGTACACGTATTTTTCAAAACAAAAAACTGGATAACACAAAAATGAAGTGTGTGAATCTGAGAACCCAGAAATTGATGAATTGCTCTTGCCTTTTGTTGTTTGACTTGCAGGTAGAAGAAGGTTGGGATAATAAGACAAGGTGCATACTGTGTATGCCAATTAGGAACTCAACCAGGAATATAATTGGTGAGTTAATTTTTCCTGGTACATGTATTTGTACTTCTTAGGCCACACCAATTTAATTTGTTGGTTCTCGGATTTTTTCAGAAAAAATATGAAGCGACAGGGCGAAAAAAATAAAAATAAAAACAGGTCTAGGCATCCTATTATAGGCTTAAATGCTACAAAATGAGCCATGAAGTCAACACAAAAGGCTGGGTTAAAATTTAAACATTGAATTTTGAACTTTTAATCAAACCATTGCAATGATAGATGGGAAAACTGTAACAACTAGGAAGAAAAGGACTTTCCTCAATTGTGTTGGGGGGCAAAACATGAGCATTTTTCAGTTGATTCAGGACCAGAATCAATTTTTTTTTTTTTGCAAATCAGAAAAAAACGAAGAGGCGAATCCGAGAACCAACAAATTAAATTGGTGTGGCCTTAGGGAAGAACAAAAAGAGTCACTTTGGTTAATTGGCATTGTTGAAATTTCATTCTGTTATAATATTAGCAGTATGTCGAATAGATTTGAAAAATGTGCAATGAAAGAAAAAATGAAAATGAAAAATCATGAATAATGACCAAAAAGTAGGAATTCTCTACAAATTCTTACATATTGTTTATCATTAAAAGCACATTTTCTCTTGGAAAATATCTTGATTTATTGCTAAGGCAGTCATGTGGCACCAATTATTATTGATTATGTTGTTACTAATAGTCTTACTACACTTAAGTCATTTGAAGGCTAAGCATCATCACTACCATCACTTCAGCACCAAGGACAGACCATTTTTAACCTTCAGCACAGTGAAGTCATCTTTATGCCAATTTCTGTATTCTATACGGGATCGGACAGCAGCAATTAATTATAAGGTTAAAACCTGAACACTGAAGCTACAAATGTAGTGTGTTGTCATTAGCACCTGGCTTCAGTACACAGTAAACCAGTCATAATTGTCCTCATGAAGATGGCAACTGGTCATGGAAACATCGGGTCTTGTTAAACAAGTGGTTGTGAATAAAGAACTTTTCTATTTAGATATTTCACCAACCTGATGGAATTGTTTATGGAAAATGAAAAATGACAGACATATGAGTATGTAGTACATGTATCTTATCACAGAGGGCAGGATAAAGATGTTGGTGAGAAGTCTAAATCTAGTCTTTTACAGGAGTAATGCAGCTGGTGAACAAGGTAGATGACACCATCTTTAGCAAGCATGACGAGAACCTGTTCGAGGTAAGGAACTTTTGTGCACCTAAATTGGAGCTGTACATGTATGTGCACCTAATTATTTACCAGTGCACCCACTATTTGTGCAGCATTATGTAATATGTAAATTTTATACTACAGCATATTCTTAGCATTGAAGTGTCAGAAAACAGCGGAAAACGTTTGTTGTATTTCTTGTTTAAAATTTGGAATTCGAAGTTATATATAGCTATAGAACTCTGCTAGGCTTTGAAAATATTATAATACTTCTCTGTAAAAACAACCTTGTGTGATGTGTGAAGAGAGCTCTTTGTTTTTACAGGCCTTTGCCATCTTCTGTGGAATGGGAATCCACAATACTCAGATGTACGAAAAGGTAGTCAAGGCCATGGCCAAACAGAGAGTGGCTTTAGAGGTTTGTTTGTTTGTTTGTTTGTTTGTTTGTTGGATCCTTATTCATGAAATTCTCAAATTGGTCATTAGGGAAGAGGTCAGGGTCAGACAAAATATGGTTACATGCAGTGAGTTACATATGATTGAAGTCCTAACAAATCCATAAACATTATATACATTGTGTGTACATTATATACTGCTGTATAGTGCTTCACATAGTGATGCTGGATATAGTGCATATAGTGATGTTGGATAGTAAGGTTGAAAGTTAGCTGCTTCAACTACTTATACAGTTAGGTTTATACTTTTCGATGGAGAGCTTGGAGAACAAAATCATCTCTTCGATGAAGATGATTTTGCAGTCAGGATGGCAGAAATATTTTTATACTTACGGTCAACTCAAGTATGTTGATTGTATGATGTAGATACTTTTAGACAAAATCATGCACTGTACATGTACATGAAATACAAGACCCTATGTCTGGCCCTTTGACGTGAAAGTGTTAATGACTGTACGATACACAATGCTTGATGAATACAGGACAAAAAGTATAATGTACTTATACCAATCATTTGCTTATAAAGTAACAAAATGGGAACTATAATGATGCAGAAGTTAATGATGATAATTACAAATTTACATGCAAATCCTGTTGAAATGAAACAACACACATCTACATACATGCATATAGGTAAATCAACATAACATAACATACATACTATTCATATTGCTGACATATGTACCAGCAACTAACGTGATGATGATATTTTCTTCCTGCCCAACTCAGTGCCTTTCTTACCATGCAGTGGCATCAGAAGAGGAAGCAGATAGGTTAAGAGTAAGTAGCTTGGATTTTGTTGCAGACTGTTGCACCACCTACCAGCATGTGTTGGCACTGCATAGACAAAGAGATAACGTCCACAAACATAGTCCAGCCAGGTTACATATATGTGTGTGTGTGTGTGTGTGTGTGTGTGTGTGTGTGTGTGTGTGTGTGTGTGTGTGTGTGTGTGTATGTGTTTGTTTGTTTGTGAGTGTGTGTGTGTATGTGTGTGAGTGCGTGTGTGTGTGTGTATGTGTTGCACTTGAGATAGATCGAACACACTTTTTCAATCTGGCTGATTTAAGAGATTTGCTTGTGATCACTCTTTCTATTCTTTCTTTCACACCAAACATTTCCCTCCCACTATATAAGCACTTTTGCAGGGAGGTAATAACAGTGACCAGTTTAATTCTGGAATTCCAGTTTAATTCCGGACTAATTCCCATATCTCAGCAACCTGACGTCTAGATGGGCTAATATTCTAAGATGTAGGTAAAAATCATGTAAGAAAATTCTGCAGATTTCTGGCTCCAGTTCCCAGAATTCTGCAGAATTGGGTTAATTCCCAAGGGGTCACCGATGGCTACAACATATTTCTTACATCATTTTTACCTATATCTTAGAATATTAGCCCATCTAGACGTCAGGTTGCTGAGATATGGGAATTAGTCCGGAATTAAACTGGAATTCCAGAATTAAACTGGTCCAGGACACTGTTTAATGAGAACGATGTTATTTCAGAAACTGCCCATCCCTTCCTCTGACTGGTTCCACCTTCTACGCTGGGATTTTGATGACATTGGGTTGGAGGATGAGGAAACACTGAAGGCCTCCATCAGGATGTTTATGGATATGGACTATTTAAGGAAGTTCAGCATCAACTATAAGGTCAGGAACTCATAGACAATTCAACCTCTACAAGTAGATGAAATACAGAGATAAGAGTAATATAATGAGAACACATCAATTTGATTTGATCAGTCTGATCAATCGTGCTGGTAGATTGGAAAAAAATAAGAAACTAGAAAGGCCGACATTTGCTCAGGAGCAAATGCAGCATGGCTTCACCACATCTGCCGTACCAAAAATGGACCTATCCCCTCCCACACAAATGATGTGGTGAAGCCATAAAACAGTTGGATAGCTAAAATCCTATACATTATGGGTAAGGATTTATATTTGCCTGACGCAAACTGTTTTCAAAAAAAAGTTTATGCCCCACATTGCAGGAAAGTGTGACAAACGTACTAAAAACAATTGAATGCAGTTCACCTGACAGGTGCCCAATGAGTTAATCCAATTAAACCCAACACCCAATCAGCAAGATTTCTGAAGATTACAACTGCCAACGATCTCGAAAGCTCAGCATCCTTTCATCCTTCAGTATACAGTAACTACTGTATACTTCGCTATTTGGCATTGAAAACAGTCAGAAGTCCCAAATTATACAATTTCAAAGGGGTGCATGCCAGAAGATATAAATATAATGACTTGTTGTTGGTAGATACATGTAGATAAAGCATACCCATACCAAATGTACAGATTTTGTCAGAAACTGCATGGCCAAAAAAGCCAAATAAAACAAGCCTGTATCCATAAAAATGAGAAAAAAGTCTGATGATATTTGCCCACTCTACCTTTACACCAAATTTCATGTTTAATATTTGGCCAAAAAAATGGCAGAGTTGAATCCTTTTAAAAATGGCAGGAAAAGGAGGAGGAGAAGAAGAAGATGAAGAAACACGAGGGAACACAATATGTTTAAAAGTCATCAAAACAAACTTATGCATCCTGTGATAGTCACAAGTGCTGGTTAATTTAAGTACTTAAAAAATGCTCATGATATGTCTATAAGCACAATATTAGTCCTATGAGTATCTGTATCTTTTGTTCCTGTTTGTTCATACAGAGCCTGTGCCGGTGGATGTTGAGTGTACGGAAGAACTACAGGAATGTGACGTACCACAACTGGAGACATGCCTTCAATGTGGCACAGATGATGTTCACTATGCTAAAGGTAAGGTAATAATGGTTTATTCAATTAGTAACACACATAATATATAAAATACATACAGACAGTCCCACCTGGCAGCCAGAGGCTGAGTTGCATGGGAGCTGTTTCCATGAGTTTCATTAAAACAATATCTCAACCATTATCTCAACCATATTTAAAAACATTACGAACAGGATAAAATTGACAGAGCATAAAAACATTCTTAAGCAGATTAAAGTGGTCAAATTATTTTACAGGTTCAGCAACCGTACCATGTGTGGTATTGCACTGTCGTGATATCTTACAGTTCTACAGTAAATACTGTTCAGTTTGTGGGATGTTCCTGCCACTTATTTCCTCTCGTGAAGGAGGTAGGAGATGTCTGTACTGTTCAGATTGCTCTAAGAACCTGGAGAATTTAACGGTCAGTTCTTCACGGCATCCTTTGAGGGTTGAGAGGGCAAGTTGTTCACACGCTTTTGAGTTAGAGGTAAAAGTCCCAGAGGTAGAGGTAAAAGTCCCAGAAACTTTTTGAGGCTGTAGCTAGGGGTAATGGGTTATTCATCCACTGCATCTTCGCATCTCCCTCTTTTTCCACTAACTTTTACCTGCCCAACAAAAGTGTTATTTTAAAGTTATAAAGTTGCACCAGGTGGATGGAGTGAGGAAAGTAAATGTAAAGACTTCATTTCCTAAGGATGCAATGTCTACTGCTATATGTAGTAGGTGGGAATGCCAGGAATCAAACATCTGTCTTGTGTCCGCTAGACTCAGCAATTCAATGCAGCCTAAAGGTACCTATTTCATGAATCAAGCACATGTTGTACAGCTCCCCTCAGCCATTTTTCATTTTTTTACATCAATTATTGTGGGTTTTAATCCATTAGTTGTGAGTTTGCTTCTCTGTTGGTCCTAATAGCGTCTTTTGGAAGGTGGGTGGGGGTGGGGGGTGATTTTGACAGATGATAGGAAGGCCAACCCTAGAGGTGACCCAGCTTTTGCCAGGTGGGAGTAAGTGGGGGTACATGGAGGAATTCAGGAAGTGGCTCAGGTTTATTACCATACCTCATTGAATTATATCATACAATTAAAGCCTGGATATGATATGATGATTGTTTGAAAAAAAGGGGATTAGCTGGTGGGAATAGATGTTTTTCGCTGACCAAAATTGTAATGATTTTGAATGTTTTTTTCTTCCTAAACTCAAACATTGAATTTGACAAAATGACTAGTAACCGTGCAGTATAATTTCACTAGCCAGGAAAGTGACTAGCCTGATTAATCGCGCTCCTGGCGGCCGGCCGCCCCGAAGTTGCCGCCCCCCACATTCCTCAGTCCATATCTTGGGGTGGGGGTCATTAACCTCCGGCCGAGAGCTTGTGTAACACAGGCTAGGAAAGTGACTAAAGGGCTCCAGTTGATTGTCTGTCAAAGGGCTTCAGTGTCTTGAACACATTTCTATGTCACCATGCGTAACAATAACAGCAAATAATTTGTTTTCATTTCAAACCTCCTTGATTTGATCAATTGCAAATTTCTAAAGACTGCAAATTTTTCATCTGCCATAAACTTTGACCCATCTTAACTATGGTCCCGTGAATTTTAAGAGTCTTAAAGTATTTGTCATAAAAACACCCTGACTTTATAATGTCTCATGCATGTTGTGTGTCAACCCTGTTCAAGGAGACCACCTCCAGTTCCCTGGGTGTTCACCTTCGGCAGGTTTGACTACATTTATTATATGAAATGTGTTTGAGTAAAGAATAAACAAGCATGTCAAGGAAAACATTATGCATTTGCCACAATGATGGTGATAAAACATTATGCTTTAAGATGTAACCTTTCTTGTCATTGTGTTCCTCAGACTGGGTCTATGGAGGACTTGTTGGATGACATTGAGGGTCTTGCCCTGCTCCTGGCCTGTCTTTGTCATGACCTTGACCACAGGGGCACCAACAACTCCTTCCAGATGAAGTAAGACTTTATAAGAGTTTCAGTGTTATTAATACCTACCGCATTATATATTCATTTTAACCAAAGGAAAACATATTGTTTTTGCTCTGTTTCCTCTTCTTCTTCTCCAAACCAATAACTTAAAGGTCAATGACCTGACCTTTCTGTCATCATGGTAACTAGTTTTGGGTTATATCATGTTGCAATTTCATAGCAAGAGGGATTTAGACTCTTGTCTGACCATAAATATTCAATGTGTTTGAGTAAGAATTAACAGAGCAGATCATATGCAAAGGTAAACATTATGCATTTGCTTTGCAAATGTTATCTTAAGTTTTAATTTAAATTTTATGAACATCTTTTAAAATTTAATAGTTAAGTGAAATAGGAGAGATGTTGAACAAGCCATTATGGCTTCTCTTCCACCCCAGGACATTTTGTTTTTGCATGTGTTTTCTGCTGTCTAAATGTATGTTTGTGGTCAATACTTTGTCTTGTTGTCTGCCATGTCCCTGTAGCGCAATCAATGCCGAGCCTTGGATCGAAATCATACTCGGGGGTCCACAGAATTTGAACCAAATGAGAATCTTATATCTTATATAAACAGCCTCCAGTTTAATTTCGAACTTCCAGTTTAATTCCGGACAACCTCCCATATCTCAGCAACCTCAAACTCAGATGGGCTAATATCGCAAACCATAGGTAAAAATGATGTAAGAAATATGTAGCAACTATTCGCGACCCCCTGGGGGTTTGTCCCAATTGAAGAACTAAAGAACTATTATGCATAACCCTTGAGCATTATGCATAAATTATGCATAACCCCTCAAAACATTATGCATCATTATGCATGATTGGACAAACCCCCAGGGGGTCGTGAATAGCAGCTACATATTTCTTACATCATTTTTACCTATGGTTTGCGATATTAGCCCCCCTGGGTTTAAGGTTGCTGAGATATGGGAGGTTGTCCGGAATTAAACTGGAAATCCGGAATTAAACTGGAGGCTGTTTATAGGAGAATCTGCATACTAGTATTCAAGGAGAATTAAGTGAGGGTATGGGGTCATGGAACTCTCTTTATAATTGTTTTCACCCTGTATCATCAGGTCCAATCACCCACTGGCCCAGCTATACGGAACCTCTACCATGGAGAGGCACCACTTTGACCAGTGTATCATGATCCTCACTAGTGAGGTAGGCTGAGAAAAAGTCACATCACTTACGTTTCCTTAAGACTGAAATACAACATTTCTGATATTAAGGCAGATCAAATCTTTCAATCATTGAAATCATCCATTTTTCTGATTCTTGATTTCTGTAGCAAGTAATTCAATCGTCATGAATAATCCGAGTGATGTCAAAGTACATGTAAACATGGCATTGGGTTGAGAACCTGGCACCAATATGAGAAGAAAACTAACTTAAAGGCAACACTACTAAAATGCAATTGTACAATGTATGTAGTCATGATAAGCATGTATAATTGAATATAAGGACATACATGTACATTGTATGAAAGGAGTCTGCAATGTAGTTGTCCAAAGTTGGTAGCATTGTTTGGAAAGTCTAAAAAAAACATGCATTGGTGATGAAATTTGATCTAGGGTGAATTGTTCTTTCCAGCTGCAGGGAAGTGCTTGGTTGCTAACTTTTGCTCTCTTGCCCAGGGTACTGAGCTGCTATCCAGTATGAGTAAAGATGACTATGCAAAGTGCCTAGATGTCATGGAACATGCAATTCTCTCTACAGATCTCGCACTCTACTTCAAGTGAGTTGTTTTACCTCAGAGTCTGTGAAGGAAATTATTTTGTTAGCTGTACTGTGTTTGTGGAAAATGAAGAGGCAATCTTGACATCTACTGATATTGACCTGAAGTTTAAGAGGGACATACTCCATATTATTATAGCTGTTGATTGTCATATTACAATGTATTTGGGAGGTATGTATAGTGAACTTGAAGATGCTTGTTTGTTCATTTGTTTGCACTTAGAAAATAATGAATATGTAACCATTACTAATAATGAAATGTTACATGAGATGAAATATTGATAACACCCCAAGGAAGCCAGAAAGCCCAATGACGAGTCATGCTTATTACATGTATGTAAAGGCCACCCTTTATCAACCATTTTTTAAATTCTTCTCATCACACAACATGGTTATAGAAAAACCATACAATAAAAGACCATACAATAGAAAAACTTTGTGAATTTATCTCAAATTGCTTTAAAAAGAGAGAAGAAATCCTTAAGGCCTAGTTTAGTTTGTTCTCTGATATTTTACTTAGTGTAGTGCCATGCAGTCCATTTTCTGATATCATCATTTCCCGTTGTTAAGGACTTTTACGTCATTCTGTTCTGTTATCCTTGTATCCTATGTACATGTATCATGTTACTCAGTACAATGTACATGTAACATCACATTCTGACGTATGCATTTAGCCCCATGGGCATGAACATGCAAATAAAGATTCAATAATTATATGATGAGATACAACACAAGGTTACAACATCCGAATTATAATAAAAAGATGAAGTAAGCAATGCCATGTGCCTTAGTCTATATGTATGTTACTGCAACAAACCCACCAATAAAGGTGAATCATCACAACAACATGTCATGTTGTCATTTTTCTGTCATGTTCAGGTGGAGAGGTGGATTCTTCTCAATAGTGGACAGAAATGAGGCAGACTGGAGCAACAAGGAGAACAGAAAACTGCTGAGGAGCATGATGATGACAGCGTGTGACGTGGCAGCCATCACTAAACCCTGGCCTGTTCAACAAAGGGTAGGACATCATTCCTCAGTCCATCTACCATACAGGCAACATCTACATATACATTAAGTGCTTGATATTCAAGTTAAACATATATAATGCAATATAATAATAATTGTAACTGGTAGAATGTGAGGTAGAGTGTTGTATAAAAATTACTAATATTAGTAACTACATTAATCTAGTACAATCTGCATTATAGATTCTACGCTGACATTACAATTTTATTATATTTATTGTATTATATGCATGAATTATTTCTTTTGTTTTGATATTACAATGATTGTGTTTCTGTGCCTGCATCAAAAACATGGAATAGGAAGACCTCACCATTTAAAGTCCAGTTATTCAAAGTTGACTACATGTACATGTTATTGAGCTGATGATACTAGCATGCTCATAACAGGTTTACTAATCACTTAACAACATGTTTTGTTCCTCAGGTTGCCCAGCTGGTTGCTTCAGAGTTCTTTGAACAAGGTGACCTTGAGAAAGAGCAACTGAAGATACAGCCAATGGTCAGTCATTGTCAGTGTACACCCAAATTCCTCTTTTTATTCTATTTTATTGGCATTTTCTGTATTTTCAAGAAGGATTGAAATCAACGGGTGTCTATCACTTTTTCAAAATATCAACCTGGAGATCAGACTAAAGGTTTGATCCACTCATGCTGTGAAGGACCCACTTTTCGCTACTGTACAACAATTTAAAATGTAGGTCTGGTCCTGTGGGGTTTTTAACATGACACGTGGCTCTCCTCAAACATCAGACTTCTAGCTTTTCTTCCCATCCAAGAGGACATCCCTAACTGCAGCTAGATTATCATCACTCGAGTCAAGTAAGGATCTGGTGTAAAGCTGGTGGTGTGTTGGTGGTGTGCTGGTCAAGTAAGGATCTGGTGTAAAGTTGGTGGTATGTTGGTGGTGTGCTGGTGTGTTACGCCGAAAGGCGGTTATACCGGCTATACAGATACAGAAGCTGGTGTGTTACGCCGAAAGGCGGTTATACCAGCTATACAGATACAGAAGCTGGTGTGTTACGCCGAAAGGCGGTTATACCGGTTATACAGATACAGAAGCTGGTGTGTTACGCCGAAAGGCGGTTATACCGGCTATACAGATACAGAAGCTGGTGTGTTACGCCGAAAGGCGGTTATACCAGCTATACAGATACAGAAGCTGGTGTGTTACGCCGAAAGGCGGTTATACCGGCTACACTGATACAGATACAGAAAGTGCCAATACAGTTTTCTGTACAAGGGCACAGCAGATCGAGTAATACTATACAGTTTGTACATTTGGGCCTGCTATGCATTCAAACCAAGAACCTTTATTCTACCCTATCCAGAAGACCACCTTAACACCTCTTATACACATACAAAATTCATGTCCTCTTGGATGGGTAAAGCTGGGGGTATCTTGTGTGAGGAGAGCCACACCTCAAGCACATTAAAGATCCTGCCACACTACTAGTATATCCTTCCCAGTGTGAGTTGTTTAGTTACCATACAGTCTGTTCTTACAATTATGCAGCTTCTTCTAACTGTACAAAGCTGGACCAGGTGTGTTAAGCCTAAAGGCAGTTTGGGCAAGCAAATTTGACACAGTGATATTTCTCCCTGTCCAGGACATGATGAACAGGGAGAAAAAAGACAAGCTGCCTGAGATGCAGGTGGACTTCATTGATGCAATCTGTATGCCAGTCTACAAGGTAAGAGACTCAGATCATGAGGGCATGCCTGGTGTTCATGTGTTGTGCAATGTTCAGCTGTCATGTTATGGACAAGTCTGTAATACTATGTATTACATGTAATTATATCCTAGTTGGCAGTTGGTTCAGTCACTATCAGCCTGATTGAAAATTATACCACGCTCAATAACAAATGTGATCACTTCATAACTATAGACAAAAGATAAGTTGTACATTACGTCAAAGAAGGTAAGACATCAGGTAGAACATCACATAACACAAAGTAAATAAGTTTTTCAGCAATTGACAAAAGATAATGTGATATCTAAAGCATCTGACTCTTCAGAGAATTTTCCAGTTGTTTGATTAACTTTGTATTATGTCACATTTATTAAATTTTTCTACCATTAATTTGTTTATGGCTGCAGTACTTAGCCAAAGCCCTCCCCAGCCTCAGTCCCATGTTGAAGGGGTGTGAAGACAACAGGCAGCACTGGCAAAGCCTTGCTGACGGTAGAAGGGAACAGGAAGCTGCAAAGGCTGCTGGGAAGGATGTTCTGGAGGTTGATGGGATAGATGGAGAGGATGCTGGGAAGGTAACAAACTATTAGTTTCCTGTGTTTGTGTACTTGCTGTGATGCTCATTAATGGTATCATTGATTTTGCTGTAATGTTTTACCATTCACTCTGTGCCCAGACACGTTGTTTAATCTGGAAAAAGTTGTTAACTCTGTCATTTACCTTACGAAAGTCGTTTTACTTTTGTTGTGTTAATAAAATTCTTCTTCTGTATCCTGCAACACCAATTTGATTTCCTGTGGTGTTATGTAGAAGTAATTTTTAAATCGTAAAAACGTTTTTTTATTTAAGAGTTCAAATACAACAATACAGAATTTAATACATTGTACATAATACATAACTGCACAAAAAATAAGGAATATGCAGTTTGCATGCATTTTTAGTTATTTTTAAATAAGGTATCATAATTGTATGATTATACTTTTCCAACAAATTAAATTGTTGTGGCCTTAATTTCAAATGTCACTTTCACTGGCAGATAGCAAGCAGGGAAAAGGATGAATCAGTGGAAGAAGAGCCGGCTACTGTCGGTGACTCTCCATCCAGAATAATTCTAGAAACAGGTGAAGAAGAGCACAACGGTTCGGGAGGGTGCTGTCCAGAGAGACCAACATGTGCATCATAGAAGTCCTCTCCTCAATCGGTGCTTCTTACAAGGGCATTGTACATCTACTGTAGATCTTCTTTTCTAATAGCAGGGCTGTCTCCAGGACCCATCCCTTTCTTGGGATGGACAAAAATTCCATTCATTGTTTAAAAAATTGTAAGCTTAAAGATGTCGACAGACTTGACAACAATTTTACTCCAAGAAAATTTCCTTATGAAAATGTGAAATAGCATTTCAAAGGTTTCGAAGTTCCAAAAATAGTGTATGCCCCAAGACTCTCTGGATTTTAAGGCACACCTCCCCCCCCCCAACAATTACATGGTCCTGGTTTGTAGATTAAAAAATATGTCAACCTACATGGACATGGTAAACACCTGGTCCAGTCAATTTAGATTTGAAAATTGGAAGAATTCAGGTTCAGATCTCAATTCAAGTTGTTGGTTTCTCATGTATCCATCTGTGTTGACTATTACTTGTCAATAAAGGCCACACCAATCAGACTTGTTATTATAAACTAAAAGTAACTGTTACTGGAGTGTATTTTTTTCCAAGAAATTGAACTGGGCAGGTGGAATTAAAAAAGAAGGGGAGGCCTGAGCATTCTGTGATACCTTAAAAGGCACATTATATTGTCAACACTAGGCTAACTGATAATTCATACAATGAATTTTTAATGATGCATTGATAAAAGGATATGAACTGTAACAACAAGGACTTTCTTCAACTGTTGGTGGCACCTTGAATGGCACATACTACTGTTTACTGGGGGAAATGAAGCATGTGGAAAAGAGAAACAACAAATTAAATTGTTGTAGCCTAACATATCAACCTGCAAGTAGTGAGATGAAGTACAGACCTGCTATCTACACCTTTCATGAGTAGCCTGTAAAAAAAAATAATATGATCACTAAATTAAATACTCTATGACAATCTTACATTCCAACTTATACAAAAAAGTATTCTATATAACTGATGTGGAAAAAGGGTAAGGATTTCATACTAATAATTTTCCAACATGAACATGGCAAAATTAAACACAGTGATGTCTTAAGTTAACATTATTTTACCAGGTCGCATACAAGTAAATATGCCATTCTGAAAAAAAATGAGAGATCTCCAATGCAACGTCAGCCAGACTGTATTATCTAAACTATACATACCAGAGCCAGCGCCTGTTTTCTCTGTCAATAGCTGGCACCTTGGCTGTTGTGAGACAGAAAAATGTTTAAACCTTGACAATTTGAAACAAAATTTTAAAAAAATTAAAAGATCCAAATTACCACTGACAACCACTCTTAACCCCATGATTTGCCTCTCAAAATGTTTGAAATTGCATTTTTGAAGCCTTGAAATCCATACAGAGTGACTTTGGTGCTCTCGTCATGCCTACTGCCCTTCAATCCAATAAGCCCTGGTACTGTACAATGTACCTGGGGGAGGTTGCATTACCGGTATCTCTCAAACACAGTGTTTTCAACTTAGTGGATATTCATGACATTGTATGTAACCCGGCAGATAAATGTTAATGGGAGGTTTAAAGCTGAATCATGACTACTAACATTAATGTATTCATCCACCCTGTACAGTGAACAAATTTTGAAACATAATCTTTTAGATACATTGTATGTAACAGGATTTGTCAACCCAGCATCTCTTTCAGAATTTTCATGAAGGACTTGAAGGTTAGATTTAACTGCATATAAATATGTGCAACAGTGACTGATTCTCTGCTTTTTGTATTAACAGTTGTATATAACAAACAAAAGACAATGATTAAAATACAAGACTTATTACTTTATGGGATTGCTTACTTCTAAACATGTGCAACTTTCTATTTTACACAATGTATGTACATGTACTGTGTTGGAGGAACAGTATCGTGTTTTCTTGGTTGTCTACTAAAACAACTCAAGATTGAACCGTTTGATCATCTTTTATTTTGTAAATTTTAACTTTGTGGAATATTCTCTTGTTTAGTGTTGTGAGATTTGAATATTGGAGAATGTAGAGCAAACCGTATACTGTTTATTGTATGAACTTACTGTAAGATTATTAAATAATAGGTAACAAATAGAGGCTGTTATTTGCAAGCGAAATATATCATGCTAAAACAATGGTAATGCAAATATAGTTTTCTACCCATGTACTTTCACAGAAATTTTGAAATGTGGAAATTGTTATAAATTTTAGTAGTTTTTATGTCATGTGTATAATAAGGGTGCACATTTTATGTACCGACCATTGTGGAAAACCTACCAAACAAATGCGATGGAGACATTTTAAGAAAGTTCCATTTCTCTTATACACAATGTACAATCATGTACATTTTGTATGACAGTGTACTTTGCTAGTGAGTTATTTAACTAGTGAGTTATTTAAATGAATAATTTAGAATGACACTGTCTTCATGCAACATTGCAATATGAAGCATTGGTTTGAACAGTTGCTATAATTTCCAGCAAAAGAAATTGGACTTACCCAAATTTTCAACTATTATTTTTTGTCAGTCTTTGTCAAGGAAGGAGCGATCCACCGCTTCTGTGACATCACATTATGCAGATGTGGAGGCTAACTTATGTAATGTTCCATTGGTTTCAGGTAACTATATCTGTTGCTGTCTCTCTAAGTTAAAAGTGGAAATACTTAACCAGCTCTTAAAGGAAGTGGGGAATTAAAAAATGTCAACTACTGATAAGCAAGTAATGGATTCTTACATTTTATCATCAAACACCCTGTAGAAGCAATTGCACTCTGCAGCTGCAGCATAAGTTGGGGTGGCGTTTAACATTATTTTAAAGTATAGACTGAGGATGCTTTGTATTGGCTAAAGTTCATGGTCTTACATTTTGTATGTACGGTGTTGCTAATTCTGATGTCTGGACAAACTCAATACTGGTATTACCCCTAAGACAAACCTCTACACCTTATATATAAGTTTTAATAAGTTAATTTTATTTGTTTGAATTACATTTCTATTTTGATTTGATGAAGTTTTGAAATATGTGACATTGAGCAAACTTATCACAAAGTTCTGTAATTCTGTAAAGTAATAATGACAATGATCATTGTCCTCAATCTATTTTTTCAAGCCCATTGCAATTGTATGGTACCGCACAAACAGAACGTTGACTGTGAAGAATTTTCTCTTTTGCAATTGAAAATACTGGCTACAAATTTAGCTTCATGTGAATGTATTTATCATAACCGCTGTATAATTTTGTAGAGAGAGGTATTTTATGTCTGCTGACTGGAAAACAGGTAACTGTTACAGTACTAGTTATGAATACTTGGAATAAATGACACTGTAAGTTGTTTTACATATGGTGTCCTTCTGTCTATGGTTTTTACTTTTACCTAATATTAGCACTGCAAAATGATTATGGCCGACGGGTTTATAGGTCAGCGGACACGAGATTGAGAGGTTGTCGGTTCGAATTCCGTGCAAGACGTTTCCGTGGGAAGGGCACTTTCCTTAGTTTGTAATACCCCACGCCAATGTAGCCTCCACCAGGCCTTTCTACGGGAATACGGATCGTAGAATTCGGCAAAAAAGAGAGTAAAATTGGCCAAGGCAGTCCGGCCGCGGGAAGGTAGTTTCTTTCCCTCTGCGCGGCCAGTCAAACCTACAAGGCGGCCAAACTCCCCTGGCAAATATTCCATATATAGCCAGGGTGTCCATGATGAGACAGAGCAGCTTCTGTCAGGGAGGCCAACAGTTAACACTTTGGTACAGAACAAATCACAGATTCATCTAGTTAACACATACATTTATTGCATAGATCCGGGTGGACTATTTTACATTCAGTCATACATTCAGTCATAATCTTACATACCAGTAATGAATAAACTTTTTACACTTCTTTGTGAGGATACTGCCAATAGACTGCTACTTAATTCCTGACCACACCTCAAACATGTGTATTACCAACCAATTAGCCAACCAACCAATCAAGGAATTAACTGGCCAACCAACTAACTAACCAAGCAAAAGTACATCACGGAAACACATAATGGGAACTTATATAATTCATTTACAACAATCCCTGCAACATTTTAAGGACATAATTTAAGGATTATCTGCTATGTAAAATTTCTCAATTTTACTTATAAATCTGAAACGTGACCATTTAATAACGTAAGGCCATGTTGATTTGATTATATGGATGACATTCTCCGGGAGCCCCAAAACTGATACGCGCGTGCGAATAAAAAAAAAGTTTTGCAAAAAAAAAAAAGTTGTTTTCATTATGAAATCTACGTACATGTAGTCATGAGGGTTGAACAAATGGGACAGAATATGGTTTGGCGAATAATCTAAATCTTTAAGTTCATTTCCTTACAATTTCGTCTTTTTTCGTTTGATTTTGGCATTCTACGACATTGGTATAGTTTTTACTTATTTTTTTGTAACTTACAGTATATTTTTGCTCATTTTGCAACTGTTTTGTACGATTTACAGTATGGTTGAAAACTTTTTTTTTTGGAAACGGCCGAAAATTCATGCGCGCACGGATGTCATCCATATAATCAAATCAACATGGCCTAAACTACCAAAAAAAACCCTGTGAATTGCTTCCAGTTGTACTAATCTCTTAAGTCCATGTTATTTAAGGAACTACAGATTAAGGAACTACAGCTCCTTCAATTCATAAATAAATATATCTGCCACAGTGCTACATTGTATGCACAATACAGGGACAGTATGTTCTACCAATGAATATATAATATTATAATGCTGAATACATGTATGGTATTGGGGCCAGCATACCCTCTCCGTAGAGCGTAATCGGCTGTTTTAATTCTACCTAGTACATGTATGTAGAGTGTAGACGGACCGCCCTAATTCAATGCAGAGCATAATTCATTATTATTATTATTATTATTAAAGGCTTGCCTCCAAGTTAGTCATCCTCAGCATGCTGGATGACAATCTTTACTTCACAATAATGAGGAGCAGAACTAGTACTGGGCTGGTCCAGGTTGTAGCGATGACGTGATGGCAGTATGGAGTCACAGATGTTCAGACTTTGATCCAGCTGCTCCTGAATGATGCCCAGGTTTTCCTGCAGCTTTTCCAGCTTCAGCTCACCTGTGCAGAAGGAAAACATTGGAAGTAGGGCCGTGTTTATGTGAAGTCACCCAAGGCGCTTTACATGTGGTTTACCCCGAAGCCGGTTACAAGTGGCTCCATCTGAACGCTCCAAATCACATTGAAAGCGCCTTGATCCCAAGCTACTTCTAGAAGTGGTTTCGAATCGGTTTTCCCGCATCGCGATTTGTGTCTGAACGCAATGTGATTTCAATGTAACTTCTTTATTTCTTTATGCAATATATATTTCTTTATTTATATATATATTATTATGCAATACCAACTTTTACGTGGCAGTAACTTAAAGAGCAGTAATGGTCAAATAATGTGTCCGTTCTAGGACGAGCTTCACCGCCTCTGGCGAGACCACGTCGGCATTCGGCTGAGATACGCTGGGAGCGGGGTATCAGCAAGAAGGTCGTTGACCTCTGACATTAATAGCACGCTACCTTGCGAGTTTTCATCAAACAACAATAAATGTAACTCAAGCGAATCATGATCAGACATGGTTTCAAAGGAATGTGCGGCACGTGGACCAGATGTGAGGAATGTGAGTTACCCGAATCGCGGTTTGGGTGACTTCACATAAACACTGCCTAGGTCTTAAAAATATGACAACAGGACTTTTGTAACGACATGGTCACAGCTGTGTGTTATAAAATAACCCTAACAAGTCATTTCAAGCTACAATGCATTTCTCTGCATGCTTTAATACAGAAATTTGCAGACTGAAGCACTGCCAACATACATGTAAGTGGCAATGATTATCTCATTTCAATGCAATAAAGACATTATCAGGGCCATATCACTGTTTCAGGTACATGTATAATATTTTGCAAGCTCAATAATTTGATTTTCACAATATTTCATAAGCCTGTAAAGTACTCAGTGGCACGCCCCTTCTTCCAACAATTATGACCTAGTACATACATGTAAATGTATCACATTGAAGCATTACGGTACCATATCTCCAAGCAGATCATAGAGTGGCAAGGCAGTACTTGGCCAGAATGGACCAATGGATACTGCCTTGCCACCATAATTATGATCTGCTTGGAGATTAGCATTAGGAGGGCTGTTTCAGTTAAAAGTCATTGCAAACTTATTTGATTTTCACATGTCCCATAAAGTACTCAGTGGCAGACCCCTTCTTCCAACCATGACCTACATAACATGTAAAACTACACTGACCTAATCTCCAAGCAGATCATTTAGTGGCAAGGCAGTCCACTGGCCAGAATGGACACTCCTCTGGCCAGTGGATACTGCCTTGCCACTGAATGCCTCGAAATTAATTTTTCTTCCTATTGTCCCAGCACTGTCCCAAAAATAAATTTCAATTGTCCCGAAGTGAGGATGAACTGTCCCAACCTGTTTTTTTGGAAGTCTTGTATGACTAGTACTTCTACTTGAAGTCAACTTTATTTTGCTTATGTTCAGTCCCTGGGGCGCACTATAATTACTGCAGAGTAGACAGGAAATTCAGGGGGACTTTTTCAGATCCAAAAGCCGGGACGTGTGCCTGATAAACAAAAGAAGGGCTAACATTCTGATGTTGATCATTTTTCGATTGTCCCAAAAATGTCCCAAAGTATCTTTTTAGTTGTCCCAGCCTAAATTTTAGTGGTCAGTGGCCATTGGACCACCTTTAATTTCGAGCCCTGCACCGTATGACCTGCTTGGAGATTAGCATGCCTATAATTACCTGGTTCCTGGACCACTTCCTTGGGAGGGCTGCTCAGACCCAACTTGGCACAGACGCTGCTCCACATGTGCTCCGCAAGCTCCTGGTCGTGGTTGACGTCCACATCAGCGGAAATGGCGTCACAGACGATGGACATGAGGAAGTTCATGAGGAGGGTGAAGATACAGACCATGAAGGCGGAGAAGAAGACCGGCCCGATGAGAGGGTTAGCCTCCAGCATGTCACTAGCAAAGAACCTGAGAAAACACACACGCAGATGCTGACAATGACACAAGCTCTTACCCATGCCCGTAGCCAGGGGGGTTTGGAAGAACCCCCCCACAAGGCTCAAAGGTCCACTTTTTGGTTCACTTTTTTATCTAAAGGTCCAAGATTTTTCTTTAGATGGGCTGATTTGTATCACCAGCGGGCCTGGAATCGTATAAAAACTGCCTACTTTGTCATTGAATAAAAAGTTATCTCTGATTTTTTCTTTGAAATCCTCAGAAGCATTTCAGAAGGTTCATTTTTCAAATTTCCTGGGGGAGCATACCCCCCAACCCCCCTAGGAACCTCGCGCCTTTGGCGCTCGCCTCGTGCCTACAGTGCTCGCTGGTCCCCTCAAGCAGTGGGAAGAACCCCCCCCCATTCAAAATCCTGGATATGGGCATGTTACCGTAAACAATGCCACCAAAAAAAATACTTTCACTCTATACAACATTGTACAACATTGTACAACATGATTCACAGGCATCAAAAGTTCTCCTATGGAGATTATCCAGCTTGTCACACTGTATTACATTTTAACTACAAGTTAGCTGGTTACAGCTTTCTGCATGTCACTGGCGAAGAACCTGACAGCACACATGCAGAAGCAGACAGTAAGACAAATTTAAAGTTCTACTCTCCAAGCTAGAGGTTTAGGCGTTTTTATTGGATTTACAGGATTTGAAGTATTTTAGGAACATATTGCAACTGTCATGGGGACTGTATGATATAATCTAATCAATATTACAACACTTACTGTACACCTACTGAATTCTTGCACAACTACAACAAGTAAAATCTGAGATTTTATACCTCCGGGCTTTTTATTGTATATTTTTATATGTTGTTTGTTATGCATAGTTGATGGTGTTGAATTTTGTGCACAACAATTATTGCGCGCCACAGGACTAGGGTTTTAAACAAAGAATTTATCGAGACCGGACACCCCTCTGTGCGAGGGGTCATATACGTGGACCAGACTGAGAATATCTTAAACATGCAAAAGGTCAACGGTCGCGACCATTTTCACGCTCAAAGGGGTGTTCTGATGCCACCAAAAGGCACCATTTTCACGCCCAAAAACACATTATACAATAAAAACAAAAGAACGTGCATCATCTACAGCCCAATAGCAAAACATACACATATTTTTGGAGTCCCAAAAATATCCGACCACCCAAACGCGAGAAAAAGCTGCGAACATGAAAATCTTATTATATATTATAATAAATCTCTCACAAAACCCTTCCGTGGAAGGATGTCTCCTCCCCTGGAGGTAATTATTATTGTATTACACCCAATGACATGCTCCGACCTGGCACGTGCTCAGCCACCTTCAAGCATGACCTATCTATGAAATTCAACTGTCAAAAAAACTTGCAATTCTCTAGCAACCTTTGCCACTTTTGAACCCAAATATGATACCACACACCCCAAATGTGAGCTACCCAAGACAATGCTTCCACCCAGCTCATTACATATTTCAAAGTGGACATTTTTTTTACCTCCCAAGCATCATTTCGAAGAGAGCAAAGGTTGTGTGGTACAAGTCCGAGTAAGACTTCAGGTGGCTTCCGAAGATAAGGTATCCTGAAACAACAACAGATGTATAATCTTATTGTTACAGCATACATATACTCTGTATGTAAGACGACATTATGCACACAGTTACATGTATTCAGCTTTGTTAGATCTAGTTGTAGAAGACAATACAAAAGTCCCTGTACTTTTTTGTTGTGTCAATAAAGAATCTTATTATTAGCCTTCAACAATCACTCATCATTTTATATCTAAAACCAGTACTGCATATGGGGAACAATGCAATAATGGATATGATATTGAAGGTGTAGATCTGTTTCAGTTATGTTGCTCATTTCCATGGTACAAATTACTCATTCATCCATCCATCCATCCATCCATCCATCCATCCATCCATCCATCCATCCATCCATCCATCCATCCATCCATCCATCCATCCATCCATCCATCCATTACTATGGTCTGCGTACCTGCACTGATGAAAGACATGAAGGCGACAGCAGCGACGACTAAGAATGAGAGGAGCTCATCCTTCATGATGCCGGGAAGAGCCAGCAGTTTGCCGATGGTCTGACTGAAGCGGACGACACAAAGCAAGGCGACGGTGTTGATGAACACAACGATCCCGACGCTGTGCACGAAACACGCATCCCACCATGCAGCAGTCGTCAGGTCCACAAAACGTTCAAATCCCAGCTCACCTATTGGACAAGAGTTCACTCAAAAATTTTAAAACAGGAATGAAAAGTCAACACTCATGCACAACATTCAATTCAAACATTTGATACCCATGTAAGGGGTAATTTACTAAGTTAAACATACAACAGTCTGAGAGTATAAAATTTTCCTGCTGGCATTGAAACAACAAACAGGGACAAGAAAGGGGAATAATCAACTTCTACTTAATGACTCTTTGCTGATGTCACACATGCAAAAAGTCAGTAATTGTGTCATCGATCACTGGTGTCATGATAGTTACACATTTTAGCCAAGAGGGTGACTGAACGAGTCAGCCAAAAAGTAAATTCTTTGTACATGTACACGTAGTTGGAGAACAGTTAAACCTTTCCACAAATTATTGTAATTCATCAACTCAGGTGAACTTTATGCTAAGATACAAGGTCTTGATATTTTGTGTCCATGTATATCAGTAATGCATAGGACAGCGTACCATTAGTTTTGGCGATCACTGCAAGTGTATCAGATGCCACGGTGTATCGCTTGATGAAAACTGAGATGACCGTTGCCATGCCGATGAGGCTTAGGCATCCAAGGGCATTCCATGGCGAAGCAAAATATTTCCATCCCATGTTTTTCACCAATTTTGCCTCCTTGAACACCATTGCTGAGAAGAGCAGTGTGAATACAATGTGTATGAACAAGTTCACAAAGTCAGCATTACTTTCGTATTGGAACAGACCAAATGAAGTGATTGTAGCCGTTGGCACGAGATTCCCTATTCCAGAATGATCTAGGACAAGATGCACAACGCTGAACAGCTTCAGGCTGGGGTTGTAGAAGTTAATGTCAATCGCCATGGAAACCGTGTACTTGTCCAGAAATTCAGAGTCCTTCAAGGCACGGAAGAACAATGCAGCGGTGTCATGATCAAGAGGCAAGTCCAGGGAGTGATAGTTGGTGCAGTTGAATGTGTGAAACTTGGGGTGATTCAGAAGATCTGGAACCGCAAATCGCCAGCAGGAATAGGACATGTTCTGTACAGACAGGCTCCAGCCTTGGCCAGCACCAGTCTTCCATGTAGTGGCATCTGCATTGAAAACAATCGCCACAGGACTTGTTGGTTATACTGTAGTAGTATGGGGATATATTTTGTCCTCAGCAGCAAGGAGTGAGTGGGTGGAGATACAATTGTATTGAGTAATAATCCACTCTATGATGTAATGCAATCAACCATTTACCATCTTTTGTTGTCTCAAAGAGTTACTACAGGGAGCAAGAATCATTTACTGGCATTTTGTGTATGTATATACATGTATAGTGGAAGGTGATCACTGAAACAAAAGACTACATCCAGTAACCAACCTTATACTACAGACTTTCAAACATCAAACAGATAAATTCCTGGAACACACTTTTTACCAGATATAGAATTACCGGTAGATGAAAACAGGAAATGAAAGATGAAAACAAAAAATATATCGTCACTGTACCTGGACGTCGTCTAACTTGCATCAAGCGAGGGGGGCCGACTCGGAAGGACTCGGTGTTCTGTGCAAACTGTCGGTCCAAGAACTTCATTTTCCTCCCATTGTACCAGGCAGACGGATACAGGGTCGGCAGCAGGACTTCCTCAGCCCACATGTAGAACTGGTCGGGAGTCCTGATCTGTATGCAAAAAATAACATATTAATAATATAAATAAGTTTTTGCGACGCCTGAGTGGCATTAGCCTTAGATACTAATGCTGAGTAGTATGGACTAAGGCCCATAAGGCCATGGTGCTGATATGCCATCCCATAAGGCCATGGTGCTGATATGCCATCCCATAAGGCCATGGTGCTGATATGCCACCCCATAAGGCCATGGTGCTGATATGCCATCCCATAAGGCCATAGTGCTGATATGCCATCCCATAAGGCCATGGTGCTTATATGCATTCCCATAATTTTGATATGCCCCCGGACCCCCCTAGGAACCTTGCACCTTCGGCGCTCGAGGTCCCTTCAAGCAGTGGGAAGAACCCCCCCATTCAAAATCCTGGCTATGGGCATGAGTCACTGTGGCAAGGCAGTATCAATTGGCCAGAGGACTGACCAATAGCCTTGGATGGCTAATGGATACTGCCTGGTAAATTTGATACAGTAACAGTCTTTTGCGGCCACCTAAAGATCTGCTTGGAGATTAACTAACCACCCTTCCCAGTAAGCAACCCAAAGCATTTCCATCCAAGAAGGAAGAACTGTTAGTGAAAAATCAGACCAGTATTTGGACCATCGCACACCGGGGCATGCCCCTACTCTTTTTCGAAAGGTGTGGTGGGATCTTTAACGTGCCTGGGGTGTGGCTCTCCCCAAACACGGGACCTCCATTTAACGTCCTATCTGAGGGACGTCCCTATAGCCGAAGCATGGTACTCATTTGCACCTGAGTGAAGTGAGGAAAATCGTGTAAAGACTCAGCCTTTCCCAAGGGCACATAAGATCCGGGCGGAAGACACTACCGCTACGCCACACAACTCCTTGCTTACTCACCTTATCATGATCACGTAGAACGGTGGTGGACAGCGTGCGGGTCTCATAGAACACGTTTTGGTCGTTGTTGGCCTGGGCGATGTAGAAGAGGACGGCCACAAAGACGAACAACAGAAGGAGCTCCTTGACTGTCGAAGCTGACTTCTTACTGAGTTCCCGTTTCTTCCTGGCTCCTTGGCAGTTGGCTATGGTAGGTGGGCGGATCTTCTTTGGTGCTGCAAAACAAAATGTAGTCATGCAACATGTCAGTTGCTACAATGTGTTCTTGAGGTTAATTCTATCTCCTGAAGGTTTTACTCTAGGGACGTAAAAACTTGAACAGGAAAAATAGTTTCATTGTTCCCGTAAATAATTTCATCAGGTTGGAAGATAGGGTATAGAATTTTCTTGTCTTACACAACCAGTAAAGGTTCTCACCTGCTTGCATTTCGATGTCTTTCAGACAACTTCCTTAGAGATTCTGACTAGAGTTCTGCAACTCGCCGCTATTTTTTCTCCAGTCAGAATCTCTAAGGAAGGTGTCTGATAGACATTGTAACATAAGCAGGTGAGAACCTTTACTGGTTGTGTAAGAAGAAAATTCTATACCCTAAGTTTTATTGTTATTTCAACAGGATCTCAAACACGAAACTTTCTGTTTGACCTAGACCTCTTCCTTACATACATGTATGTGCTCAATGAAAAGCTGCCAGCAGGCTGACTTGAGTTAATTTCAATTGAGTAAACAAAGTTACAATTCTATTACCTGCAGAGTTCCACAGGTTGAGTTTGAGGTCTTCCTTCCTTATAGCCGGCGGCTTGATGAGGAAGGACAGGTTACAGACTGCAGACAGCACCACAGCTTGGACCACGATCTGAGGTGGCAAGAGTTAGTTATGTATGAATGAATGATGAACTGGTTTGCTTTAAAGTTATTATTTACAACACACAATTTTGCCATTGCAGCCTTACATGGCTGAATTGGGGCATAATACACATTCCACCTATACTGAAGAACAGTATCTGAATATTGATAATCTACGGCACAAAACTGCCATCACAAAACTGCGAATTAGTTGCCACAAATTACACATCGAAACCGGTAGACATAACCGCACTCCTCTAGAACAACGAATATGTCGGTACTGTGATATAGGAAGAATCGAAGATGAGAAACATTTTGTAACAGAATGTAAACTATACCACAAAGAGAGAGTACTAGATCTCTATATTAATCTGATACAATCTATGTTCCCTTTCTTCATATATATCTAAGCTGTACAGATAAATTAATATTTCTAATGAGCTTAAACAAACCTTCTGTATTGAAACATATCTGTTCTTACATTTTTGCCATTATTAAGAAATGAGAAGAAACCGAATTTACTTGATTGTAGCTACTTGACGATGTATATAATATTATGTAACATTATCTATAGCCCATCTTTTTGTGACCTGTACTTAACCCAGTGGGTACAATGTATGTATGTACAATAAAGGTCTTCATTCATTCAATTAAAATCTATTAAGACTGGTTCAGCAGTTTGACAATAAAGGGTAAAACACTGTTCTTGAACCTATGCATCTTGCAGCTAAACTGCGTGAAGTTGTCTTTCAATCTCAGATCTCTGCCATGTACATGTAGGCTTCCACGTTTAGGAGGAAGTTGGGAGATTTAGCTATCGACATTGCAAAGTTCACAGAGAGATTACGGCATCTCAAATACAAAGGTGTGAGTGATAGTGCTCTATTGCTGTGTCATAGCTAATATAGTTTCTACCTAGGAATATCCTGCACGCCCTTTTCTGAATCATCCTGAAAGTTTATTGCTCCAGAATCCTATGCATTTACATGTAGTGCACAATGTTTGGCAACAAAACTATTGAATCAAATTGAAATTAGTCTTTCCTACATCCATGACTACATCAACAGCTTAAGAGTAATATTACCTTCAAGTATGGATGATTTTGCCTCGTGACATACTAGACTGTCTAAGTTTTGTTGCATATCAAACCCAAACTGTAACTAGAAAGGCCGACATTTGCTTTGGAGCAAATACAGCAATGGCTTCACCACATTTTACGACATGGCAGGGAAAGAATGAGAAACACAAGGGAAAACAATGCTTTACATTGATATAACTATAGTATGAAGTAACATACAACTAAGACTACAACAGTTGGATAGCTATTCCCTACATTATTGGTTAGGATTTTTAATTGCATAATGCAAACTGTTGATTTTCAAGAAAAAAAGAAGTGTTCATGCCCCGCATTCCAATGCTGGAGCAGGAAAGCTTGAAATACCTACCAAAACACTTGAATACAGACATACTGTCAGTATGGAATGGATCTGAGCAGGTATTAATTAAGTTAAGCCTGTTAAATTCCAACAGCCAATCAGCAAGGAGAATAGAGGAAAGCTGCATGCCTATTGGTTGATGCCCTGCATTCCATTGTGATGACTCATGCCCAAATGTGGTAACACTGCACACTAACTCAGTAATACATTTGCTATAACACAGCCAAAAAGCTCAAATAAAACCATTCTAAAAGCCTGTATCACAAAAATTTAAAAAACACCTAGGGGTATTTGCCCACTGTACCTCCATACCAAATTTCAGGACCTTAGGCCCTAAAATGAAGAAGCTGAATCCATTTAAAAAATGGCAGGAGAAGAAGGAGAATAGTCAGTCAATATAATACTATATATAACAGCAACTCACAAGGTAAAGTGTTTAGTGTTCAGGCCAGATGGAACACTTGAGAGAACTGTGGGTCAGCAGCCTGGGCATGAGGGAACCATGGTGCATCACTGTAGACAGGGAAGGGAACATTCTTGTGTCGGACTGTAAGAATCACTGTGTTTATGTGACACATATTCGCTTCTCTTACCCTTCTTTCATCAGAAGAGCATGTGCCCAAGAAATGTGGCCCTAGATGGGGAGGGACAGAGAATTATGATGAGTTTGCTGTGCAGTACAACAAACAGGGCAGGGCTCTGAGGAAAATTCGCCTGATTGACCACCTGGGGGCTGAAGGGGACAGACACATTGCCGTGGACACCAAGAGGAACCACATCCTCATCACACAAGGCACAGGAGACTGGGGCACACAAGGGGAAGTGTTGGTGTTCAGGCCAGATGGAACACTTGTGATAACTGTGGGTGATATGCGGGTGATGAAGGAACCTTCATCCCTAAGTGTGGACAGGGAAGGGAACATTTTGGTGAAAAAAACATTATGTGGACTGTATCTTCATTGACAGCAAGATCGGACAGTTTTATCACACTTTTGACCATGAGAGTAGGGATTGCAGCGAGGATGTGAAAACACATGTAATGTGCAAATTCTGTACAGATGCAGAAGGTAGCATCCTTGTGGTAAAATGTAGAGGATGTTCTGTTAACCTGTTTGACAACGAAGGCCAGTTCCTCAGACTGATCCCTATGGATGTGTGTTTGTTATCACCATATTCTGTCGCTATGGGACCACAGGGGCAGCTGGTGGGGACTGATCCTCCACAAAATACCTTCCACATCATCCATCCCTCCGAAATAGCAATGTAGACACTGTTTTATTTGTTCTCTTTTCGTTGTACTTAATTTATAATGCATGAAAGTAATTCAAATATTATGCAAGAGGAAAAATTGGATTCTTACACATATGCATGTAAGTTGGCCTCTACTTCAACTCTATAATAACAGAAACACTCCTTGTACAATTGATGAAATTTGAATAAATGTATACGTATATTACAATATAATGATTGCTGGTTTTATTCTTGTCTTCTTAGCACCTGTCTAATGTAAAGATTTGACTGACTTTATGAAACAAAGACTAAGCTTTAACTTCCAACACTTAGATTACAGAATTGGGACTATCAAATGTGACTGACTTCTTGATAAATGCAATTGCCATGGTCTTGGATTACAGGGAACAACAGACGATAAACCGGATACGTGTGAGTGAGTGAGACATTTCAAGTAGCATCCACTATATATCCTCAGTGATGATTATATATAATGTACGAAGAGTAGTGGATTCTATACTTCTGACAGTTTTCAAAATTTACATCTAACAATTCTCAAAATCTATCCAGTTGCTTCTGAAACTGTTTTGTTATGAGTATACATGCAAATACAATAATGACTGTTACAGTAACAATTACAGTGCTTATTGACAACAATGGCATGTTGCCCCCTATCACCTCCAAGTAAAGGACTAGTCTAGGACAAACATGTGCATTGTACGTCAAGTTGGACTTTGACTTGGGGCGAGGCTGCGACACCAGCATGGCGGCTGCACCGTTGAGTTTGGGGACACAAATCCATGAAGAACTCTTTTTTTTATCATTACCCAATTACTGTCATCAAATCATTTTTTCTTTCACCCCCTCCGTGCATTTGCCACCACCATGAACATGTCTATTTTCCTCAGAGCTGCCTTGAAGACAAAAAATATTACATTACTATGTAACCTGGTGGCTAATGGTAATGTCATGTAGTAATATTGTTGGGTGAACTTTTACTGTTTCAACAGTTAAATGTAGGCACACCTGTATTCATAGGCAGTCAAGCAGAGATGATAGACTTGAGCAGGGCCGCAACCTGATCTGTGTAAACAAGATGCCTAAAGAAAGACGGTCTATTCAGGCAAGACGCATGACTGAAACTTGACACATGTGACGTCACCGGCTTTTAAAAGGGAAGAAAATGGCGGCCGCATCGTCAAGTTTGGGGACACAGTTCCGTGAAGAATTGTCCTGCGGCATTTGCCTGGAGCTGTTCACCACGCCCAAGGTGCTGCCCTGTCAGCACACCTTCTGTCAGGACTGTCTAGAGGGCCATGCAGGTTGGGAAGAGACCTTCCAGTGTCCAAACTGTCGTTGGCATGTCATACTGCCACCCGAGGGGGTCGCAGGTTTGCCAGACAACCACCTGGTTACAAGTTTGTGTGAGAGACTGCAAAACCAGGCTACACTGTCAGAGGAAACAAGGGAGTCTGGAAACAGGTGCAGCTTTCACCCCTCTGAAGAAGTCAAACTCTACTGTAAACAGTGCAACATGCCAGTTTGTAATGAGTGTTTGGATGAAATACACAGTAATCATAGAACCATAACATTGAAGAAGGCCTCAGAAGAAAGGAGGGCTCCAGTTCAGGCACTTATTGTTGAGGGCAGGACCATCTTAGAGACTTACTGTACTTCTCTTAGGAGTCTGAGGGACAGAGAAAAAGCACTAGATGAAAAGAAGCAAGAGTTAGACAACAGCATCATTCAGACCTACGAACAAGAAGTGCAGAAAGTTACTGAAAAGAAAGACCATCTTTTGCTTCAAGTGGAAGAAAAATACAAGGACGAAAAAGAAGCTTTGCAAGAGGAAAGGGACAGAGTGTTGGCAGATGTTAATGAACTGTCTGCTGCCTGTGATCGAGCAGAACATGAAATGGAGCAGGGAGGAGGCTCGTCACTGAATGACATCCAGTAAATTTCTAGCGGGGACCAATCAGAGGGCTGCTGAATAATTTGAATAATTTATCAAGGCCCACGGACGCGGTTCTTTCACTTGTAAAGTAGCCAATTACCACCGAGCCGGTGGCACACGATGGGCGAAAACATGTATTTCACACCCATTGTACGTCGACATAAAGCGCTTATACATTACAAACAGAATTTTAGTAGGACTGCCATTACTTTAGTTTGCAGCATGTGTATTGAGAATGAGTATCTTCATAATTCTGCTGGCTGTTTGTAGAAGAACGGCAGAATAAAACAGTTTTCAATACCAACACGACTTAGCAGATAACACGTAATGAAGCCCACTTTTTACGCAGATTGTAGCACTACGTAATGTTACACAAACTAACAGTAGATGTTTTAAGGAATTCACAGAAATGACAATGATAGATAATGTAACGCATATACATTATACAGCACAAAATAAAGAGTAACAGTAATGTAGTCGTCTTTGGCCGGGTATGGCAAGTTATAGTATATATACGTACATGTATCGGTTCAATCTTTAACGGGTAAGTTGACAGCAACAAGCAAGATGCATAGGTTCTATTACTTTTGTAGCTCACTTGCGTCTAGATTTAGGACGAACCCATGTTACTTTTTCGCCGCAGTTTTTCATGTAGTGGTTACTTCGACAGACTTTTCGCTGACGCAAACATACTAGTTTGAGGTTCCACAGTTCTTACAACGTTAATTAGCGCTTGAAGTGGTGTTTTCCAAGTTTGTTGGTCTGGGGAGTGGTGATGTGTTTGTTGGCTTGTTCATTTCCCTCCATTTTTGTGTTTGGCGGCCCGTCTTCGAAGGGTTGGGTTTGCTTCACAAATCTCGGCTTCGCTAAGATCAGTTCCTTCCCGTACGTAGTGGTCGCTCCATTAGCGCTAGTGCAGCCACATTTGAATGTGTAAAACTTAATGTCTACAGTCCCGTTTTGATTCGTTCATCAAAGTAGATTTTACTAAGGTATGACTTTACTAACTGATTGTGGAAGTACTAGTACTTAGTACTGATGTAAACAAGAAACAATATACGCGCTCTGGTTGAGTTCATGGCATTTACATGAAACAAGGTGCTAATAGCCGCTAGTCGGTGACGCGTCAGCAGCCCTATGATTGGTCCCCGCTAGAAATCTACTGGATGTCATATAGTGTACACGAGGGAGGAGTAGAATCTCTTGGTCAGGAAGCCATTTTGACAGGGGTGGTAGGAAAGTACAGAGGAAAAGCAGCACCAACTCCTGCACAAACCCAGCCTGCTGTAGTTCAGCCCTCAGATACCGTGAGGACTGTTGCATGGCTTCTCTTGTTTGCAGCCTTGTTATTATATAGCCCGTCATATTGGGTGTATAATGCAACATTTGAACAACAGTCAGTCCCCAAAACTGTCCCCAAAACTGTCCCCAGAACTGTCCCCAAAACTGTCCCCAAAACAATAACTTTTGGTGGATTTGGAACAGGACAATTTAACCTTCCAAGTGGGGTTGCTGTGTCAGATGAAGGGGAGATCTTTGTAGCAGACCGATTGAACCAGAGGGTCCAAGTCTTCACTCTGCAGGGTGAAGACTTGGACCAACAGTTCCCAACAGTCGTGTCAGGTGAACAGAAGATGTGCCCATATGATGTGGCCCTGGACGGGGAGGGGAACCTGTGGGTGGTGGGGGACAGACACTCTGCTGATGTTGCTCTGCAGTACAACAAACAGGGCAGGGTGCTGAAAGAGTTCAACCTGCAGGAGACATTGTGGGACAGAGGAGTTGCTGTGGACACTAGGAGGAACCACATCCTCATCATACAAACCAATGGAAACTGGAGCAACCCACAAGGTGAAGTGCAAGTGTTCAGGCCAGATGGAACACTTGTGAGAACTGTGGGTCAGCAGCAGGGGATGAAGGTACCACGGTACATCACTGTGGACGGGGAAGGGAACATTCTTGTGTCAGACTGGGACAATGACAGTGTCTATGTGTACAACGAGGACGGACAGTTTCTGTTCCAGTTTGGAGGTGAGGGGAGTGGTGAAGGTCAGCTGAAGTATCCCCGTGGCATCTGTACAGACGGGGAAGGAAACATCATCGTGGCAGACAGGGGAAACAGCCGTGTGGAGATGTTTGACAAGACAGGAAAATTCCTCAAACACATCACTACAGACATGAAGAAGCCACAGGCTGTTGCCATGGCAACACAGGGGCAGCTGGTGGTCACTGATTTGTCAGAGAACTCTGTTCACATTATCCATAGCTACTGAACAGCAACATGGAAAATTCCATTGTTCAATTATAATTGTTTGTTCAATTGAGAGACCCATCAGCTTTTCTTTGCAACTACCTGGTACATGTACCATCAAAATAAAGATGACTTACAACTTATTTACTTCCTCTGCACTTAACACCACTAATTCTAAACTCCTCGCAATTCTGCTAGCTGCAAGTAATCTCCAAGCAGATCCCTTTCAGTGGCAAGACAGTATCCATTGGCCAGAGGTTGGCCAGAGGCCAGAGGTTGCAAGGCACCGACAGTGGTAGGGGTAGCAAAAAAAAAACCCGTCCTTATATAAAAAGCTAACGATCATTACCCCAGAACCTCTGCGTGGAGAGTAGCTGCAAGGACAATGTTGTTAGATTGTACAGTCTATTACTGTCTATTTTATTTGTATACGCAGTGTTGTATAGAATATGTTTCAAGATGTGTATTTGTGTGATGCATGATATTAGCATTTACTGCCTAGTGCTACAGCTGTGAGGTTAATAGAGAGGACAGTGGCCCTCATATACATGTATCACAATGTATAATACAACGAAATCTTTGTAATATGATTAATGTAATATATTGTGGACAAACACTTGAAGACCAAATAGTCACTCTGTGCTAGGTTCGCCAAGAAGGTACACAACTGCAATCTGTACAGGCACTGGTTGCCTGAACTTAGAGGTAACATTAGCGGCAGGGTGACCAGACAGAACAGAAAGATTGACCAATTACCAGCAAGAACTGACCGTTATACATGTTGTATGTAGTGTCCTTGTATTAAGTGTCCTTGTATATACTTTACTCGTATTTAAGAGAAAATAAGGTAGGGTATTAAGTAGTTGCGGCATTATGATTTTAATAAATGCTATGTAATATGTGCACGCAATTCAGGCTGTGGCTGCGATGTGAAGCATGGCAGTTGTACTGTTTATTTTAATTTTGTATGTATATATGTATGTACATATATATAAACTTACATACAGATAGACACAACATATATATATATATATATATATATATATATATATATATATATATATATATATATATATATATATATATATATATATATATATATATATATATATATATATATA